>NC_092559.1:20994285-21294285 GCF_037038585.1 Patagioenas fasciata
TCTCAACTTGCTCCTCATCTGCCCCTGGACAGTACTCAATACATTGTAGTTGCTCTCTCACGTAAAGAGCAACTCTACCACCTTGCCTGGCTGTCCTGTCTTTCCTGGGGAGGACATAACCATCCATGACCATATTCCAGTCATGTGAGCTGTCCCACCATGTCCCTGTGATTGCCACCAGATCATAATCTCCTGCCCGAACACAGGTTTCTAACTCCTCCTACTTATTTCCCATGCTGTGTGTATTGGTGCACAGGCATTTCAGGGAGTGAGCTGAGTACACCGATTTCACCCAAGGGGAGTGGGAGGCCTCCCGGTCTTTATCAATACTAGAGTGCTGCCCCACTGGTGCAAGCCCAGCTACAACCCCATCCTCCTTCGAATCTAGTTTAAAGCTCTCCAAATGAGCCCTGTTAATTCCTTTCCCAGCATCCTTTTGCCCCTGTGAGATAAACCTATCCCACGTATCACTGTCTGGACTGGTGTCTTATAAAACCAGCCATTATCAAAGAATCCAAAGCCTTGCCTGTAGCACCAGTCTTGTAGCAAATAATTTATGGACTGAATTTTTCTATTCCATCGCATGTCATCACCCAAAAATGGAAGGAGGAAAGAGAAAAATCACTTGTGCCCCAGACGCTTTCACCAACCTTCCCAAGGTCTTGAAATCTTTCTTCATTCCCCTCAGACTACGGGATGCAGCTTCCTCCCCACCTGTCTGGAAGATCAGCAGTGGTTAGTAGTCTGGTGGGTGCATCAGGTTGGGGAGTGTCCTGGTGATATCCCCGATTCGGGCACCAGGTAGACGACAGACTTCCCTATGATGAGGGTCAACTACGCATATTGGGCCCTCTGTTCCTCTCAGAAGGGAATCGCCTACTACAATTACCCTTCTTTCTTTCTTATCAGAGGCAATCTTGAGGCGTGGAGTCAACCACCTCTTCCTATGTGACCTCGTAGGCAGGCCTTGCACCACATCCTCACATACCTCTTCTTCAAGATCCAGGGCCCTATTACAGAGGGGCACCTGGGGAAGCAAAGCAGGTAGGGAGGGGGGTTGCCTGCGGCGCCTAACTGGAACTAGCTTCCAACCCTCCTCATCTTTTTGGTCCCCTGCCTCTGCCCAAGAGCAACAGGGCAGGGGCTGTCTTGGGTCTTCCCCCCTCTGCCCGACAGGGCATGGGTCCATCACCTTTTGGGGGGTATCTCTCTGGGACCTTTCTGACTAGAATGCCAGGGATTTACTCCACCAGTCGATCTCCTTTTCACACTCCCTGATGGTCCTCAGTGTGTTAAACCTCCTCCTTAAGTTTCACCACCATGCTGAGCAGATCTTCTACCTGCTCACACCTCACGTAGGTGGAATGCTGGCCTCTCTCCCCCAGCAGCAGCAGGCTCTGGCACTCCCTGCGGCTGAACACCTGTAGAGACACGGTTTGGGGCAGACCCTCTGTATGGGTTGCCACAGTCTTTTTGTGACAAGCTCTCTGTCTGGAAGAGACCATGATCAGCAGTAGTCTGGGACACTGGCAATAGGTGAGATGGTCTAACAAGCAAGGAGGGACAAAACCTCTGTACCCCGCTGCACGAGCTACCACACCCACTGCTACAGCACATTGTGGGTGGTACTCACACGCTTCACACGCTCGTCACCCCTCCCAGTACCTGGTGGACAGTGACGGGTCACTGCCCTCTCTGAGGCTTTTTCAAGGCGAGGGGTGGGGGTGTGATCGCCATCACCGTGGTAATGCCCACGCCATGTCAGCCGCTCTTGCAAGAGTTGCCAGGTGCTTCTGGGTTGCAAAATCAAAACCCAAAAACCAAAAATCTCCCTGTACCACGGGATCTGCCGACATGGCTCCAGCTGAGTTGGCTCCAATCAGCCGACATCGGGGACTGAGTGCTAGTTTTGAGTTTCAACCGATTTTAAATCTCTGGCTGTCACCGTGGTAACACCCACGCCACATCAGCCGCTCTCACAAGGGCTGCCAGATGCTTCCAGGTCGCAAAATCAAAACCTAAAAACTGAAAAAACCCCTGTACCACGGGATCTGCCAACGTAGCTCCGGCTGATCTGTCTCTGATCAGCTGACCTCAGGGACTGAGTCTGTAATCTGTTTGTTCTTTCCACTCTCCCTTTATCTTAAGGGATAGTAGGGGACGTGAAATATTCCTTTGCCTTTTGCCAATTCCTGAACCACCCTGACAGTGAAGTGGATACCGTTATCTGATTGGATGGATTGGGGTTTTGGCAGATAACTAAACCATAGCTTCAAGCCTTTCACTGTGTTATCCCCAGTTACTCTCACAGTGGCTGCAGCTTGGGTAACTCCTGACACCACTTCCACCCCAACAAGAACGTACTGCTTCCCATCTGTCACCATTTATTGCAAGGCAACAATAAACCCTGGACGATGCTCTCTGTAAACTCCCCGCCCTCCCCACTCAGAAGGGTAATAGGAGGAAAAGGGAGAGAGACTTATGAGCTGGAAAAGTTTAAAAAGATTTACTAATGCTACTAATAAATAGAGAAAATAATACAAAATAATCAAAACCAATCTTGAATTCCCCGGTGTAGTGCAGCAGCGGCCCATGGCAGAGCTGGTGTTGCTCCAGCAGCTGCAGGGCAGGCACCCAGAAGTCCTGGGCCGGACTCCACAGTAAACCGGAACTGGATTCAGGGATGTAGGGCCTGGAATTAGGCCTCGGATCACAAGCAGAACTGGCAGGGTCCTCTTCAGAGGGCTTCAGTAAGGCTTTTGACACTGACTCTCACAACCTACTCATAGGCAAGCTCAAGAAGTGTGGATTGGATGAATGCATGGTGATATGGTGTTGTGTATTGATGAGGATCATGGTTGATAACATTGTGGTGAAACCAGTTCAGCCAGGAGATGACACATTCAGAGCAAGGGGAACTGTGATCTACATATCAACGAGGAGCTAACGAGCCACAGATCAGGCTAGCTGACCGCCCAGAGATGGAGGATGTGCTAGAGGGCACATAGCCCCATCTCCTGATATGCCCAGCTCTGCAAACAAAGGGGAAAAGTTGAGACCCTTTTAACGTGGCCCAGGACTTGTCCAGACTTGTCCCTCTTTCGCAATCACCACTTCCCCCCCTCCCCACCCCCCCCACCCCCCCCCCCCCCGACTTTCCTCTACTCTGGGAGCTATAAAAAGCTCATCTAAAACATCACAGGTAGGGCCTACCAGTCTCACCGAAGGGAATACCAGCTTGGCCTCACCAAGAGAATACCAGCACCCTGAGGACCCTCACTCTGAACCAGACATAGGAGGATGTTGCGCTCCTGACCCCAGCATCCTCGCCATGGAACATCGAGGCTACACAACATCGTACAAGTCCTGTCATCCACGCTGTGGGGCTGTAAGAGACTGGATCCCTCTCTTTCTTTCTTTCTTTCTTTCTTTCTTTCTTTCTTTCTTTCGCTCCTTTTTTCTATACCCCCATTTCTTTGTCTCTCCTTCAGTATATATATTACTCTCTTTCTCTCTCCTTTATACCTTAGTTTTCCTTCCCTCTCTACCACTCTCTTTCTCCCTTTCCCTTTTGAACATATAAGGATAACACCATCTTTAAGCTCTGCTGTTGATTTCTGGTTAAATTTCATATTATAGCTACTGATGGTTGCCAATATATCGCTCGTAGTAGGATTTTTGCTGTTAATGTGTTGATAAGTTCTGTTATACTTTTGCCAAGTCACCATTCACTGTAACCAATATTCCAACAAGTACTTTTAGTAAAACTCACAATTGAATTGGACCCTGGAGGTGATTTTCTGTCATTCACTTCACATAACTGCACAGAATTAACCCAGAGTTAACTCACACCTGGTCTCATCTCTTGAGTCAGGGCGCGTGTCACGTCTAGAGTTAACTCATCCCTCATCCCATCTGTTGGGGCGGGACAGATGGATCATGAACTGGTTGGATGGCAGAGCTCAGAGGGTTGTGATCAATGGCGCAGAGCCTGGTTGGAGGCCTCTAGTTAGTGAGGTTCCCCAGGGGTCAGTGTTAGGTCCAGTCCTATTCAACCTTTTCATCAGTGACCTGGATGAAAAGACTGAGTGCACCCTCAACAAGTTTGCTGATGAAAAAAACTGGGAGGAAGGGTTGACACACCAGAAGGCTGTGCTGCCATTCAGCGAGACCTGGACAGACTGGAGGACTGGGCAGGGAAGAACCTAATGAAATTCACCAAGGGCAAGTGTAGGGTCCTGCACCTGGGGAGGAATAACCCCAGGCATCAGTGTAGGTTAGGGGTGCACCTGCTGGAAAACAACACTGCAGATAAGAACAACAACAGGTTGACCATGAGTCAACAATGTGCCCTTGTGGCCAAGAAGGCAAATGGTATCCTGGGGTGCATTAAAAAGAGTGTGACCATCAGGTCAGGGAGATAATCCTACCCCTCTACTCTGCCTTATTTAGGCTACAGGGAAGGAGACTCCACAACCTCCCTGGGCAGCCTGTTCCAGTGCTCTGTAACCCTCACTGAGAAGAAGATTCTTCTCAAATTTAAGTGGAACCTCTTGTGTTCCATCTTGATCCCATTACTCCTTGTCCTATCATTGTTTGCCACTGAGAAGAGCCTGGCTCCATCCTCATGGCACTCACCCTTTATATATTTATAAACATTATTAAGGTCACCCCTCAGTCTCCTCTTCTCCAAACTAAAGAGACCCAGCTCCCTCAGCCTTTCTTCATAAGTACTACCTCTATGCAACCCACAGCTTCAATTTCCAAACCACCAATCTGTTTGGTGTTGCCACTCATATGACTTAGCCAGGTCTCATCAGTTTGGTCACCTGCTTTTTTATTTTAAAAAGTTTTCTTTTTCCAAGGGGCAGCTTTCTACAGATCACAACACACCTGAAATTCCCAAATGAAGCTCTGGTAACTGCTGCGAAACTCAAAAACTGCTCCACTTGGTACCTTTACAGTCCCACATGTTTCAGAACTGGGAAAAACAGCACTGTCACCACACAAGACAAAACCAGAAAGCTAGATGCTTATGCCACAGCTGAATTTGAAAGTTTAATTCAGCAGAGAAGAGGAACCAGGAAGAAAAGATGGAAAGTTAAGGAAGGCAATAAAAAAAGAAGCCCTACAGCAGTAGTACAAGAGATTTCTTTGCTGCTGCTGAGACTGCAAGCACTGGAGATGGGTTCATCAAATAATCACCTGTTGTCCTGGTTACGTTAAAAAAAAAGTTTCTCTTTTAGTGAATGCCCTGGTTTTGTTAAAAAACAAGTTTCTCTTTTAGTGAATTTGCCTGTCCGCTAAAGCCTTCATATTAGCTGCATTTTCCTGGAGAACCAGATACATGTTTTGGTAAACATAGCCATGGAATGCAAAGTTATTGATAAGCACGGATGGACATCTCGCGAAAGGGGCAATGAGAAACAGGTGACCAAGAAACTGACCAACTGAGTATAACATTCCATTCACGTGAATACTTCATATAAAAGTGGGAGATCACGAGGATCTCGTCCCTTTTCCCTTTTCCTTTTTCCCATCTGCTTATGGCCGACATTAGGAGAGGACCTTGCTAGTCGTCCCTGTGAACTGAGGCCTAGTGAGAGGCTGAATCCAGCTCCAGGTTGGCTACAGAGTGTAATCCAGGACTTTGGGTGCTGGTTCTGCAGTTGCTGAGACTTTCAAGATTGGTTTTGTATATTTTGTATTATTTTCTCTATTCTTATTAGTAGCATTAGTAAAACATTTTTAATTTTTCCAACTCTCTTCTCTCTGTCCTTCTTTCCCTCCCAATCGCCTGTCCTTAGTGGGAAGGGGGGAGAGGGAGGGGCAAAAGGGGGAAGTTGGGGGGGGAGAGGAGGTTAACAATACCTCTGCCAGGGTTTTATTGTCACCCCACAATCTTAACCCTCGACAGTGAATTTGGCCTGTCAGCTAAAGCCTTCATATTAGCTGCATTTTCCTGGAGAACCAGATACATGTTTTGGTAAACATAGCAATGGAATGCAAGGTTGTTGATAAGGACAGATTCACATCTCACGAGAGGGGCAACGAGAAACAGGTGACCAAGAAACCAACCGAGTATAACATTCCATTCACGTGAATACTTCATATAAAAGTGGGAGATCACAAGGATCTCGTCCCTTTTGCTTATGGCCGACATTAGGAGAGGACCTTGTGAATCGTCCCTCCGAATTGAGGCCTAGTGAGAGACTGAATCCAGCTCCGGTTGGCTGCAGGGTCCAATCCAGGACTTTGGGTGCCGGCTCTGCAGTTGCTGAGACTTTCAAGATTGGTTTTGTATATTTTATATTATTTTCTCTATTCTTATTAATAGCATTAGTAAAACATTTTTAATTTTTCCAACTCTCTTCTCTCTGTCCTTAGTGGGAAGGGGGGAGAGGGAGGGGTTGAAGGGGGAAGGGGGGGAGAGGGGGTTAACAATACGTCTGCCACAGTTTTATTGTCACCCCGCAATCAGAACCCTCGACACCTGTAAAATGTGTATTTTTCATAAAAGATGCTGAACCTGACAGCTGGAAATGGACACTTCTCAGGAAGGGCCTAAGATGAGAAAGCACTCTCCACCCCCAGGAGAATCAGACAAGACCACACACTCAGTGGACACGGAGGCTTTGGGTGACTTCTTATGATGCGGAGTCACTCCCTGTGAACCAATATAGGAAGCTCCCATCTTCTCATTTTTCTTCACTGACTATTTTGAACATAGTAATGATGAGGGAAGAGGCAGTGTGCAAAGGCTGGGCCATAGAAAATGCTGACACAGAAGTCTGCCTCTTTCTCCCTCTAGGTACTGCTCATCCCTTTGACTGCCAGCTCTGAAGGCAGGGATCACACTGATAAGTAAGCAAGCTGCTACACAGAGAGAGTTCCTTCCATAAATGTAGGAAACAATGACATTGTCTGAATGTTGCCCTGTGAGACTGTCACCCTGGTGTAACTAGATATCCTGCTTCAACAGCCAGTTTGGCTTCATTTTCTGCCAGTAGCCTTGTTGCTGAGGGCTCACCTGAGAGCATCTATAATTGCATACTTTTTTCTTGTCTCTCTCTTGGGGGCATAAAACCAGAATTATTATCTCAGTTTCAGTCCTGAAATAGTGATGGCACAAAGCACCCTTAAGGGAGTACCTCAGGCAGGGAAGTCACCAGTGGTTGAGCTGGCACCATTGCCCCACAAACCAGCCATAACTATACCTGGCTGCTCAGAGGGAGGGCTGTTCCAGACAGCACTGCCACCACAAGGTTTCATGTGCAAAAAGGGGCCCACTGGCATGGGCTGCCATACCTGCTGGTGCAGGTGGACAAGGCTGATAACAGGTTGGTAAAAGTGATCACAAACTCCAGCACCTCCCCTGCCAGGAACACAGGCCCACGGTCCATCTTGGCCAACACCTCAGTCATGGCTTGGACAGCTCTGCTTGCACACCTGCCAAAAAAAAACCCAACAGTGGGCATGGAGAGAGGACTGAGTGCTGTGACAGTAGGGGAATGGCAACATCCAGGCGGGGCACATGCGCTCTCTTTAGGGCTCTGCTTGGCAGCACTCAGTCTGATGCCCTGGAGATTGTGGGCTGCGGCAGGTGTTGGGGCTGGCAGGGCAGGAGGAGAGGTGCAGACAGGTTTCCACAGAGGTGGCTGGTGCGCCCTGGGAGGGTGTTACAGCACAAATCCAGAATGTCTGGGTGATGTTTGGACAGGTTTTAATTCTGCTGCCAATTTGAAGGGAAAAAAATGCCCTCTGGCCCTGGCAGGGCTTTTAGTGTTGCAGAACACAAAGACTTTCTCCTGGTTATTTTGCAGCCTTGGGAAAGCTGTTAATAGCCAGCAATTGGACATCGAGCATCTTCTCCTCTTGGCCTGTGCCATGTGGGGAGAAGCTGTCAGGGGAAGTTTGCTATTGAGACAGCAAAAGAGCTCGAGCAGTGACTATAAATCTCAAACCTCTCCTGCTGTGTGCTCCTGGAATAAATGCTTTTTTAAATCCCTCCGTCTGATACCTAAAATCAGCAATTAGTAATAAAATAAGTCTATACAAATAAGGGTTGTAGATTTTACTAAGTTAATAAGAATAAGGTTCACAGATGTTAGGTGTTAGGCATCAAGTCACAAGAATGGTATTTGTTAAGATAAGCAGGGGAAGGTTAGGAGACAATGCCCTTGCTCTCAGAAGATAAGGTGGTGACACCAGTGCAAGCAGGTTACAAGCCAAATAACAAAGGCATGTAATACATATGCAAAGGATTTCCAAGAAATGTAATGAATATGTATGATCTGGATGGATATAACCTGTGCCTGGAACTTCTTCTGCCCCCCTCCCCGAGGATGGATCCCCTGGAGTTGGCGGCACGCCAATAAAGGATGCTTGCTTTTAAACCCACAAATTTTGGTTTTAGAAGTTTTTTTACGTGGCCGATTTGCAGTATCAATCATGTCCTTTCCAAGGAGCCAGGATGCCCTGCTGGCCTGTGCTGCAGCTGCTCTGCCTGGGTATCTTTTTTCTCTGATACTAGGTTTAAAGAAAATAATAAAAATATCATTTCCTTGAGACAGAGAGCAAGCATGCTGCCATAAACCTCGCCTCAGCAGTGTAAAGCCGGGGCTGTCTCAGCTAGGAGAAGAACACTTGCAGCAGATGTAGCTTGAAGATAGCAGCAGGCCCTGATTCAGGGCGGTCATGCAGGACAAGCAGGTTCTCTTTATGCCCTGGACCTCTGCAGGCAAAATGTCCTTAAACAGTCAAACATGAAGGTGAGTACATAGGAACAGAGAGCAGTCTGCAGTTGTGTCCTATGACTGCATCCCAGAAAATATCATCCCAAGAGGGCTTCGGAGACCTTAAAAGTTGGTGAATAAAGTGAATGTCTGGTTATCACACAGCCAAAAAGGTAAGAGTGGGTTGTTTTTGCTGGGGAAGTGTGTGTAGGAGCAGGGCTTGTTGTGGAAGAGTCTCTCCCCTTTGATGCCCCCATCCCCATTAAACTAGGGCTACATGTCCTGAGGTAATAGTACTCACTGCCCACTGCCTGGCCTTTGCATCCTGTGAGCTGCTGGAGCAGAACAGGCTGTGGGCTCCCAGCTGGGGTGGCTTTCTCCTCTCAGTGATATAGCATTAGTGCTCACGGGTAGCTCAGGGATGTTCCCCACCACAGGAGCTCATGTGCCCACCTGGCACTGTGGAGCCATCACTTGGGTCTTGCCTGTTTGTTTGCTCAGGGGAGTTCAGCAGCTACTTCTAATCTGGTAGCTGGTTTCTGTATGCTAATTGTCTCCAGATGGAAGATTTAACTTGGGGTGGTTCATTAGCAAAAGCCAGTCCCTTATGAGTGCTGACCTGGGACCTCAGCCTTGCTCCTCTTGCCTGGAGTGGTGCTGGCACACCCAGGTGTGGGTGTGCCCCTGTTTGAGTGTCTCTTGATTCTGAGGCCTTTGGGTGAGAAATTATCTGATGGGCAGTGCCTGGCTGCACAGCTGGTGTGAAAGCAGAGGTGAGTCTCTGGGATCCTGCCAGCTGCAGACAGCAGGCATCACTTCCTACAGGGCAAGGCTGCCCCGTGTGATCTTCTCCTGGGGATGTAGCACTGGGATGTGGCAGGGCTGTGTGTGGCAATGGAGACATGGAGGTGGAAGAGCAAGGCTCACATCCCCAGAGCAGTGTATGGCTTCTCCCAGCTTGTGCCTCCGTTCTGAGACTTACCTTAGCAGGATGTGCCCTACCAGGCATGGTGGTGGGGATACCGCAAAATTGGCAAATTGAAGAAACTTCTAAAACCAGGGTTTAAGGTTTAAAAAGCAAGCATTCCATTTAATGACTGACGTGCGTCACTCAGGCACTCTCACAGGATAGCTCTGTCTAGTGAGGGCCCCGAACAATTCCCTGACACAGGTTTTATCCACATGGAACATACATATTCATTACATTTCCAGGAAATCCTTTGCATATGCATTATATTCCTTTGTTATTCGGCTTGTAACCGCAAAACCAGTATGAACCGATCCTTATGCTGGTCTCACCACCTTATCTTCTGAGAACAAGGGCATTGTCTCCTAACCTTCTCCTGCTTACCTCAACAAATTCCATCCTTGTGACTTAACACCTAATAAGTGCTTAAAACCTAGCATCTGTGAAGCTTATTCTTATTAAACTTCATAAGTGCCTAAAATCTATGACCCTGTCGTGGTTTAACAAGCCAAAATTGGAAGGTCCCAACTTCCCTTAAGTCTGAAGCATGACGCTAATGGGATGGAATACTCTTATTGATCAGTCTGGATGTCAGTCAAGCTCTGCCCCATCTCTGCCCCTCTTCCTCGCTGTCTCACACCTGTAAGCAAGGCACTCAGAATGTCCTTGGCTCTCAGACCAGAGCAATTACAAACATTATCTCTGTGCTGGGGTGTTATCTGCTTGTTCTCAAACTGAGTTTAAATAATGAGCATTCTAGCTATGAAAAAGAAAGATTTCTAATTGCACGGAGAAAATTAACCCATTTTCAGTCAAACCAGCATAGACCCTTATTCTTATTAACTTATTTTATTACTAATTGCTGATTTTAGGTCCTTGTGTGTGTGTGTTGCTGCTTCTCAGTGGGGGTGGCTGGGAAAGCTCCCTGCATGAGCTGGGAGTCCTGCTCTTGGGTATTGGAGTGCTCTGTTTTCACACTGTGCCCTTGCAAGCAGCCCTGTGCTGCCTGAGCTGTGCCTACTCACGTCTTCTGATACACACTGCAGATGGATAGCAGGGGATGTCACCCCTCACACCCTGGGACATAGGTCACTTTTGTACATTTATACAAGAGGGGCAGCTGCAATGTGTGCCAGTCAGACCCTGCTGTGCAGTGATGCCAGCTTCTGTCATCTTTCATACCTCTCCTTCCCTTGCTTGCAGATACTTCAGGTGGTGGTACAAGAAGACCCACAAAGAGAAGAAATCTGCCTTCATTGACCTCTTATGTGCTGTTCCTCTAAAGCAAATTTACAGTCAGCCTCCATTTTGGGCACTGGGGTGATGCAGAAGGCAATGCCAGCATATGCTGGCTGGTAAGGGATTTATGTGGGGCCATCAAGGTGCTAGAGGGGGAGACTGGATCGAGTTACTTCTGGGGGGCAGGTGTGAGGGTGAAAAATCATGGACTCCACACAATCCAACGTGAATTCAAGAAAGGCCATTTATTACAGAAACAAGCCTCCTTATATATGCAGTTATTTCCTGATCACGCGTCCACGCTCCAAGCATGCATTAGCTGATTGGATATTGTCTATGTTCAAGAGTTGTCCACGCGCCCAAGTCTCACTGCTAATAGATGTGTTGACTGACGTCGTGTTTTCAGCTTTCCGACGTGGCCTTGAAATTCCTTAGGGCCTGACAAGTTTAATAACAAATCGCCATCTAATAGAAACCCATCCACACATTAACTTCAAGAAAATCCCTCAAATCTCCCACAATTCCCCCTTTTTGTTTTTGAACCAGCCAGGCCTTGTTTACAACACGCTGAATCATCTTTGAAATACACTGCAGCATACAATCACATGATTAACAACATAATTACAATTACATACAATGCAGTTGAGCATAATTTAACAAGATCAAACAACTACCCACCTATTCCCAAGCTTTTAAACCATTTGTCAAACCCTAATTCTACTATGACAATCTTAGTAACATGCTGTTTTAGTTTGTCTAAAGTACTATGAATAGATTCAGAAGGATCAGACAAGTTAATACAACACATTCCAATTCTTCACAACCATGATCTAGTGTTAAAAGTAAAAGATCTATAACTGTGTGATTTTGTAGAGTAGCATGCCTAATACCATCAACATCTACTATTAATTGAGTTAGTATCTCAGAAGTTAGATTAGCCTGTTTAAAAGACCAATAACTTAACTTTGATATGTCTCCTAAAGCTTTACCAGCTGCTAGACTAGGGAGAAGGAGTGCAGTAGATACTATGGTAGGAATGTCTCATAATTCTACCTCATTTTTGCATTGACTATCCAAGCGTAATATCGCCCTTTCGGCTCTCCTGCTGTTTGTTCAAATTGCCGTTCTCCACAGAAGGTACACCACCTGCTTGCTAATAGGCTTCTAGACCACCAGGTCTGTGAGCATCTATAACACTGAATTAGGATCCATGATTTACATCTGAAACAGTCCTCACAACTTATCTCCCTCCTGTCCATCGGCATCCGTTGAATCTTTGTTGAATTCACTTCAATCCTCGGCCTGTAATGACACAAGCATAACCTTTTCCCCAGGTTATCAATTGATGTGGCCTTTTCCATTTACCATTAACTAGTGATTTGACCATAACTAATGCAGGTTCTTTCTGATTTAGCATGTTTTTGGGTCATACTTGCAAAGTGTTTCATCACAGGGCAAATTTGGGCTGCACCACTTAGATATAAGTGATTCATCACATACAATGCTTTTGACAACTGGGTTTGTGGTGTTTTCCTTACTTCTCCCCCTTTTCGTTTAAAAAAAAATACAGTTCAGAATCAGATACGTGCGTTGGATCTTGACTACGTACTCAAAATCACAAATCAAATTTAGAGGTTCCTCCTTAAAAAGCTCTAAGTAATGTAAAGTTGTGCCAAGTTCTGCTAATTGGGTTGAACCTTCAATAATTTTTACAGAATGATGACAATTGTTATCTTCACGCCAGACCACTTCAGCTTTATGAAACTTCCCAGAACCATCAACAAAAACTGTGCAAGCATGTAGGATCAGACCAAATACAAGGATGGTCTGTGACCTGATGTTAAAGACTTGCACGTTCTGCAGTAATTTACATTTAGGCATGCCAAAAGCTGTGCTGTTAAGAAAATCAGCTAGTGCAATTTACAAGGACATAGACTGCAAAAATAAAAAAATCAAAATTAGATTTCACAAATGGTACATATATGACAAAAGGATCATGGCCTATTAAGACTTAAATTCATTCCCTGCATTTCTTGATCAGAGTAACAATTGGTATATCAGTGTGTTAGCAATATCATCATACTGTCTCACAATAGCCACAGGTTGTTTCTATGTTGTACCTATAAATAGACAGATCTGCAAGTCCAATCAAATGCAGTTACCTTGTAAGGTTGTCATAAATTTATTCCTCAAAGTTTCTAACTCCATTTTGGCTGTCATATTTATTGGATATTGTTTTCCCTTACCGGATCGAAGTCCTGTTTCAGTTCTATCAGTGTAGTATTTGATTTATCGAAACATTGGCTGTTAATACTAGTGGAAATACAGCATTCGAAATTTCCTTGGAGATTTCTCACTTGAAGCAAGCAGATCTGCACCGTCCAAGCAGCTTCTTGTAGGACATGCAACTAAACAGAATTCTCAGAAAACGTTATTTGAGCTTACAATTTACTTAACAAATCTTGACCCAAGAGAGGTATAGGGCTTTCCGGCAAATACAAGAATTCATATGGTACAACTTTGTTCCAAATTTAACATTCCATTGGTCTCAAAAAACGGCCTTTCTTTCATTCTCTCCCACGACCTCAAAAACTAGCACGGTGAATTTACTAAGAAGTCTCTTCCAACTAGTTACCACACAATAAGTCTATTAAAATAAAATTTTGGTTTAATTTCCCAGCTTCATTAGAACTATGGATCCACTGGCTTAATTTACATTTAAAATTTACAGATGTCAAAAAACAGTGTATTAAACATCAATCCATTATTCAATTTTCCTAGATCCAAATCAGTTCATATTCTAGCAACTTTTAAATGCAACTTCATACAATACCAAGTTCACATCCATCATAGCATTTAGGTGTTTTGGTTTTTTTGTTGTTTGTTTTATTTTGTTTTGTTTTTTTCAATGCGAATTAGAGTTTAACAACTTAAATTCTTTTCTGGTCTCAAAATTACTAGATAAAAATATAAGCAATTACTCTAATGCGTAAGGATGCATCCTAAGGGAGAGCAAGGTGGAATTTTAGCAGTGGAACCGGTTCCCATTTTGTAATTATCTCCCCAAACAAAATTATTTTGGTACCAAACATAAATATGCAAATTAAAATACTGAGCTCAGATATGAAAATCAAAGACCAAGTTCAAATATGCAGATAGATCACAGTTACACTTATTCGAGACAATATTTCAGTTTTTGCATAGTACCTTTGGACTGGTTACTGCTCAGCCAGGCAGAGGTACCGCTGGGTATCCCTGAAAAAACAGGTCAGTGCCTGCTGGAGCCCCATCGGCACCTGCCCCCCCGCCCCCGCAGCAAGCTGGACTGGGCAAGGCTTTTAATAGTGTCTCATCTGGGGTGCTACAACTGTTATCCCAAAACCAGGATTCTTTACATGATGTGCATACAAAAGAGCCAAATACAGCACATCGAGATGAGACACAGCCTATCACAGAGTTGCACAAGTCTGGATATTGGAATAAAGCTAGAATGCTAGAAAGAAAAGTAACAGCTACTACACACAAAATTTTACCATCACATTCACACAGTAAAGAACTAAATTACTCATGATCTTCTGTAATATCACAAAATGCACATTTTGAGTCCATGAATTCTCATGGACTATAAACTTACTGTACCATGTAACAGACAAAGACCTATTAAACTGTAATATGCTTAAACAGATACCTACAAAGAAAACAGGTTAATAAGGAAAGCATCTTGCAGACTTCAAGTTTTCTGACCTGTGCGTTGTCAGTTAATTCTCAGCTTGTTCAAGTTCAAACCGTTCTGCCTGTAAAACTGTCTGAAATGGTTTAATGATCTCTTGTAGAGATTTATTTTGTCCTGCTCTTCTCACCTTAAAAACAACATTAATTGCAACAAGGTGTTATACTTCAAGATTCTGTTCTCTGGACACTTTTCCCAATAATTTAACTTATACCACAGCCACCATTAATTACAATATTTCACAAGATCTTCCTTCCTCATATTTCCAAGTGCTTTCCTATGTTTTAAAACACCTCCCAATACCAATTTCTTAGGAACACGACTGAAAACAGTCATTCCTGACCCCATCTCGAAAGTAAAAACCATGAGAAGAGGGAGGGGGGGCGGGGAAAGCACAGGGCTGCTTGCAGCATGAGTGGGAAAAGTGGGGAGAAAGTTTTACGATGTACTTATACCACAAAGAAACAATTCTAACAACAATCAGTAAAACAATTAACTCACATTCCTGACAAACTGCTTGATTTTCAGAGAGGCAATACACAGAAGCACGTAATATGTACTGTAAAACTCGCAGATAACACCTTGATAGCAAACAGTAGCGTTCTCTATTGCTAATTTCAACACCAGCGCTTCCTTAGCTTCTAAGTTTTCAACTTGCTTATTGATGGCCTCTTGAAGATGGTCAATAAATTGCATGTAATTCTCATTGGGATCCTGATAACAGTTGTAAATTATTTGGCTGCTTTGTTGGTTTCAGGCACCTCTATCATAGCTTGATATGCAAGGTCTGTTGACTGCCTCAGGATTTCAGAAACTAATAGTGCCTGTAAATTGTGGTGTGTCAATTAGTGTCTGTTCCAAGAGTTGTGGAATACCCGCCCCTTTCAAGGAGTCCCCATCATTCCATCCTGAATGATCTATAGCAATTACATTGCATAGGTCAAATTTTGCTTGAGTCTTTCATGGTTTTTATCTGATCTCGGGGCAACATGTACACATACTGCTTTTCCTTTTAACGTTTCAAGAAAATGCTGCAAACCCTCATCTTCATCCAAGTCATCAAATAATGTGGACTTGAACAGTGCTGCAGAATCATTAGTAACAGAGGGGTTTGGAACAGTACACATTCTCACCAATACTTTCTAGCATCATAATTATTCGTATTACCTGAGTCCCCAGGAGCACCCCCTTTCCTGTCACAATCAGCATGACTGCATTGCCGACTGTTGGATTCACTCGCTATTAGCTGATCTAATTTGTCACACAGTTCTTTTGTGCATTTTTTATGCAGTGACTCCTGCTCTCTCATCGAAGTTGGAGGGTTACAAGGCAGTAAAGGCAGATACAAATTGGTAAAAGGACTGAGAGTACACTTGTTGACGACCTTAGCATTCTCAGCTTTCACAGGTTCTTTGGGCAAGTTGTCTGACTCCAGTCCTCTGGACTTGTTTTTCTCACCAGGGTTGAGCAATGGTACAGGAGGCCACCCGCTCGGCATTTTTCCTCCCCCCGCCCCAGACTGCTGAGCTATCGGGGGTGCCAAAGCTACAGCAGGGGATGGAATAGGGAGGGTATCAAAGACACGAACCGGGTAAACTTCATAGCGACTTTCAGGATACTTATCAGGCTGCAACGCTGCAAAAATTCTGGCAGCAGCAGACTGTTCAGCCTTAAGATCTTTTAAGGTGGTAATTATAAGCTTCCATGTAGTTGCTAATGATTTAGCTTCTTTATCTCCATTGCTGAATTTATCCCATAATTTCTGCCCTATATCGTCCCAAAGTTCAATTTAAGTTTTGAGTCACTAATGCTCATAACAGTCTTTTCAGGTTTTAATTGCTTCAGTGTAGTAATCATCAGTTTCCAGGAGGTTACAAGGCCGAGAATATCTTTTTCACTGCGACTAATTGCCTTCCACAACACAGTTCCCACTTTTTCCCAAGTCTCTGTTTGAAAAACTCCTAACAGATCAGCAGGAAACTCATTGCCTCTGCACCAGATTAATAGTCTTTTGAGGTTACTCTCCTCATACTTCACCCCTCTCTTAGAGAGAATATGGGGGGGAACCGCAGTATTTCTTCTTCTTTAAAAATATTCCACCCCATCTCCTCTCGCCCCCAGCTGTTCACCTCTTTGGGTGTCTGTTGCAACAATATCAGATCCTTTATCCCTCCTCTGTTGCTTCTGTAGCGATCAGTCAGGAGTCATGCAGCCCGCAGACTACTGTCTGCCGGTTGCTGAAATCTTAAGCTGTTTGTTGTAAAGTTCTGCTCATATTCCTCAAACTTGTATCTACTTAATGAAAACAAAAGAAGCTACAGACCATCATGGACACCTGCAAGATAAGGCCTGTTTTGCAGTTTTTGCTGGGAAGAAATAAGATTCATTCAGACAAAATAACACCTTCAAGGCTGACACGAAGCGGCTATGGACTAGAAACAACGTCTTCAGCTAAACAATACAAAAGCCTCTCTGAACTCCTTGAAAGGATCCAACAAGAAGCAAAAAGATCCCAGATTCAAATATTGCTATTGGAGTGAATCATGGTGTGAGGGGCAGGTAAATAGTCTGTAAGGGTATAATTACCCAGGGATTTCAATGCTTGTCTGGGACCTCTGCGAAGGCACCCAGCTCGAGCCAACCCTGCTGCTGTACTACTCCATTAAATTATTTATTTATGCAAACTTTGACGCCTGAGAGCTTGCTTCAAGTCACACTTTAAGTGATCTAAACACTGCTCTGTGGCAAACAGGACCCTACATCACTCATCCATGACACTACTAAGAAGAAAAGATTCTAATTGCATGGAAAATTACCTTAATTTCAGCTAACCCAGCACAATGGTCTTCACCATGGGCTGCAGGGGAATTTCTGCTCTGGCACCTGGGGCACCTCCCCCCCCTCCTTCTTCACTGACTGCAGGGTTGTTTTTCTCACATATTCTCACTCCTTTCTCCCAGCAGTTTTTACCCTTAAATGTTATCACAGAGGTGCTACCACCACTGCTGATCGACTCAGCTTTGGCCAGCAGAGGGTCCATCTTGGAGCTGGCTGGCACTGGCTGTGTCGAACATGAGGGAAGCTTCTGGTATCTTCTCACAGAAGCCACACCTACAGCCTCCTCACTAGTAAAACCTTGCCATGCAAACTCACTACACTCATTAGGAAAGAAAACAAACAGACATGTCAAACAAGGGCTCAATGCCCTTTGCATGGACTCCTCTAACGTGAACTCACTAATTCGTCACTTCATCAACTCACAAAGCTTCTAACTCACAAGTTCCTTAATCCCGAACTCACATCTCCTAACTTTGGTGCCCATAAGCACCCCAGGCAGGCACCCATGTGTGCAGGGAGAGGCACAAAGGGCTTCAAGTGGGTGCTGCCTGGGGGCTGCAGGGCTGCCAGAGGAAGAGGCTGTCGGATGGGGCAGGGATTTTGGGGTAGCAAGCACACAGTGCCCTGGGCAAGTGTCAGGGCTTGTCCACCATTCTCTTCCTCTTGCAGGGTGCCCCTACCTGCCCTTCCCCAGTCTTCCTCTCTCTCCTTTCCTGCTGGGCTCTGGGGCTGCTCTCAGGCCTTCCAGCTCCTGAGGAGTGCATAGACCAGAACCTGTCCAGTGTATGCCCCAACTGGCTGAGGTGTCTGGTGGTTCAGCTTTTGATCAAAAGCCACCCCTCCACTCTCATCCTCATCCCCACATCCTCATTCTCACCACTGCACCCTCATCCTGCACCCTCACCCCTGAATCCTCAGGACTCGTTCTCAACCTCACCCTCCCCAAACGCTTGCTGTGGCTGTCACCAGTAGCATGAGTGAGTCCCCACCTCAGCGCTTCCCTTGAAAACCACTTCTCCAAACGGTCTATGAAGTTAAAGCCTCGAGAGCCCAGTGGGAGCAGGAGGATGAGGCTGGGAACCCTGGCAGGGGAGTTCACAGGGGATGAAGGGCTACTGAGAATCATGGGATCTTGGCATGGGGTAATGCTCATATAGGGGATCAGTCAGCCACTCTCCGGATGGAGAAGGAGTGTCTGTTGCAGGGGTTCTTGCAGCAGCTCCAGCAGGGTCAGATGAGACTCCCCGAAACACTCCGTGTTCAGCTCTTGTCCGGCTGTTGGCCATGCTCCAGTGCAGGCATGATCCATCATTACTGCTTGTCTCAGCTACATGGGAAACAGAACTTACATGTCTTAACTTCATGCAGAAGACTGTCCTACATGACCAATTCTGCAATGACTGTTCCTAGCAACTGTTTACAAATGTCTCAACACTGAACATCTCAGTGCCCGGTGTCTCAGTGCTCAATATCTGTCTCAATCCAGCTGTTGTCTCACCTAAGCAGATGGAGCTGGAGAGTTCCCAGGTCACCCAGGGACTCCATGGCTGGTTGGCACCATCACACTGCATTGATGACAGAAGAATAAATCTGATTTTTCAAGGATGTAACTTCACTTATAAATGAAGTCACGTAGTTCCTGCCCCCTCTGCTATGTCTGCATGGTCATCACTCCCACCAGCCCCCTGGTCAGGACCACACACCCTGCTCTGCTCCTCTGCCTCTCTCCTTGGCCCAGCTCTGGCTGCAGCCTTGTCAAGCATGGACCATCATGCTGTGAGGATGGAGGAGCTCCTCAGCCAGGTCCCCAGACATTCCTGGGACTGACCGGGAGCCGGGACACCCTCCCACAAAGCCAGGCAGTAGCCATTTTGGCAGCAAGCTTCCACTCCTGAGGATAATGGGCAGGCTTAGCATCACTCTCCTCACCCTGACCACAGTCTCCCTCAGTGTTGCATTGCAACCATAGGTAAGCTTTGGTGCCAGGTCTGGGCTGACACATTGCATGGAGGCAGACAGCAGGGACGTAGCTCCCAGGGGTGCCTGCTCCTGCTGCCCTGCCTGCAGGACAGGTGCTTTTCCTTTCCCAGCCTTCCTGTGATGTCCCCAGAGCTCCACAGCCTTCCCTGTGGTGTCCTTGATGCTCCCCCATCACCAACCCCAGATTTGTATGGCTGGTGGCTCCTCCCAACTTCTGGATCTTGTCTGAGCAGGTTCTGCCCACGATGAGGTGAGGTAGAGCTGGATGCAGGCTCAGTTGGGCTCATCCCCCCATACCCTGCATATCCCATGCCCATCCAATGCTGCATCCCTAGTCCCAGTGAGGCAGGAAGCTAATGGATGATCACAAGTGGTGTTTCCCAGGGCTCAGTGTTGGGGCCAGTTCTGTTTATATCTTTATCAGTGATATGGACAACGGATTGAGTGCACCCTCAGTAAATTTGCAGATGACACCAAGTTGAGTGGGAGTGCTGAACTGGTTGAGGATAGGAAGGCTCTACAGAAGGATCTGGACCAGCTAGATCATTGGGCTGAGAGTGACTGTATGAGGTTCAACAAGGCCAAGTGCCGGGTCCTGCACTTGGGTCACAACAACCCCATACAATGCTACAGGTTTGAGGAAGAGTGTCTGGAAAGCTACCTGTCAGAAAAGGATCTGAGGGTGTTGATTGACAGCCAGCTGAACATGAACCAGCAGTGTGCTCAGGTGGCCAAAAAGACCAACAGCATCCTGGATTGTATCAGGTATAGTGCAGCTAGCAGGACTAGGGAAGTGATTGTCCCTCTGTATTCAGTGCTGGTGAGGCCCCACCTTGAATATTGTGTTCTATTTTGGGCCCCTCACTACAGGAAAGACATTGAGGTGCTAGAGAGAGTTCAGAGAAGGGCAATGAAGCTGGTGAGGGGTCTAGAGAAAATGTCTTATGAGGAGCGGCTGAGGGAACTGGGGCTGTTTAGTCTGGAGAAAAGGAGGCTGAGGGGAGACCTTATTGCTCTCTGCAACTATCTGAAAGGAGGTTGTAGCATGGAGGGTGTTGGTCTCTTCTCCCAAGTAGCAAGTGATAGGTTGAGAGGAAATGGCCTCAAGTTGTGCCAGGGGAGGTTCAGGTTGGATATTAGGAAAAATTTCTTTAAGAAAGGGGTTGTGAAGCACTGGAACAGGCTTCCGTTTAGCCAGCACTGCTGATAAATAATTGATAAACTGATAAATAATTATGCTATATCCTGGAACCTGTGCAATTAGTTGAGTCGTGTTTAACATATATCTTGAGATTGTTAGATAAAGTGTCCTTTAGTTGAACTTTGCTCATTATAAGCTCATTACAATACTAAAAATCACACCCCAAGGAGGAAAAACACAGACTGCTTTTCCCAACATACTCTTCATTCACATCACAGGGACTTTATCCCCCTCCACAGTGTGTGGAGGCTTCAACTGGGCAGGATCAGCTCGATTGGTAGATCCCTTGGTGTTAACCAACCAAGTGACTTTCGCCAAATTTGAATCCCAATTTCTAAAAGTTCCACCACCCATTGCTCTTAGTGTAGTTTTTAACAGTCCATTGTACTGTTTGATTTTTCCAGCAGCTGGTACATGGTAGGGGTTGTGATATATCCACTGAATGCCGTGCTCTTTGGCCCAAGTGTCTATGAGTTTGTTCCAGAAATGAGTTCTGTTGTCTGACTCAGTTCTCTTTGGGGTGCCATATTGCCATAGGACATGCTTTTCAAGGCCCAGGATGGTGTTCTGGGCAGTGGCATGGGGCGCGGTGTATGTTTCCAGCCATCTAGTGGTTGCTTCCACCATCATAAGCACATAACGCTTGCCATGTCGGGTTTGTGGGAGTGTAATACAGTCAATCTGCCAGGCTGTGGCAGTTACACATTCCCCTGAGATTCAGAGCCTTCAATGGGGCAGCTGATGGCTCTTTTAGCACCTTTTGTGCCCCACTGTGCCTGCCTCCACATACACACCTAGGGTGGCACAAAGGTGCTGATAGT
Source organism: Patagioenas fasciata (assembly GCF_037038585.1). Classification (NCBI taxonomy): domain Eukaryota; kingdom Metazoa; phylum Chordata; class Aves; order Columbiformes; family Columbidae; genus Patagioenas; species Patagioenas fasciata. The sequence continues at coordinate 21,015,797 of NC_092559.1, forward strand.
CACATCCTCCCCTACTCCGGGGCAGGGTGACTTCACTTCCACCAGCTGGTGGGACAGGAGGGGTGGGACTCTCTGTCAATTGACAGGCTCCTTAATGGGACCCTGAGTCAATTGACAGGGTTGTTAGCAGAGGAAGTGCCCAGAGTAGCTGCAAAGCTTCTGGACTATGTTGTAATGCCCACAGCCAGATCTGACCAGACTATAAAAATGGGGTTCCCACCAAAGGCCCCTTTTGGAGTGGTCTTCTCGGAGCAGTGGGTCTGTGAACTAGAGCCCTCTCCTTAGACTGGAACACTGTTTAAGGAGACTTCCCAGGACTGAGAGTACCTCACCTCATTGTTTGGGTGAGTGGTTATTTACTGGGTTTATCCTTGAATGAGTCTTTGCCTAACCAGGCAAGTGAGAGTCCTCACCTAGCCCAGGCAAGTGATTATTTCTTGTGGGTACTCTTGAGTCAGAGGGCTCTGGTTTTGTTTCTTGTGAGTGTGTGCATGCATGCTATGGATCCTCATTATTCTTATTTTGCTGTACCCCAATAATCTACTCAACTGATATCCGAACCTGTATTTTACGTTGTCGGAGTGCTAACTAATTGTATAAACCCTGTTTCTGGTTAGCTGATTGGTTGCACTTTTCCGGCTAGAATAAAGTCTGTTTTGGAACTTGTTCCCTGCCTAAAACTGATTTTGGGGTGCCTCTGTGACACAGGCTTCCCCATATTTATACTTCAGCCATTGCCCCCGAACCACATAGGCTTTAACTGCTTGGCTTGCTTGATTGTAGAGCATGTTTCACAATTGTGAATAATCTGCACAATAGTGTCCATGGTCATTCTACCCCTCAATCATGAGCCTACCTATATATTGTGTCTCTTCCCTGATGACCTGAGGCATCATGGGCCCACTGAGCTATGAATAATTAACCTTTGTGTTGCCAGTCCAGATCTACCTGAGACACCTTAATCTTGGCAACTCAATCCATCTGATGGTTGTTTTGATGTTGTTCAGTGAACCGACTTCTAGGCACATGGCTGTCTATGTGGTACACTTTTACAGGCAGGTTCTCTAGCCGGGCAGCAATATCTCACCACAATTCAGCAGCCCAGATGAGTTTGCCTCTGCGCTGTCAGTTGTTCCTCTTCCATTGCTGCAACCACCTCCACAGGACATTTGCCCCCATCCATGAATCAGCATAGAGATAAAGCACTGGCCACTTTACTCATTCAGCAATGCCCAAAGCCAGCTGTATTGCTTTTACCTCTGCAAACTGACTCGATTCACCTTGTCCCTTAGTGGCCTCTGCAACTTGCCGCATGAGACTCCACACAGCAGATTTCCACATCTGATGCTTTCCCACAATAAGACATGACCCATCAGTAAACAAGGCATAACGCTACTCATCCTCGAGTAGCTTATTATATGATGGGGCCTCTTCAGCACATGTCACCTTCCCTTCTGGCAATACTCCAAAATCCTTACCCTCTGGCCAGTCCATGATCACCTCTAAGATCCCCGGGTGATCAAGGTTCCCCATTTAAGCCCATTGCGTGATCAATGAAACTCACTTACTCCATGTGGCGTCAGTTGCATGATGAGTAGAGGAGACTTTTCCTGTGAACATCCAGCCCTATACTGGCAATCGAGGTGCCAGGAGGAGCTGTGCTTCAGTGCCAATCACTTCATAAGCAGCTCGAACCCCTTTGCATGCTGCTAACATCTCCTTTTCAGTTGGAGTGTAGCGGGCCTTGGAACCTCTGTATCCCTCCGACTCCAAAATCCCAGGGGTCAACCTCGAGTCTCCTCTGGTGCTTTCTGCCAAAGGCTCCAGGTGGGGCCATTCTCCCCAGCTGCAGTGTAGAGCACATTTTTAACATTTTGTCCTGCCCGAACTGGCCCAAGAGCCATGGCATGGGCTATCTCCCGCTTAATTTGTTCAAAGGTCTGCTGCTGCTTAGGGCCCTACTCAAAGCCATTCTTCTTCCAGGTTACCTGATAGAGAGGGCTTATGATCTGACTGTATTTTGGAATGTGCGTTTTCCAAAATCCCACAACCCCCATGAAAGTCTGTGTTTCCTTTTTACTAGTCGGTGCAGAAATAGAAGCTATTTTGTTGACCATATCCATTGGAATTTGATGACGTCCGTACTGCCATCTTACTCCTAAAAACTGGATCTCCCATGCAGGTCACTTGACCTTACTTTGTTTTATAGCAAAACCAGCTTGCAGGAGAATCTGAATTATCCTCTCACCTTTCTCAAAAACCTCTGCTGCTGTGTCACCCCACATGATGATGTCATCAATGTACTGCAGGTGTTCCGGAGCTTTGCCCTGCTCCAGTGCAGCCTGGATCAGTTCATGGCAAATGGTGAAGTTGTGCTTCCACCCCTGGGGCAGTCGAATCCAGGTGTACCGGATGCCTCTCCAGGTGAAGGCAAACTGTGGCCTGCACTCTGCTGCCAGAGGAATAGAGAAAAATGCATTAACAGTGTCAATTGTAGCATACCATTTGACTGCCTTCGACTCCATATTGTAGCTCTAGCATGTCCAGCACAGCAGCACTCAATGGTGGCATGACTTCATTCAGGCCACTATAGTCCACTGTTAGTCTCTACTCTCCACTGGGCTTCCTCACTGTCCATATGGGACTGTTAAAGGGTGAGTGAGTCTTACTGATCACTCTTTGGCTCTCCAGTTGACGAATCAGGTTATGGACAGGAATCAAAGAATCTCGGTCAGTGCTATATTGCTGCCAGTGCACTGTCATGGTAGCAATTGGCACCCGCTGGTCATCAACCTTCAGCAATCCTACAACAGAAGGGTCCTCTGAGAGAGGCCAGGCAAGGTAGACAGCTGTCTAATGTCCTCTGTCTCCACAGAGGCTATGCTAAAAACCCACCTGTACCCCTTCAGGTTCTTAAAATACACTCTTCTGAGGTAGTCTATACCAAGAATGCATGGAACATCTGGGCCAGTCACAATGGGGTGCTTTTGCCAGTCCTTTCCAGTCATGCTCACCTCAGCATCTCATACAGTTAGCTGTTGGTATCCCCCAGTCACCCCAGAAATGCTGATGGGTTCTATCCCTTCATAGTTTGATGGAATCAGAGTACATTGGGCCCCGGTGTCCACCAGAGCCCTGTACTCCTGTGGTTCTGATGTTCCAGGCCACTGAATCCACACAGTCCAATAAACTCTGTTATCACTCTCCTCCACTTGGCTGGAGGCCGCGTCCCCTAGTCCCAGTCATGGTACTCATTGCTTCCTCCTTGTAAGAATGAATCAGAAGTGCCTTTCAAGAGGGTCAGAGGCAAGGTCAGCTCTTCTAGTCTGTCTGGGGAACTGCCTGCTGGAAACTGGGGCAGCATTTTTCCTGGCGTAATGTCCTCTTGTGGTTGTCTCCCCTTTTAACTCATGTACCCATGCCTCTAGGACTGAGGTAGGTTGTCCATCCCACCTCCTCACGTCCTCTACGTTGTCGCGCAGTAAAAACCACAGGGTGCCCCATTTTGAATACCCTCTGTATTCTCTCTCTTAATTGGAGAAACGCTCATTCTGAGTAGCTGAAACCCAAGGCCATGCAGGTGGGGAGCGAAACTTGTCTTCAAAATGCTGGAACTCTTGGGACAATTTTTCAGCTAGCACATTGGGCAGTTTCTCCACAGACAAGATGGAAGCCTGTAGGGAGGAGGATAGACTTCCCTCATACTGCTGGAGCTGACCAGCCAACTGATACACCGTTTGTCCCTCGCCTTCTTTCCATGACATTACTGCCAATGAGCTGGCATGGGATGATGGTGTACTTCACAGAAACCTCCACCACATGGGTTGCATGCACTGGATCTCATCGGTATCAGTGAGTGGATCGTCATTATTGGTGTTATTATAAATCACCTCCAGAACAGCTAGCTCCCTCAGGTACTGGATACCTTTCTCCATGGTGGTCCACTTGCCTGGGTGACAGGTAACATCTTCCTTGAAGGGATACCTTTCCTTCACACCTGACAGAAGTCACCTCCAGAGGCTGAGGGTTTGTGTCTTCCTTCCAATCGCCTTGTCAATGCCCTAGACAGGGATCCTAATTGCTTAGCTTCCCTGCCTTCTAATTACATGCTACTTGCCCCATTATCCCTGCATCGGAGCAACCAAGCAACAACGTGTTCACCATCCCAGCAGTTGAAATCCTTTCACATATCTCGCAACTCACCCAGGGATAGCAATTGGGTGACTATCTCTGGTTCTGCCTCCTCCTCCTTTTCCTGTTCTTGTGATGGGCCTGGGTCATCAATTTCCCTCACTAAGCAAACTGATTTCTTTGTGTAGTTCTTCTTCTGGAGAGGACCAACAGGTTGGTTCTCTGATTCAGTTGCAGCACCTGCCACATGGGTCTGAGTAGCCACAGTGCCCGTTGCCTGGCTTTGAGTAGCCACAGTGCCTGTCACTGGCGTCTGAGCAGCCACAGCATCTGGCACAAGGGCAGGAGCAGACGCAGTGCCTGTGGGTTTGTTACCACCCCCTTTGCCCTGGGGGCACTGCATGATGTTGAGCAGTGTTTAATAGATAATGGCCAGGGCCCAATACAGCACAGTAAGTTGTGCCTCTTTAGAATAACTAGAGCATCTCCCTTTTACATATTCTGTCACCTCACCAAGGTCCTGCAGTTGTTCAGGAGTGAAACTCCAGACTGTCAAAGGTGAGAAATTCTCCAGATATCTGCCCATGTTTTCCCACACACCATTCCACCCATGCTCATCCGCCCTTGGGGCAAATCTATGGGTGATATTCCCAGTATATCCTTTTGTAACCCTGTATATGACCTGGCACACATTCAGAAGACATTACAGGAAGATCAGGCTATCTTGAGTATCCCCAGGGTGTCCAAAATCCTCAGAAACTGTTGGACCCAAGCTGGAGGAGAAAAAAGAAGTGAAGAGATGAGGGAAGATTTCACCTCCCTCCGTCTTCTCCATAGACTGGGTGCAATTACTAATCAATTCTGAGAGGTGGCACCTGAGATATGGAAAAATCAAAAATATCTTATAAAAATACCAATATAGCTGTGTAAGGAAGGAAATCACAATCTCATAGGTTGATATCATACAGGACAGCGTTATGATAAACCAAATCCTTTTGTCAGATGTTACCAACAGCACTCCAGGGAACATACGGGGCATGTAGGAATTCAAGTGGCACAGCCACGTGGACAAACAAAGAAACATCATGACCACTTAACTAATAGTGTGAGCTCTAACACACTCCAGTCAGCTCTGTGTTTTTTGGGTTTTTTTGGTGTTTTTTTGTTTGTTGTAGGAAACAATTATTTTGCAAATATAATAGGCTCAGGCAGGATCTCTCAGCAAAGCAATCTTTTTAATAACGATATTGCAAGACGGGATGTTCTACCTGAAGGTAGGCACACATAATAGGGCAAAAAACCCCTGCTTATATCCCCCCAAAATCCCAACCACAATTTCCCTCCCCTGTTCCCCATTGGTTGGGTACTTCATTGTTTACAGACTACCCCGAGGCTTGCCTCAGTTTACATACAATACCCTTCCCCCTAAATTAACTTGTAAATACAGGTATCAGTATGTATACAGGTATCAGTATATATTCCGGGAAGAGACTGTGTTTTACATTAAGGATTCATAGTCTGATGTCTCTCGGTCCTTCTCCCCTGCTGGGGTCAGGTGCCAGGTCCTCAGTTATGTAAAAACAACAGTTCTTCATTAAATGTTCCTTACATTTGTTTTTGGATTTTTTTGTTTTGGTTTGGTTTTGTTGTTTTTTGGGTTTTTTTAATCCCAAACTTTTTTATTCTTTCTCCTGCCTGGCTCGCCAAAAAGGACTGTTGTAGGTTAGCCCCACCTCCCCCTCAGCCGGCAGCTGCTAAAACTACGTGCCACTTCCTCCCCCGCCTCCAGTGGGATGGAGAGGAGAATTAAAAGGAAAAAAAAAAATTAAAAAAAGGCAAAAACTCATGGGTTAGGATAAAAAACAATTTAATGGGGCAGCAAGGAGAAAACAAGGGAGGACAAACAAACAGTAACAGCAGTGACAAAGGAACCTACAAAGACGGTGGGCACACAGTGCTGCGTGACCACCCTCCCCCACTGTATACGCCTTTCCCACCTGGCTGCTCACCACTGTAACAGTCAGCGCTGAAACCACCACTGCTTTCCCCCTCCCTTGTCCCCAATCCCCATTTGCATCCTGAATACCAAGAGAGAGACACGTGGTCCCCGCTGGAACTACGTGATCCCTGCTGGAGCTCTGCCACTCCCTGGCTCACCCCCTCCCCGAAACAGAACCCCCCCAAGAGACAGAGACCGGATATGGTATAGAATACCCAGATATCCTGGCAGCGTGGAAATTAACTCCATCCTGACTGACCCTGCACAAAAGGTAATATCATTGTAAGTTTTGCTGCTAAAGTCTTGTTAAATTTTGTGATATAATAATATACTTTTGCCAAGTCACTAATCACTGTAATTTGAATCCTACCATGGGTCATGTCCGCAGGTCATCTCATAGGAACTCTGCTTCCCCCAGAGGGTGGGCAGAAATGTCTTCACATGCAAATGCACCCTGAAAGATTCTGCCGATCTAGTCTCCATCCTGTGAGGATGCAGCTTTGCCCACCTTGTAATGGTGTGCTTTGTCTGCAAGCTGCCCCAGCAAGGCAAGCAAAATCACCCACTCACATAAAAAAAAAAAAAAAATCATGTCAGCTGTGGTTGTCTTTTTTAAAAAACTGCTCTCACTCCCCCTCTGCAGCAGCTTCTATCCCCACAGGTCCCCCTGCAGAGAGGAGGACTCATTGCTATCTACTGACCACAACTTCCCTTCCCCAGGGACATGTGGATACCCCCCCAATTACCCTCGTTCAGCTCCCTGGGCTCACTTCCCACTTTATCCTAATCCAAACTTCCATCCTGTACCATTGCTCCACACCTGCCCACCGGTGGCAGAGGTGACATCGGCATCCCAAATCCAGCTTCCTGCCCTGTGGTGCCTTCATACCCATCCCCACCAGATGCCTTTCCAGCCCCAGGACTCCCTGTAGAGTTAGGTGATGGAGGCAATGGCATCGATAGATGTGAGATGTTGGTAAAGCACTTCCTTCGTGCTGTACAACATGCTAAGTAAAACATGCAGTCAAAGCCCCCATCCCATCCATTCCATCTCTCTGGGTTACAATCAGGGATTCTATGCTTCTCTGCCACTGCATTTTGGCAGTGCTTCTCAATCTGCTTCTGTGGACATCTGTCAAGCTTGTGCTTTTGACACAAGGTTTTTGGCAGGTCCATGGGTGAACCCAAAGCCTCTTGCAGAAGCATTATAAATATAACCCAGCACCAGGGGTGCCAACACACAAGCCATACAGTCTATCCAGCCTGGCCCAGCCTCAGTGAGGCCAGTGCATGCCACCATGTGTGACATGGAACAGTGTCTGCCACATCCCTGGCACCTCAAACAGGGCAGATTGTCCCTGCCAAACAGTGCAGAAAGGCAGGGGCTGGTGTTAGGCCAAAAGGATGGAGCATGACATCCAGGGCAAGGGCAAGAGAGCCCTAAGGGCAGAATTCTCAGGTCACTGTGAAAAGCTTGTGAGTTTGGGACTGTGTAAAAGGCAACAAGGAGAAGTAATGTGTTACAAGAGGAGTGGTTTCTGCTCACCCCAGCCTTCAGGGCCACCTGGACTGGAGGGAGAGGCACTGAGCAGCAGCAGCAGTGGGGCCCTGGGGTGTGCTGGGGCTCATTACAGGTGCTGAGTGGCACGGGCAGTGGTACTTAACACCCTGATGTGGGGCTCCACCACACTTAGTACACAGACCACAGCCTTGGTGCCATCCAGTGCCCCAGACACTGACATCCCAGAGATGGCATGTATTTAGGCACTTGAATTCCACCTGAATTTTCAGTAGCCCACAGCCCCATGCCTGCTCTAGGCACTGCAGGGAGCAGAACAACAGCTCAGGCACACAGTGACAGTGCACTCCCTGTTGTGTACATCCAAAGCCCCCAAGAGCAGTGATGCAAACACAAGGAAGGCTAGTGTAACGTGCGGAAACAACTTTACGACCTATAAGGCCATAAAACTTTACAACCTGCAGGGTTATAAAGATGGTATGTTTATTCAGCACCGGGCACAAGAGGAATATTTCCTCTAATCTCGCGTGCCTTCTAACAATATGAGGTGTGTTTAAATACAGCAAGGCATTACATATTCATGGTAACCCCAGGAACGCCTATACATATTGTCACGGAGGCACCCCAAGATTAGTTTAAGGGACAACAGGGTCCAAAACACTTTTATTAAACTGGTCAGAAACAGGGTTTTAGCACTCCAAAAGCTGACAGGCAAATTCACTAAAAGAGAAACTTGTTTTTAACAAAACCAGGACATTCCACCCCTTATACCATGCCATTCACGACATACTTAGACCTTTTCAATACAATATAATTAATCACTACTACTATATATACACACACATGTACATATATACACAGAAGTAATCCATCATTCTCTTAGTCTGTGGACCATCCTCTGAAAAGTTCATTAAGTTTATTTATCACAACAGTCTCCCAGGGCAGGAAAAATGGTACATCTAGTGCATCTCATGACCACTGCTTGTGGGTCAAAGACATCAACTTTGAAAAACTTGTCAGGCGCCACTCGAAGAAACTAGCTCTGGTGTCATCACCACTGTCTTGATCTGAAAGACACTTATTAAACACTGTTAGTAGGGCAATTCACATCATGCAGTCCAGTATTGAATATTTTCACCTAAAATCAAATCCCCTTGAGGAACTTCTCCATCCTTAAGCATCACTCACCAGATGCTGCCAGGTCCCTGGGCAAAAACAGTCCCACAAATGGGCTTGCCTTTGTCTGAGGCAGGAGTAAACCAGACTGCCTTTCCTAACATATTTTTAATGTGTACTACAGGGTCTTTATCTCCTTCTACAGTACATAGAATTTCTGATTGAGCAGGTCCAGCTCGATTAGTTGATCCTCTAGTGTTGACCAACCAAGTAACTTTTGCTAAATGTGAATCCCAGTTTTTAAAGGTTCTACCACCCAATGCCTTGGTGTAGTTTTTAACAGACCATTGTGCCTTTCAATTTTCCCAGAGGCTGGTGCATGATATGGACTATGACATACCCATTCAATACCATGTTCTTTGGCCCGATTGTCTATAATACTTTTTTTAAAATGAGTGCCACTGTCTGATTCAATTCTTTCTGGTGTACCATGTCGCCAAAGGACTTGCTTTTCAAGGCCCAAGATAGTATTTTGGGCTATAGCATGAGGTACGGCATACATTTCCAACCATCCAGTGGTTGCTTCCACCATTGTAAGTACATAGCGCTTACCTTGACGTGTTTGTGGAAGTACAATATAATCAATCTGCCAAGCCTCTCCATACTTATACTTTAACCATCGCCCCCATACCATACAGGCTTTAACCGTTTAGCTCGTTTGATTTCGGTGCAATAGTGTCCATAGTTAAGTCCATCCCACGATCGCGAGACCATTTATATATTGCATCTCTGCCTTGATGCCCTGAAGTATCATGGGCCCACTGAAATAGGAAAAGTTCACCTTTATGTTGCCAGTCCAAGTCCACCTCAGCTATTTTAATCTTGGCAGCTTGATCCACTTGTTGGTTGTTGCGATGTTCCTCGGTGGCTCGACTTTTAGGCACATGAGCATCTACATGATGAACTTTTACAGACAGGCTCTCTAACCGGGCAGCAATGTCTTGCCACAGTGTGGAAGCCCAAATGGGTTTGCCTCTGCACTGCTAGCCACTTTTCTTCCATTGCTGCAGCCACCTCCACAAGGCATTTACTACCACCCACGAGTCAGTATAGAGAGAAAGTATTGGCCACTTCTCTAGTTCAGCCATGTCCAAAGCCAGCTGGATGGCTTTCACTTCTGCAAACTGACTGGATTCACCTTGTCCTTCAGGGGCTTCTGTAACTCGTCGTGTGGGACTCCACACAGCAGCTTTCCACCTTTTATGTTTTCCTACAAGACAACAGGACCCATCTATGAACAGTGCATACTGCTTATGAGTTTCTGAAAAGTATTATACGGTGGTGTTGGAACGATAAAGGACTCAGCACTCCGATTCAATGTGAATCACGCAAAAGCCATTTATTACAGAAGCATGTCTCCTTATATACGCAACTGTTCTCTAATCACGAATCCACGCTCCAAGCATGGATTCGCTAAATGAGTATCATGGGCAGTCCACACGCTGGAGCCCCACCGATGATAGGTCCGATGACTCACGCCATGCTGAGGCCCTGTTAATGAAGAAACGCCCCTCTCTCTTTCTCACAGCAGATTCTGTTCTCAGCTTCTCGAAGTGGCCTTGAGATTCCTTTGGGCCTGACTAATTCAACAACATATCTCCTTCTAACGAAACCCCTTCACACGGTGGTGCTTCTTCAGCACGTGTTACTTCCTCTTCATCTGGCGACATCCCAAAGTCTTTACTTTTCGACCAATCTGTAATCACTTATAAGATCCCTGGGCGATTGAGACTTCCAAATAGAGTTTGTTGCATGATCAATGCAATTCACTTACTCCACGCAGCATCGGTTGCATGATGCATAGAGGGAACTGTCCCTTTGAAAATCCAGCTCAGCAACAGTAGTCGAGGTGCTAGGAGGAGCTGTGCTTCAGTACCGATCACTTCTGAAGCAGCTTGACCTCCTTCATATGCTGCTAGTATCTCTTTTTCCATTGGAGTATACTTGGCCCCAGATCCTTTGTATCCTCGACTCCAAAAACCTAAGGGTCGGCCACGGGTTTCTCCTGGTGCTTTCTGCCAGAGGGTCCAGATAGGACCATTATCTCCGGCTGCAGTGTAGAGCCCATTTTTAACAGCTAGTCCAGTCCGAACTGATCCGAGGGCCACCACATGAGTTATCTCACGCTTAATTTGTTCAAAGGCTTGTCGTTGTTCTGGGCCCCACTCAAACTGTTTCTTTTTACGAGTCACTCGATAGAGAGGGCTCACAATGTGGCTGTAGTCAGGAATATGCATTCTCCAAAAACCTACAACGCCCAAGAAAGTCTGTGTCTCCTTTTTATTAGTAGGTGGAGACATTGCTGCAATTTTGTTGATCACATCCATTGGGATCTGACGACGGCCATCTTGCCATTTTATTCCTAAAAACTGGATCTCTCGTGCAGGTCCCTTGACCCTGCTTCATTTTATGGCAAAACCAGCATCCAAAAGAATCTGAATTATTCTCTCACCTTTCTCGAAAACTTCTTTCGCTGTGTCGCCCCATATGATGATGTCATCAATATATTGCAAGTGTTCTGGAGCTTTACGTTGTTCCAGCGTGTTCTGGATCAGTCCACAGCAGGTGGTAGGACTGTGTTTCCACCCCTGGGGTAAGCGATTCCACGTGTACTGGATGCCCCTCCAGGTGAAAGCAAACTGTGGCTTGCACTCTGCTGCTAAAGGAATAGAGAAAAATGCATTAGCAATGTCAATTGTAGCATACCACTTGGCTGCCTTTGACTCCAGTTCAAATTGCACTTCTAGTATGTCAGGCATGGAAGCACTCAATGGTGGCATAACTTCATTCAGGCCATGATAGTCTACAGTTAGTCTCCACTCGTCACTAGACTGGCCAGATTGGGCCATTAAAAGGTGAGCGAGTCTTACTGATCACACCCTGGCTTTCCAGTTGACGGATCAACCTCTGGATAGGAATCAAAGAATCTCGATTGGTGCGATATTGCCTGCGATGCACCGTCGTGGTAGCAATTGGCACCTGCTGATCATCAACCATCAGCAGTCCTACAACAGAAGGGTCATCTGAAAGACCAGGCAAATCAGACAGCTGTTCAATTTTCTCAGTGTCCACAGCTGCTATACCAAATGCCCACCTATACCCTTTTGGGTCCTTAAAATACCCTCTCCTGAGGTAGTCTATGCCAAGGATGCACGGAGCATCTGGACCAGTCATAAGGGGATGCTTTTGCCAGTTTTTTCCAGTTAGGCTCATTTCAGCCTCTACAACAGTCAGTTCCTGGGATCCCCCAGTCACTCCAACAATATTAATGGATTGCGTTCCTGTGGCAGAATGCAAACTCCCCTCTCTCCCCCTCCCTCCTTTGATATGGAAGGAGTAGACACATCTCCCTCTCTCTCTGCTGTTTGAGGCTAACAGCTTCTTTTGTTTGGCCCCAGAGCACCCTGGCCAGGGCCGTTAGGAGAAGGGAGTGCTGAGGTGCCAGAGAGCCGCTAGGCGCCTGCGACCAGTGTGGGGGATGTTTGGAGGCTTCAGGGGCACTCCACAGACAGGGTGGGGGTGCAGAGAAGCTTCTGTAATGCCCACAGTCAGATCTGATCAGGTTATAAAAAACGGGACTCTCGTCGAGATGTGTGGTCTTGCGCACGATCTCTTGGAGTTACGAGCTTAGCCACTGCCGCTAGGAGCCACGGCCCCCCCTCCCCGGGACAGAGACTCTGCTGACCTTGCCACCAAGTGTGTAAGTAAAATTAACCCTCACAGGATTGTGAGTGTATCTACTTTCTGCGCACATTTGCACGTGTATTTATACTTTCTGTGCACATTTGCACACGTACTTTCCATGCTCAATACGAGCACGTGTATAAATTAATGCTCGCATAATCGCGAGTGTATTTTCCTCCCGTGCTTCCACATAAGCACGTGTAATATTCCGTGCACATTTGCACGTGCATTTCTCCTCACAGGATTGCGAGTGTACTATAAATTTACCCTTGCCGAATCGCGAGTGTACACTTCCCATACTCCATACGAGTATGTGTATCCCTTTAAAATAATCCCACACCATGTTCAGGCAAATGTGTAGTCTTCCTGGACTCAGGAGTGGCTCCGGCATTGTTTTTGGTGAAGCCATGTGTATGGACACTGTGGACCTCCTGTTGTATTAGTTGCTGCCCCTTAATAATTTTCCTCAACTAATATCTGAACCTGTATTTAAGTCACCTTTGGAGTGCTAAAACCCTGTTTCTCACCAGTTTAATAAAAGCTGTTTTGGACCCTCTTGTCCCTTAAACTAACCTCGGGGTGCCTCCGTGACAGTTCCTTTATAATTAGAAGGAATGATTGTGCACTGAGCACCAGTGTCCACTAAAGCTTTGTACTCCTGGGGGTGTGTTGTACCAGGCCATCGTATTTGTACAGTCCAATAAACTCTGTTATCCCTTTCCTTCACCTGGTTGGAGGCAGGGCACTGCAAGGGCGAAAAATCATGGACTCCACACAATCCAATACGAATTCAAGTGAAGCCCTTTATTACAGAAACAAACCTCCTTATATATGCAGTTATTTCCTGATCACATGTCCATGCTCCAAGCATGCATTAGCTAATTGGATATTGTCTATGTTCATGAGCTGTCCACACGCCCGAGTCTCACTGCTAATAGGTCTGTTGATTTACATCTTGTTGAGGCTCTGTTATTGTAGAACTGCCTCACTCCCACAACAGGTCCTGTTTTCAGCTTTCCTTGAAATTCCTTTAGACCTGGCTAGTTCAGTAACAAATCTCCATCTAATAGAAATCTATACACACATTAACTTCAAGAAAATCCCTCAAACCTCCCCCTTTTTGTTTTTGAACCAACCAGGCCTTGTTTACAATGCACTGAATCATCTTTGAAATACACTGCAGCATAGAATAGATGATTAACAACAATGATTACAGTTACATATAACGTAGCTAAGCCTTATATAATAAGATCAAACAACTACCCACCTATTTCCAAGCTTTTAAACCATTTGTCAAACCCTACTTCTACTATGACAATCTTATTAATGTGCTGTTTTAGTTTGTCTAAAATACTATGAACAGATTCAGAAGGATCAGACAAGTTAATACAACACATTCCCCAAAAGGTGATGAACCCCTTGCCCTGTCGGGCAAAGGGAGAAGACCTGAGACAGTCCCTGCCCTGTCACTGTCAGGCAGAGGTAGGGGACAGAAAAGATGATGAGGGTTGGAAGCTAGTTCCAGTTAGGGGCTGTGGGCAACCCCCCTCCCTACCTGCTTTGCTTCCCCAGGTGCCCCTCTGTAATAGGTTTGAGGCCCTGGATCTTGAAGAGGAGATATGTGAGGATGTGGTGCAAGGCTCATTTGAGGTCACATCGAAAGAGACAGTTGACCCCACACCTCAAGACCGCCTCAGATAAGAAAGAAAGAAGGGTAACTGTAGTAGGCAATGCCCTTCTGAGAGGGACAGAGGGCCCAATCTGCAGAGTTGACCCTCATCGTAGGGAAGTGTGCAGTCTACCTGGAGCCCAGATCAGGGACATCACCAGGATGCTCCCCAACCTGGTGCACCCGACAGACTACTACCCACTGCTGATCTTCCAGACAGATGGGGAGGAAGCTGCATTCTGCAGTCTGAGGGGAATGAAAAAAAGATTTCAAGGCCTTGGGACAGATGGTAAAAGAATTTGGGGCTCGAGTGATTTTCTCTGCCCTCCTTCCAGTTTTGGGTGATGATGTGGTCGGGAATAGAAAAATCCAGTCTCTAAACAATTGGCTACAGGACTGATGTTTGCTGGAAGGACTACTCAGCTGGCCAGCCACAGTCTAGGAGGTTCCTCCAGTGCCTTGATGATAACTTTCTGATGCAAAGGGTGGAGGAGCCAACAAGAAGAGGTGCATTGCTGGACCTTATCATCACTAACAAGGAGGGTCTGGTTGAAGCGGTAAAGGTTGAGGGCTGCCTTGGTTGCAGCGACCATGAGATGGTGGAATTCAGGATCTCATGTGACAGGAGCAGGATAGCAAGCAGAACTGCAACCTTGGATTTCAGAAAGGTAAACTTTGGCCTTTTCAGGCAATCGCTAAGGGAAATCCCATGGGCAAGGCTGCTTGAAAGTAAAGGGGACCAAGACAGTTGGTTAGCGTTCAGGGACTGTTTCTACCGGGCACAAGATCAGAGCATCCCGACACATACGAAGTCAAGGAAGGGAGCCAGTAGACCTGCGTGGTTAAACAGGGAGCTGCTGGGTAAGCTCAAGTGGAAGAGAAGAGTTTACAGATCGTGGAAGGAGGGGCTGGCCACTTGGGGAGAATATAAGGCTGTTGTCAGAGGGTGTAGGGAGGTAACTAGGAAAGCTAAGGCCTCCTTAGAATTCCACCTGGTGAGAGGGGTCAAGGACAACAGGAAGAGTTTTTTCAAATACGTGACAGATAAAACTAACACCAGAGGCAATGTAGGCCCACTGATGAATGAGGTGGGTGCCCTGGTGACAGAAGACACAGAGAAGGCAGAATTACTGAATGCCTTCTTTCTCTCTGTCTACTCTACTGGAGGCTGTCCTGGGGAGCCCTGTACCCCTGAGACCCCAGGTGAAGCCAGGTCAGTGGAGGAGTTTGCTTTAGTCGATGAGGACTGGGTTAGGGAGCTATTAAATAGTCTGGACATCCATAAATCCATGGGTCCAGATGGGATGCATCTGCGGGTACTGAGGGAGCTGGCTGAAGTCATTGCTGGACCGCTCTCCATCATCTTTGCCAAGTCTTGGGAAACGGGAGAGGTGCCCGAGGATTGGAGGAAAGCAAATGTCACTCCAGTCTTCAAAAAGGGCAAGAAGGAGGACCCGGGTAATTATAGACCGGTCAGCCTCACCTCTGTCCCTGGGAAAGTAATGGAACAGCTTGTCCTTGATGTCATCTCAAGGCATATCAGGGATAAGAGGGTCATTAGGGGCAGTCAGCATGGCTTTACCAAGGGTAAGTCATGCTTGACCAACCTCATAGCCTTTTATGAGAATGTAACAAGGTGGATGGATGATGGCAGGGCGGTGGATGTGGTCTACCTTGACTTCAGTAAAGCCTTTGACACAGTCTCCCATAGCATCCTCACAGCTAAATTGAGGAGGTGTGGTCTGGACAATAGAGTAGTGAGGTGGGTTGCAAACTGGCTTAAGGAGAGAAGCCAGAGAGTGGTGGTCAATGGTGCGGAGTCTAGTTGGAGGCCAGTATCTAGTGGAGTGCCTCAGGGGTCAGTACTGGGGCCAATATTATTCAATATATTCATTAACGATTTGCACGAGGGAATTGAGTGTACTATCAGCAAGTTTGCTGATGACACTAAGCTGGGAGGAGTGGCTGACACGCGAGAAGGCTGTGCTGCCATCCAGTGGGACCTGGACAGGCTGGAGAGTTGGGCGGGGAATAACCTGGTGAAATTTAGCAAGGGAAAGTGTAGAGTCCTGCATCTGGGCAGGAACAACCCCAGGTTCCAGTATAGGTTGGGAAATTACATATTAGAGAGCAGTGTAGGGGAAAGGGACCTGGGCGTCCTGGTGGACAGCAGGATGACCATGAGCCAGCACTGTGCCCTTGTGGCCAGGAAGGCCAATGGCATCCTGGGGTGTATTAGAAGGGGAGTGGTTAATAGGTCCAGAGAGGTTCTCCTTCCCCTCTACTCTGCCCTGGTGAGACCCCGTCTGGAATACTGTGTCCAGTTTTGGGCCCCTCAGTTCAAGAAGGACAGGGGACTGCTGGAGAGAGTCTAGTGCAGGGCAACAAAATGATCAAGGGAGTGGAGCATCTCCCTTATGAGGAAAGGCTGAGGGAGCTGGGTCTCTTCAGCTTGGAGAAGAGGAGACTGAGGGGTGACCTTATTAATGTTTACAAATATATAAAGGGTGAGTGTCACAAGGATGGAGCCAGGCTCTTCTCTGTGACATCCAGCGGTAGGACAAGGGGTAAGTGGTTCAAACTGGAACACAAGAGGTTCCACTTAAATTTGAGAAGAAACTTCTTCCCAGTGAGGGTAACAGAACACTGGAATAGGCTGCCCAGGAGGGTTGTGGAGTCTCCTACTCTGGAGGCATTCTAAACCTGCCTGGACGCCTTCCTGTGTAACCTCAAATAGGTGTTCCTGCTCCGGCAGGGGGATTGGACTAGATGATCTTTCGAGGTCCCTTCCAATCCCTAACATTCTGTGTGATTCTGTGTTAACTAGTTGCAAAGGACTTCTTAGAAAATTTACCGTGCTAGTTCTTGGGGTCATGGGAAAAAAAAGAAAGGCCATTTTTAAAATCCAATGGAATGCCAATTTTGGAACAAAGTTTTAACAGATGTATTTGTGTGTTTGCCAGAAAGCCCTATACCTCTCTTGGGTCAAGATTTGTTAAGTAAACTGTAAGCTCAAATAATGTTTTCTGAGAAGAAATGTTGAAGAGAAGAAATGTTCTGACAATTCTGTTTAGTTGCATGTCCCATAAGAAGGTGCTTGGAAGGTACAGATCTGCTTGCTGCAAGCAAGAAATCTCCAAGGAAATTTTGGATGCTGTATTTCCACTAGTATTGGCAGCTGAAGTATTGATAAAACCAATACTACACTGAGACAGAACTGAAAGAGGACTTTGAGCCGTTAAGGAAAAACAATGTCCAGTAAATACAAAACCCAAAATGGGGTTAGAGACTTTGATGAACAAGTTTATGACCACCTTACAGGCTGACTGCATTTGATTACACTTGCAGATTTGTCTATTTATAGCTACAACACAGAGGCAACCTGTGGCTATTGTAGGACAATATGATGAGAAAGCAAACAGATTGATATACTTGGAATGTGGGTTTTTTTGCCCAATTGTTTCTGTAAAACTATTATTCAGCCTCTAGAATTGATTATTACTCTGATCCATATGCGTGTCTGTATGCGTTGTTCTCATCACCGCATACAATAATGCTTTAAATCAGGTGTTCCATTTCTCTTGTCAAGGAATTAAACAAGTCATTCAGCCAGGCATTATCACTAGATTGTTTCCCTTGATGCATTAGTACCGAATATGTTATATGTCATCTTCTATTCTGGCTAGTTTATCAGCTATGCTAAAGCAGCACATGCCTTCAAAATTGAAGCAGCTTTTACAACCATTACCTACTCAGAAAAAACAGCAATAAGAAACATTAATATCAAAATCCCTTAGCATAGTATAATTCTGTAATACAGCTACCAGGGTTGACATGCTAATAAAACACATTTTTAAAATATCTGCAGCCATTAGTCTTCCCTTAATATAAAAGGCAGATGAGTTATTTACAGTAGAGACCAACCAAATCTAAGTATTTACATATTGGTCTTGCAGAAACATATCCAGGGCATATGCTTTTAGTACAAGATAGCAAAGCACGATGAGCCAACCTGTGGTAGGTGAAGAAAACAGGGGTGTCATCACCTTCCAGTAATACATATATGTTGTTCCAGCTTCTGCAGCTAATGTTACTCTGGGTCTGATAACCTGACATGAGGTGATTATCCACACAGTTTGGAGACATCTGGCTTGTACTTTTTCAAATTGAACTTCAATACAATATGTCTTGTTCTCAACATCAATAACACTGTTCCAATGCTGTCTCCTTGAGATAAGGTACAGGTATTCATCGTAGATACCCCAAATAAAAGAACTCGAAAATCTGATATTAGCAAAGGATGTAAAATAAGAGGAGAAGTCAGGGTACAGAACCATACAGCATTGTCTGGAGTTATTATATGAATTTTTACATCTAGATTAATAGGCTGCAGTCCCATGAGGGGTTCAGAAGGATCCACCATAGCCGTACATACCCTTGAGTCTTCTGGTTCTCATCTTGGGAGGCCGCTAAGGAATATTTGTTGCTGCTGTGGTTGGCCTGGCTTGTTCCCTAGTTGGATGTGATGGCATGAGCATTACCACTTAGGACCCCACTCCGCAAGCTCTTCAGTTTAAAGCCCTCCTCACCAAGTTGGCCAGCTTACTGCCTAAGATTCCCTTGCCTCTTTCAGACAGATGGATTCCATCCCTCCCTAACAGGTTATAGTCATAAAAGAATGTCCCATTGTCATAAAAGTCAAAACCCTCACAAGGGCACCAGCCTCAAAGCCAGGAGTTAATGTGCATTATGCATTTATTTCTGGCTACCCCCTTTCATCCAACTACAGAATGGAGGAAAAGGTAACTTGGGCACCAATATTTTTCACTTGTGCCCCTAGGGCTTTATAGTCTTCCTTGATTCTGCCCAGGCTCTGGCTTGCAGTGTCATTTGTCCCCCCATGAAAGAGCAGCAGTGGATAGCAGTCTGTGCTCTTGACAAGTTGTGGAACCCTCTCAGCAACATCTTGGATCTTAGCTCCCAGAAGGCAGTATACCTCTTGTGACTCCCGGTCAGGATGGCAGATGTGCGCTTCAGTGCCCTTTAACAGAGTCACCCACCACAAACACTCTTAGTTTCTTTTTATGGTATCCACTGTGTGCTACCGGTACAGTTTCTTCTTGCAGACCTTGCTCATTGATGCCTATAGCTGTTAAAGCTTCATATCTGTTTTCAGTTGTGATGCTGGAGGGTGGAGACTGAGATGGAGCCCTGCTTTAGTGGGTCACCAGGGTCCAAGGTGCCTCATTCTCAGTGATGTCCACTACATTCTCAGTGATGTCTGCTACAGGAGCATGGTTCTGTAACCACCTATCTATCACCATCTCACCTCCTCTAATACTGCACAGCCTTTTAACTGTTTGTTGCAACTCAACCACCTGACATAGCAGATCATCAGCCTGTGCACACCTTGTGCAGGTATTTACCTTTTCTCCAGGAATAGGGTCTGGGTACTCATTGCAACATACCACCTGTACTGAAGTCTCCTTCCTTACTGGTTCTGTCTGGGTGGAAGCATGAGACATCTCAGGGGCTTTCCCTGCAAGCGCACTGTTTTTAACTCTGAGGCGAGTGCACACCATTATGGCAGAGACCTAGAGCACAAGTACTACCTTGGGTTGTGGACCTACAAGTAGCCTGCAGCGCACTTCCTGCATGCCCTGACTGCAAACCCCCACACCCCTGTTTGCTTGCCCTGATCGCTTGTGCTCCTTAGAACCATTTAAATCTCTCACGGTTGCTCCACTTGCTTGCACGAATGCCACCACAGACTTCTCCTCAGAACTTTTCCCGTGTGACCATGGAGAAGTCATGAGGAGATGGGATGGAAAACCTACCTCAGTCCTAGAGGCACGTGTACATGAGTTGCAAGGAAAGACAACCACAAGAAGGGATTCTGCCAGGAAAAATGCTACTCCAGTTTCCAGTGGGCAGTCCCCCAGAGTAGAAGGGCTGATCTTACTTCTGAACCTCTTGAAGGGGCTTCTGATTCATTCTTGCAAAAAGGAAGCAGTGAGTACCATGACCAGGACTAGAGGGGCCCTGCCTCCAGCCAGGTGGAGGAGAGGGACAAGCTGTGTGGATTCAATGTCCTGGAACGTCAGACTCACAAGAGTACAAGGCTCAAGTGAACACCAGGACCCAATGTACTCTAATTCCATCAACCAATGAAGGGACAGAACCCATCAGTATTTCTGGAGTGACTGGAGGATGCCAACAGGTGACTGTACTGGAGGCTGAAGTGAGTCTAACTGGGAAGGACTGGCAAAAACACTCCATTGTGACTGGTTCAGTTGCTCCGTGTATTCTTGGTATAGACTACCTCAGAAGAGGATATTTTAAGGACCCAAAAGGGTACCGGTGGGCCTTTGGAATAGCAGCCGTGGAGACAGGACATGAAACAGCTATCTACCTTGCCCTGTCTCTCGGAAGACCCTTGTCTTGTAGGATTGCTGAGGGTCAAAGAACAGCAGGTGCCAATTGCTACCATGATGGTGCACCAGTGCCAGTATCACACTAACCAAGACTCTCTGATTCCCATCCATAAGTGGATTTGTTAACTAGAGAGCCAAGGAGTGATCAGTAAGACTCACACAGTCTTCAACAGTCTCATATGGCCAGTGCAAAAGTCCAATGGAGAGTGGAGACTAACGGTAGACTATCATGGCCTGAATTAATTCACGCCACCATTAAGTGCTGCTGTGCTAGAGCTGCAATATGAACTGGAGTCAAAGGCAACCAAGTGGTATGCCACAATTGACATTGCTAATGCATTTTTCTCTATTCCTTTGGCAGCAGAGTGCAGGCCAGTTTGCTTTCAGTTGGAGGGGCGTCCAGGACACCTGGAATCAACTGCTCCAGGAGTAGAAGCACAGCCCTACCATTTGTCATGGACTGATCCAGACTGCACTGGAACAGGGCAAAGCTCTGGAACACCTGCAATACATTGACAATGTCATCGTGTGGGGCAACACAGCAGAAGAATTTTTTGAGAAAGGGGAAAGAATGATCCAAATTTTTCTGAAAACCAGTTTTGCTATAAAGCAAAGTAAGGTCAATGATCTGGATGGGAGATCCAGTTTTTAGGAGTAAGATGGCAAGATTGACGTCATCAGATCCAAATGGATGTGATCAACAGCTATGTCTCCACCAACTAACAAAAAGGATAGACAGACTTCCTTGGGGGTTATGGGTTTTTGGATAATGCAAATTCCAGACTACGGTCAGATCGTTAGCACTCTTTATCAAGTGACCTGGAAGAAGAATGATTTTGAGTGGGACCCTGAGCAACAGCAAGCCTTTGAACAAATTAAGTGGGAGACAGTCCATGCTGTGGCTCTTGGGCCAGTCCAGGCAGGACAAGATGTTAAAAATATGCTCTTCACTTGGTGTGCATACAAAAGAGCCAAATCTAGCACATAGAGATGAGACAGAGCCTATCACAGAGTTGTGCAAGTCTGGATATTGGAATAAAGCTAGCATGCTAGAAAGAAAAGTAACAACTGTCACACACAAAATCTTATCATCACATTCACGCAGTAAAGAACTCAGGGTCTTCTGTATAATCACAAAATGCACATATTGAGTCAATGGATTCTCATGATTTAGCAGTCTGTGAACTTACTGTACCATGTAACAGACACTTATTTAAACTGTAATGTGCTTAAACAGATACCTACAAAAAAACAGGTTAATAAGGAACAGTATCTCGCAGAGTTCAGCAAGTTTTCTATGACTTGTGTGTTATCAGTTAATTCTCTCTCAGCTTGTTGAAGTTTAAACCATTCTGCCTGTAAAACTGTCTGAAATGATTCAATGATCTCTTGTAGAGTTTTATTTTTGTCCTGCTTTTCTCACTTTAGAAACAACAAAGTGTTATACTTAAAGATTCTATTCTCCGGACACTTTCCCAATCCCCACAATCTTAACCCTCGACAGTCAGTTTCTTGGTCACCTGTTTCTCGTTGCCCCTCTCGCCAGATGTGAATCTGTCCTTATCAATAACCTCGTATTCTATTGCTATGTTTACCAAAACATGTATCTAGTTCCCCAGTGTCGAGGGTTTAGACTGCGGGGTGACAATAAAACCCTGGCAGATGTATTGTTAACCTCCTCTCCTCCCCCGACTTCCCCCTTTTGCCCCTCCTCCTCCCCCCTTCCCACTAAGGACAGGTGATCGGGAGGAAAAGAAGGACAGAGAGAGAAGAGTTGGAAAAAATTAAAAATGTTTTACTAATGTTACTAATAAGAATAGAGAAAATAATACAAAATATACAAAACCAATCTTGAAAGTCTCAGCAACTGCAGAGCCAGCACCCAAAGTCCTGGATTGGACTCTGCAGCCAACCGGAGCTGGATTCAGTCTCACTAGGCCTCAGTTTGCAGGGACAACTAGCAAGGTCCTCTCCTAATGTCAGCCATAAGTAGAAGGGACAAAAAAGGCAAAAAGGGAAAGGGACGAGATCCTCATGATCTCCCACTTCTATATGAAGTATTCACATGAATGGAATGTTATACACAGTTGGTCAGTTTCTTGGTCACCAGTTTCTCGTTGCCCCTCTCACGAGATGTCCATCCATGCTTATCAATAACTTTGCATTCCATGGCTATGTTTACCAAAACATGTATCTGGTTCTCCAGGAAAATGCAGCTAATATGAAGGCTTTAGGGGACAGGCAAATTCACTAAAAGAGAAACTTGTTTTTAACAAAACCAGGACATTCTACCCCTTATAATATGCCATTCACGGAAATACTTAAACCTCATTAATACAATCTATCAATACAATCTAATGAATCACTACTACTATATATATATATATATATATATATACACGCAAATGTACATATATACACAGGAGTAATTAATCTTAATCAGTGAAACATCCTTTGAAAAGTTCATTAAGCTCATTTTGTCACAAAAGTCTCCCAGGGAAGGAAAGATGGTACAAGTGCATCTCATGACCACTGTTTGTGGGTTAAAGACATCAACTTCGAAAAACTTGTCAGGCGCCACTCGAAGAAGGTAGCTCTGGTTTCATCACCATTGTCTTGATCTGAAAGACACTTATTAAACATTGTTAGTGCGGTAATTCACATCATACAGTTCAGCATTGCATATTTTCACCTAAAATCAAATCCCCTTGAGGTACACACCGAACTTCTCCATCCTTAAGCATCACCCACCAGGTGCTGCCAGGTCCCTGGGCAAAAACAATCCCACGAATGGGCTTGCCTTTGCCTGAGGCAGGAGTAACCCAGACTGCCTTTCCTAACATATTTTTAATGTGTACTACAGGGACTTTCTCTCCTTCCAGAGTACGAAGAATTTCTGATTGAGCAGGCCCGGCTCGATTGGTTTATCCTCTAGTGTTGACCAACCAAGTGGCTTTTGCTAAATGTGAATCCCAGTTTTTAAAGGTTCCACCACCAAGAAGTGCCTTTAGTGTAGTTTTTAACAAACCATTGTACCTTTCAATTTTCCTAGAGGCTGGTGCATGATATGGAATCTGATATACCCACTCAATACCATGTTCTTTGGCCCAATTGTCTATAATACTGTTTTTGAAATGAGTACCATTGTCTGATTCAATTCTTTCTGGCGTACCATGACACCAAAAGACTTGCTTTTCAAGGCCCAAGATAGTATTTTGGGCTGTAGCATGAGGTACGGCATATGTTTCCAACCATCCAGTGGCTGCTTCCACCATTGTAAGTACATAACGCTTACCTTGACGTGTTTGTGGAAGTGTAATATAATCAATCTGCCAAGCTTCTCCATACTTATACTTTAACCATCACCTCCCATACCATACAGGCTTTAACCGTTTCACTTGTTTGATTTCAGCACAAGTTTCACATTCATGAATAACCTGTGAAATAGTGTCCATAGTTAAGTCCACCCCACCATCACGCTCCCATTTCTGTGTTGCATCTCTACCTTGATGCCCTGAAGCATCATGGGCCCATCGAGCTAAGAAAAGTTCACCTTTACGTTGCCAGTCCAAGTCCACCTCAGTTACTTGAATCTTGGCAGTTTGATCTGCTTGTTGGTTGTTTAGATGTTCCTCAGTGGCTCGACTTTAGGCACATGAGCATCTACATGACGAACTTTGGCAGGCAGGCTCTCTAGCTGAGCAGCAATGTCTTGCCACAGTGTGGCAGTCCAAATGGGTTTACCTCTGCGCTGCCAGTTGCTTTTCTTCCATTGCTGTAGCCACCCCCACAAGGCATTTGCTACCATCCATGAGTCAGTATAGAGATGAAGTACTGGCCACTTCTCTCGTTCAGCAATGTCCAAAGCCAGCTGGATGGCTTTCACTTCTGCAAATTGACTAGATTCACCTTGTCCTTCAGTGGCTTCTGTAACTTGTCGTGTGGGACTCCACATAGCAGCTTTCCACCTTCGATGTTTTCCTACAAGACGACAGGATCCATCTGTGAACAGTGCATACTGCTTATCAGTCTCTGAAAGTGTATTATATGGTGGTGCTTCTCCAGCACATGTTACTTCCTCCTCATCTGGAGACATCCCAAAGTCTTTGCTTTCTGGCCAGTCTGTAATCACTTCTAAGATCCCTGGGCGATTGGGATTTCCAGTTCAAGCTCGTTGCGTGATCAGTGCAATCCATTTACTCCATGTAACTTCGGTTGCATGATGTGTAGACGGAACCGTCCCTTTGAACATCCAGCTCAGCACCGGCAGTTGAATTGCTAGGAGTTGTGCTTCAGTACCGATAACTTCTGAAGCAGCTCGAACTCCTTCATATGCTGCTAGTATCTCTTTTCCAGTTGGAGTATAGCTGGCCTCAGATCCTTTGTATCCTCGACTCCAAAAACTTAAGGGTCGGCCTCGTGTTTCTCCTGGTGCTTTCTGCCAGAGGTTCCAGGTAGGACCATTATCTCCGGCTGCGGTGTAGAGCACATTTTTAACATCTAGTCCAGTCCGAACTGGTCCAAGGGCCACCGCATGAGTTATCTCACACTTAATTTGTTCAAAGGCTTGTAGTTTTTCCTGGCCCCACTCAAATTGGAGGGCTCACAATGTGACTGTAGTCAGGAATATGCATTCTCCAAAAACCTACAATGCCCAGGAAAGTCTGTGTCTCCTTTTTATTAGTAGGTGGAGACATTGCTGCAATTTTGTTGATCACATCCATTGGGATCTGACGACGGCCATCTTGCCATTTTATTCCTAAAAACTGGATCTCTCGTGCAGGTCCCTTGACCTTGCTTCGTTTTATGGCAAAACCAGCATCCAAAAGAATCTGAATTATTCTCTCACCTTTCTCGAAGACTTCTTTCGCTGTGTTGCCCCATGCAATGATGTCATCAATATATTGCAAGTGTTCTGGAGCTTTACCTTGTTCCAGCGTGTTCTGGATCAGACCATGGCAGATGGTAGGACTGTGTTTCCACCCCTGGGGCAAGCAATTCCATGTATACTGGATGCCCCTCCAGGTGAAAGCAAACTGCGGCCTGCACTCTGCTGCTACAGGAATAGAGAAAAATGCATTAGCAATGTCAATTGTAGCATACCATTTAGCTGCCTTTGACTCCAGTTCAAATTGCAGTTCTAGCATGTCAGGCACAGAAGCACTCAGTGGTGGCGTAACTTCATTCAGGCCACGACAGTCTACAGTTAGTCTCCACTCATCACTAGATTTACGCACTGGCCAAATTGGGCTGTTAAAAGATGAGCGAGTCTTACTGATCACACCCTGGCTTTCCAATTGATGTATCAACCTCTGGATAGGAATCTCGATTGGTGCGATACTGCCTGCAATGCACCGTCGTGGTAGCAATTGGCACCTGCTGATCGTCAACCATCAGCAGTCCTACAACAGAAGGGTCATCTGAAAGACCAGGCAAATCAGACAGCTGTTCAATTTTCTCAGTGTCCACAGCTGCTATACCAAATGCCCACCTATACCTTTTTGAGTCCTTAAAATACCCTCTCCTGAGGTAGTCTATACCAAGGATGCACGGAGCATCTGGACCAGTC
This sequence comes from Patagioenas fasciata, assembly GCF_037038585.1. Lineage (NCBI taxonomy): Eukaryota > Metazoa > Chordata > Aves > Columbiformes > Columbidae > Patagioenas > Patagioenas fasciata. The sequence goes on from NC_092559.1 coordinate 21,041,978, forward strand.
ACAATGGGATGCTTTTGCCAGTTTTTCCAGTTTAGGCTCATTTCAGCCTCTACAACAGTCAGTTCCTGGGATCCCTCAGTCACTCCAACAATATTGATGGATTGCGTTCCTTTATAATTAGAAGGAATTATTGTGCACTGAGAACTAATGTCCACTAAAGCTTTGTACTCCTGGGGGTGTGTTATACCAGGCCAGCGTATTTGTACAGTTCAATAGACTCTGTTATCCCTTTCTTCCACCTGGTTGGAGGCAGGGCACCTCTAATTCCTGTTTTGCACAGTCTCTGGGTGTGAATTAGAGGTCCCTTCAAGAGCATCAGAATCTTTTCTGCCCCTTTTTGTAAACTGGAGCAGCCATTTTCCTAGGAGTTTTTCCTTTTAACTGATGTACTCGTTCTTGAATTTCTGAGGTAGGCCTTCTATGCCACCTACTCATGTTTTCTCCCTGCTCACGTAGGAAGAACCACAGTGAACCTCTTTTTGTGGACTGCCTCTGTCTTCTCTCTTGAGATTGAAAAGTCCTTCTCCTAATAGTTGAAACATAGGTTCATACAAGTCATTAATGGCACCTGTCTTCTCTGAGTTCTTTGATCTCTTGCAACAGCTTTTCAAACCGGTCATCAAATTTTTCACACAATTTCTCCACAGCAGAGACACAAGCCCATAGAGAACCAGCAAGGTTGTTCCCAAAGTCCCAGAGCTACTCAATCACATGAGAAATCCTTTGATTACCTTCAGCTGACCAGAGCATTGCTGCCAATGACTTAGCATATGCAGGTGGTGCACTTTGTACAAATCTGCGCCACAGAGGTCTTGTACAAATAATTCTATCTGGGTCTGTCCCATCTTTGGTCCAAAAGAGATGATCTCTCACACAGCTAATTCTCTCAGGAACTGGATACCTCCCTCCATAGTGTTCCATTTCCCTAATGTGCATATACAATCTTCCTTGTAGGGAAATCTTACTTTCATAGCTGCCAGGAGTCGGGTCCAGAGGGTAGTGGCGTTAGGCTCTCTTGAAATTGCCCTATCAATGGTGGAATCTTTTGACAGACATCCCAGCTGCCTAGCTTCACCACCTTCCAATTCAATTGTTTCTTCCGCATTATCCCAGCATCGGAGCAGCCAGGTTACAATATTCTCGCTTTCACGATGACTGAAGTCTTTCGCAGATCTCTAAGCTCACCTGGAGAAAAGGACCAAGTGGTGGTCACTTCATCTCCTCCCTGCGCTGGTGATGCCCCTTGGGTTGATGTTGGCCCTGTGGCCCCTGTGCCATCACCTGCTGCACAAGGAGTCTTTCTAGTGACTTTCTTACAACTGGCAACTGATGCTGATATGGGCTCACCATCATCTGATTCATTTCCAGAGTATGAATGACTGTCACTGGCATGGGCATAATCATAGTGATTGTTATGGTTACAGCAGCAACAGTGCCCAGTGTGTGAGGAAGGAGGGGCTGCCTTGTTAGGCTTTGAGGCTGGAGAAGTAACATTATCTGCAGCGATCTTGGCAGAGGAGCTATGCGGATGAGATGGAGCTTGGGCCTGCGAAGCAGCAGTGTCTGTGATGGGGGGGAGCAGTGGCTGCAGCAGCAGCTTTCACTGTTTTGTTTTTTCTCCAGTGGCTAGGAGTGTTTTTTGCTAAAGCTTCCGAAGACACACCGCATATCTCAGGACTAAAAAGAGACGCAAAACTCCTATTGAACCTCATTTCTCTTAACAGTAACACAAACTGACACACATTCAGCAAACCAAATAACACCATCACAGTTCTATCAAAGCTCCAAGGATATTCAAAGCTCTCTAAAACATTTGTAAACTCTCCTAGCAAGAAAGCAAAAGTATTGTTAGTCAGCATTTCTAAAGATTCGCTTGACCAATTAGCAAACACATAGCTGTTTTTTGCTTTATCTCTCCTGGAGGTTTTTCAAGGTAAAGCAGAAACGAGTAGAAATTCATTAGCGGTTGCGGTATAATGAAATAAACCAGTGCCAAACCACACAGTATCATCATAACTATCGTCCAGTTTCTTGTTGTTATATAATTAATACTTCGATTCAGAAAGAATGCCCAGCACAAGTATGGTATCACCGAACACAATGTAGAAAATAACTGATATATCTTATTCCACAACGTTTTTAAACCAGTGTAATTCACTCTGCCTTAATACCACTAGATAATGTCTGAAGCACACAGACTCGCGAGTCTCACAACTCTCTGAGTTAGCACCATGCCAAGAAAATTGAAAGGTATGTCAGAGCAGTAGAAAAGCCAAAAATCTCCAAATTTACCCCTTTCTCTTGCCCCATGTTGGGCACCAATTATCTGTTGAGGGTTTAGATTGCGGGATGACAATAAAACTCTGGGAGAGGTATTGTTAACCTACTCTCCTCCCCCCACTTCCCCCTTTCTCCCCTCCCTCTCCCCCCTTCCCACTAAGGACAGGTGATCGGGAGGAAAAGAAGGACAGAGAGAAGAGAGTTGGAAAAATTAAAGATGTTTTACTAATGCTACTAATAAGAATAGAGAAAATAATACAAAATATACAAAACCAATCTTGAAAGTCTCAGCAACTGCAGAGTCGGCACCCAAAGTCCTGGATTGGACTCTGTTGGATTCAGTCTCTCACTAGGCCTCAGTTCGCAGGGACAACTAGCAAGGTCCTCTTCTGATGTCGGCTATAAGGAAAAAGGAAAAGAAGGAAAAAAAGACGTGATCCTCGTGATCTCCCACTTTTTTATGAAATATTCACGTGAATGGGATGTTATACACCGTTGGTCAGTTCCTTGGTCACCTGTTTCTCGTTGCCCCTCTCGCGAGATATGCATCAGTTGTTATCATAACTTTGCATTCCATTGCTATGTTTACCAAAATATGTATCTGGTTTTCCAGGAAACTGCAGCTGATATGAAGGCTTTAGCTGACAGGCAAATTCACTAAAAGGAAACTTGTTTTTTAACTAAACCAGGACAAGTATGCCGAGATGAGACACAGCTCAGCACAGAGTTGCGCAAGTCTGGATGCTGGAATAAAGCTAGCATGCTAGAAAGAAAAGTAATAGCTATCACACGCAAAATCTTATCATCACATTCACGCAGCAAAGAGCTAAATTATGCATAGTCTTCTGTATTATCACAAAATGTACATTTTGAGTCCATGGATTCTCTTGATTTAACAGTCTATGAACTTACTGTACCATATAACAGGCAAAGAATTATGAAACTGTAATACATTTAAATAGATACCTACATAGAAAGCAGGTACATAATGAAAAGCATCTTGCAGACTTCTGCATCTTTTCTGTAACTCCTGTGTTATCAAACTCTCTCTCAGCTTGTTGAAGTTCAAACCGTTCCACCTGTAAAACTGTCTGAAATGATTCAATGATCTCTTGTAAAGATTTATTTTTGTCTTGTTCTTCTCTCTTTAAGAACAATATTAATTGCAACGAAGTGTTGTACTTCAAGATTCCATTCTCCAGACACTTTTCCCAATCATCTAACTTATACAGCAGCCACCATTAATTACATTAATTTCACAAGATCTTCCTTCCTCATATTTCCAAGTGCTTTCCTATGTTTTAAAACACCTCCCAATACCGATTTCTTAGGAACACAACTGAAAACAGTCATTTCCGACCCCATCTCATAAGTAAAAACCATGAGAAGAGGGAGGGAGGAGGGGGAAATACAGAGCTGCTTGCAGCGCAAGTGGGAAAAGCGGGGAGAAGGTTTATGGTGCACTTACAGAAACCATACCACAAAGAAAGAAATGTAACAACATCCAGTAAAACAATAAACTCACATTCCTGACAACCTGCTTGATTTTCAGAGAGGCAATACACAGCAGCATGTAATATGTACTGTAAAACTCACAGATAACACATTGATAGCAAACATTAGTGTTCTCTACTGCTAATTTGAACACTAGTGCGTCCTTAGCTTCTAAGTTTTCAACCTGCTTATTGATGGCCTCTTGAAGATGGTCAATAAATTGCATGTAATTCTCATTGGGACCCTGATTAATAGTTGTAAATTATTTGGCTGCTATGTTGGTTTCAGGCACCTCTATCATAGCTTGATATGCAAGGTCTGTTGACTGCCTCAGGATTTCAGAAACTAATAGCGCCTGTAATTCTGGTGTGCCAATTAGTGTATCTTCTAAGAGTTGGGGGATACCCGCCCATTTCAATGAATCCCCATCGTTCCGTCCTAAATGATCTATAGCTGTTACATTGCATACGTCAAATTTTGCTTTGAGTCTTTCATGGTTTTTATCTGATCTCGGGGAAACACGTACATATACTCCTTTTCCTTTTAACTTTTAAAGCAAATGCTGCAGACCCTCATCCTCATCCGAGTCATCAGATAACGCGGACTTGAACGGTGCTGGAGAATCATCAGTAACAGGGGGGTTCAGGGTTTGGAACAGTGCACTTTTTTTTTTTTCCAAATCTAGTCCAGGGAAGCCACCCCTCTCTACTGTCTCTGCGTGTTCCTGTTGCTCTTTTAATCCTCTCAAAGTCTCCAGCAACAAGTGCCATGTTGTTAACAGTTCAGTTGTTTCTTTGGATCTTTCAGTACTGCTTTGCCCCATAGTAACATCCTTCGTAAAGTCAATTCCAGAAGGCTAATACCCTGCTTCTTCAGAAGCAATTTCCATGTAGATAATATAATACCCTCTTCTTTAGATAAGTTCCACCCCCTCCCCATTCCCGGTAGCTCACCAGCTCTTGGCGTGGTGTCTTTTCAAGGATCTGGATCTTCAGCTGTACCGGGCTCTGTCTCCCCAGTTTGTCTTTGGCTGTCACAGCTTCACCGTTGTCTCTTCTTCATGCGAAATCCTCTTCATGCAGGATCACGTTGGGGTCACCATATGTCTTGGTTGAGACGGACAAATGACATAGACCAAGTTCTTCCAGGATGAAAGTAGTAGATACCATTTATTGCCACAAGTGCATTTTCATGCAATTTTAACAATTCGTGTGTCTCTTCACTATTGGTTACAAGTTACAGCAGTAACATCTCATTGACTAATTTTGCTATCATCAATGTTACTCTTTTACTCCCTTCTCTCTCACAGGTACATCCTTAACATCTCCAGATATTCCTTTACTCCCATCTTTCTCACGGGTAGGCCTTCATATCTTCAAGGCTAATTTCTGTTCCCATGCCCTCCGTCAGGGAATCCATGGACCCACCGTAGTCCCCAACTTTGTTACCTCACTATCAAAAAATTTATTGTTGCTTCTCTCTTACGAGTGAAGTGCATCCCTCTCACTCCATCCACAATAGTCATCTCTCTTGAGCAGGGTAACCAGAGCTAACAAAATTACTACTGGGTGGAGTATCCCGTAGTGGTTGGTGACCACCCAAAAAAGTTTCCCACCATTAGGGTTCTCCATCCTTTTTTACCCTTTCTGTGATGCGATGTATTTCTTCCACATCATGATGGATGGTAATTAGGGTCTTTTGTACATTGTTTCAGACATTTTCTAACAGTTGATACAAGTCATTATGTCTTTGTAGTTTCCTCACCAATGCAGGATTCATTCTAATGGGGATAGGAAGTAGGAACTAAGGTATAATTGGACTGTAACAGTTGATAAGACATAATGGAAACTGGATAACTGAAACCACATCCTACAATGTCAGCAAAGCCACAAGCACAAGTATTTTAATGATTATTTGTCTCTACAGTGATGTTATCTATGGATAAAAAATCGCAAAGGGTTCTTATACAAACACATCCCTTTCCAATATATAGGAGTAGAGTTCCAGGGGGTTTTCAGGAGTTTAGATACCTGCCCCATAAAAATCTATGAACTACCTCCCCTTTAGTCCTGTTAACTTTGTACTACAGTGGGTTACCCATCGATTTTATACTTAGTCATGCTGCAGTGGTCATCATGGTTAAAAGCACCAAGAGTAGTGAGATTTACCACTTAGTCTTTTCAGTGTATGGATTCTTCCAAATATAGTCATTCGTTAGCTGGTTGGCTATTCATGACCTGCTTGACATGAGAATGGTGTATCCAATTTTCTCTTCCTAAAACTTAAAATAAGAAAACAACAACAAAATAAGAACATAGTAGGACAATATATGGCCACTCCCTTCGAGGTTATAATTTGGATTTTTGTGAAAACACCTTAATTAACACTTCTTCCCCAGGCTTTCTGCCACGTAACTATATTTCAAGTGGTGTGGGTTGATACCACTGAGCATACTTCTTTTTCCTTCAACGTCTTGTTGCATATATAAAACATACTGGATCAACCATTCATTTAAGAGTTTAGTCCTAGTGGGACAAAAGTCCCAGATACAGCTAAATGTCTGCTAAACACTGTTTCTGCTAGTGACAACCCTAGAGGTTGTTGAGGGGTATTTCTAATATCACAGTATCACAGTATCACAGTATGTTTGGGATTGGAAGGGACCTCGAAAGATCATATAGTCCAATCCCCCTGCTGGAGCAGGAACGCCTAGGTGAGGTCGCACAGGAACATGTCCAGGCGGGCCTTGAATGTCTTCTCAAATTTAAGTGGAACTTCTTGTGTTCCAGCTTGATCCCATTACTCCTTGTCCTATCATTGTTTGCCACTGAGAAGAGCCTGGCTCCATTCTCACGGCACTCACCCTTTATATATTTATAAACATTAATAAAGTCACCCCTCAGTCTCCTCTTCTCCAAACTAAAGAGACCCAGCTCTCTCAGCCTTTCTTCATAAGGGAGGTGCTCCACTCCCTTAATCATCTTTGTTGCCCTACGCTGGACCCTCTCCAGCAGTTCCCTGTCCTTCTTGAACTGAGGGGCCCAGAACTGGACACAATATTCCAGATGGGGTCTCACCAGGGCGGAGTAGAGGGGAAGGAGGACCTCTCTCGATCTACTGACCACTCCCCTTGTAATACACCCCAGGATGCCATTGGCCTTCCTGGCCACAAGGGCACAGTGCTGGCTCATGGTCATCCTGCTGTCCACCAGGACCCCCAGGTCCCTTTCCCCTACACTGCTCTCTAATATGTAATTTCCCAACCTATACTGGAACCTGGACTTGTTCCTGCCCAGATGCAGGACTCTACACTTTCCCTTGTTAAATTTCATCAGGTTATTCCCCGCCCAACTCTCCAGCCTGTCCAGATCCCGCTGGATGGCAGCACAGCCTTCTGGCGTGTCAGCCACTCCTCCCAGCTTAGTGTCATCAGCAAACTTGCTGATAGTACACTCAATTCCCTCGTCCAAATCGTTAATGAATATATTGAATAATATTGGCCCCAGTACTGACCCCTGAGGCACTCCACTAGATACTGGCCTCCAACTAGACTCCGCACCATTGACCACCACTCTCTGGCTTCTCTCTTTAAGCCAGTTTGCAACCCACCTCACTACTCTAGTGTCTAGACCACACCTCCTCAATTTAGCTGTGAGGATGCTGTGAGAGACTGTGTCAAAGGCTTTACTGAAGTCAGGGTAGACCACATCCACCGCTCTGCCATCATCCATCCACCTTGTTACATTCTCATAAAAGGCTATGAGGTTGGTCAAGCATGACCTACCCTTGGTAAAGCCGTGCTGACTGCCCCTAATGACCCTCTTATCCCTGATATGCCTTGAGATGACACCAAGGACAAGCTGTTCCATTACTTTCCCAGGGACAGAGGTGAGGCTGACCGGTCTATAATTACCCGGGTCCTCCTTCTTGCCCTTTTTGAAGACTGGAGTGACACTTGCTTTCCTCCAATCCTCGGGCACCTCACCCGTTTCCCAAGACTTGGCAAAAATGATGGAGAGCGGTCCAGCAATTACTTCAGCCAGCTCCCTCAGCACCCGCGGATGCATCCCATCTGGACCCATGGATTTATGGATGTCCAGACTATTTAATTGCTCCCTAACCCAGTCCTCATCGACTAAAGCAAACTCCTCCATTGACCTGGCTTCATCCGGGGTCTCAGGGGTACAGGGTCCCCCACGACAGCCTCCAGCGGAGTAGACAGAGACAAAGAAGGCATTCAGTAATTCTGCCTTCTCTGTATCTTCTGCCACCAGGGCACCCACTCCATTCATCAGTGGGCCTACATTGTCTCTGGTATTAGTTTTATCTGCTATGTATTTGAAAAAGTTCTTTTTGCTGTTCTTGACCCCTCTCGCCAGCTGTAATTCTAAGGAGGCCTTGGCTATCCTAGCTGTCTTCCTACGTCCTCTAACAGCGGCCTTTATTCCCATAGCACTATTTTTAAAAACTTTATCTATTTCAAACCCACTTGGCTACATGTTCAAGCCATTTTATTTTTAGGAGTCCTGTTCATTCTTTCTACCTGTTCTGAGGACTGCAGATGATATGGAACATGTAACTGTCACTGTATATCTAAAATTTTATAAGTGTTGTTTAGTACAGTATACTGCTGTGATTTCCCTTGAAAGCTTAATAGCTTCAAACAACATTTGGATTCCAGTTCCTTCAGAAATATTTATTTTCTGCTGTGTTAAGGAATCCTATTCTTTCCATAGCATACTTGTTGCATGACACAATCTGAAGGCATATTTAAAGTCGGTATAAATACTTACCCGCTGATTGGGCACTCACTGGGAGTTGTAGAGGTTCTTCTTCAAGTACTTTCTCACCATTGCATAGCCCGTGTGTCATTTTCCAATCACATAGTATGAAAATCCATTAGTGAAAACGGTTAGATTCAAGTTCTCTAGAGGTTGATCCTATAGATCATAAAATCATAGAATAGTTTAGATTGGAAAGGACCATCAAAGGTCATCTAGTCCAACCCTACTGCAAGAACATCTTCAACTAGATCAAGTTACTCAGAGCCCTGTCCAGCCCAGCCTTGAATGTCTCCAGGGATGGGGCACCTACCGCCTCTCTGGGTAACCCGTTCCAGTGTTTTACCACCCCCATTGTAAAAAAATTCTTCCTCATGTCTAGCCTGAATCTCCCCTTCTTTAGTTTAAAACCATTACCCTTTGTCTTATTGTAACAGGCCGCTTTTAAGTACTGAAAGGCCTCAATAAGGTCTCCCTGGAGCCTTCTCTTTTCGAGGCTGAACAACCCCATCTCTCTCAACCTGTTCTCATAGGAGAGGTGTTCCATCCCTCTGATCATTTTTGTGGCCCTCCTCTGGACCCTCTCCAACAGGTCCATATCTTTCCTGTAATAAGTAATGATGCAGTACTTGAGGTGGGGTCTCACCAGAGCAGAGGGACAGAATCATCTCCCTCAACCTGCTGGCCACGCTTCTTTTGATGCAGTCCAAGATACAATAGCCCTTCTGGGCTGCAAGTGCACATTGCTGGCTCATGTCCAATCTTTCATCCACCAGTACCCCCAAGTCCTTCTCTGCAGGGCTGCTCTCAATCCCTTCATTCATCAACCTGTATTGATACCGGGGGTTGCCCTGACCCAGGTACATGACCTTGCACTTAGCCTTGTTGAACCTCATGAGGTTTGCATGGGCCCACTTCTGAAGCTTGCCCAGGTCCCTGTAGATGGCATCCCATCCCTCAGGTGTGTCAACGGCACCACTCAGCTTGGTGTACTCCACAAACTTGCCGAGGCTGCATGCAATCCCGCTGTCTATGTCACTGATGAAGATATTAAATAGTACTGGTCCCAGTACAGACTTGTAACCAGTGTCCATCCAGACACTGAGCCATTAACCACTACCCCCTGGATGTGAATATCCAGTCAACTCCTCATCCACTGAACAGTTCACCCATCAAATCCATATCTCTCCAATTTAGAGGGAAGGATGTTGTGTGGGACCATGTCAAAGGCTTTACAGAAGTCAAGATAAATGACATCCATAGCCCTTCCTTTGTCCACTGATGTACTCACTCCATCAAGGTCAATAGGTTGATCAGGCAGGACTTGTGTCACTGTTTACTGCAGGGCAACAAAGTGTGGCAGATGCTCTCTATTAACCCCTGCCCTCCCCACTAAGGAAGAGGAAGAAAAGGGAGAGAGACAAGTTGGAAAGTTTAAAAAAAAAAAAAAAGCTTTACTAACAATAAACACAAGTAGTGTTCTCCTCTGTCCACCCAGTTGCACGGAATCATGAGGGAATCACAGAATGGTTGGAGTTGGAAGGGACCTCTGGAGATTGTCTAGTCCAACCCATCTGCTAAAGCAGGTTCACCTAGAGCAGATCACACAGAAATGCGTCCAGGTGGTTTTTTAATGTCTCCAGAGGAGACTCCACAACCTCTCTGGACAGCCTGTTCCAGTGCTCTGTGACCCTCAAAGTAAATAAGTTTCTCTTCATGTTTACATGGAACCTCCAATGCTTCAGCCTCTGCCCATTGCCCCTCATCCTATTCTTGGGAACCACTGAAAAGAGTCTGGTCCCATCCTCTTGATACCCATCCTTGGGATATTTACAAGCACAGAAGATACAAAAAGACCCAGCAGATCATTACCTGTCTGCAGGACTGGTGTCAGGAGTAAAAATTTGGGCTTTTTGATCATGTTTATATGACACCTAGCCTGCTGGAGACAAATAGGTTGCACCTGTCTCAAAGGGGGAAAGGATCCTTGGACAGGAGTTAGCAGGGCTCATTGAAAGAGCTTTAACCTAGATTTGAAGGGGGAAGGGGAGAAAGCCAAGTACAGTAGAGACAAACCCAATGTTTGAGGGATTGGGTGCTAGCAAGGCCCTTCTGTCTGCCATCTCAGTGGAGGTTTGCAAATGGAGAGCAGTGTGGCAGAAAAGACACGAGGGTTATTGATGTGTTAGTGTTCCTAAAAACTGGATCTCTCGTGCAGGTCCCTTGACCTTGCTTCATTTTATGGCAAAACCAGCATCCAAAAGAATATGAATTATTCATACACCTTTCTCAAAGACTTCTTTCTCTGTGTCGCCCCATACAATGATGTCGTCAATATATTGCAAGTGTTCTGGAGCTTTACCTTGTTCCAGCGTGGTCTGGATCAGTCCATAGCAGATGGTAGGACTGTGTTTCCATCCCTGGGGCAAGCGACTCCATGTGTACTGGATGCCCCTCCAGGTGAAAGCAAACTGCGGCTTGCACTCTGCTGCTAAGGGAATAGAGAAAAATGCATTAGCAATGTCAATTATGTCATACCACTTAGCTGCCTTTGACTCCAGTTCAAATTGAAGTTCTAACATGTCAGGCACAGCAGCACTCAATGGTGGCGTAACTTCATTCAGGCCACGATAGTCTACAGTTAGTCTCCACTCTCCACTAGACTTACGCATTGGCCAAATTGGGCTGTTAAAAAGTGAGTGAATCTTACTGATCACACCCTGGCTCGTCAGTTGACGAATCAACTTCTGGATAGGAATCAAAGAGTCTCGATTGGTGCGATATTGCCGGCGATGCACCGTCGTGGTAGCAATTGGCACCTGCTGATCGTCAAACATCAGCAGTCCTACAGCAGAAGGGTCCTCTGAGAGACCAGGCAAAGTAGACAGCTGTTCAATATTCTCAGTGTCCACAGCTGCTATACCAAATGCCCACCAATACCCTTTTGGGTCCTTAAAATACCCTCTCCTGAGGTAGTCTATGCCAAGGATACATGGAGCATCTGGACCAGTCACAATGGGATGCTTTTGCCAGTTTTTTCCACTTAGGTTCATTTCAGCCTCTACTGCAGTCAGTTCCTGGGATCCCTCAGTCACTCCAGAAATACTGATGGATTGTGTTCCTTTACAGTTTGAGGGGATTATCATGCATTGAGCACCAGTGTCTACCAAAGCTTTGTACTCTTGGGGTTCTGTTGTACCAGGCCATTGTATCTGCACAGTCCAATAAACTCTGTTGTCCCTTTCCTCCGCTTGGCTGGAGGCAGGACCCCTCTAATTTGTGTTATGCACAGTCTCTGGGTATGAATTAGAGGTTCCTTCAAGAGGATCAGAATCTCTTCTACCCCTTCTGGAAACTGGAGCAGCCATTTTCCTAGTATTTTTCCCTTTTAACCCACGTACTTATTCCTGAAGTTCTGAGGTAGGTCTTCCATCCCATCTCCTCATGTTTTCTCCCTGGTCACGTATGAAAAACCACAGTGTGCCTCTTTTTGTGTATTTCTTCTGTCCTCTCTCTTGAGACTGAAAACACCTTCTCCTAATAGTTGAAACATAGGTTTGTACAGGTTGTGAATGGAACTTGTCTTCTCTGAGTGCTATGATTTCGTTCAACAGCTTTTCAAACCAGTCATCAGATTTTTCACACAGTTTCTCCACAGTCAAGGCACAACCTCATAAAGAGCTAGCAAGGCTGTCCTCAAAGTCCTGAAGCTGCTTAATCACTTCAGCAATGTTTTGTTGAGCTGCAGCTGACCAGATCATTGATGCCAATGACTTAGCATATGCCAGTGGTGCGCTTTGTACAAACCTGTGTCACAAAGGTCGTGTACAAAGGATTCTTTCTGGGTCTGTCCCCTTTTGGCTGTTTGGCTCAAAATAGATCTCCCACACAGCTAATTCTCTCAGGAACTGGATACGTCTCTCCCATAGTATACCATTTCCCTGGATTACATATAACATCTTCCTTAAAGGGAAACCTTGCCTTCATGGCTGTCAGGAGTCTACTCCAGAGGGTGGAGGGGTCATTCTCTCTTGAAATTGCCCTATCAAGGGTGGCATCCCTTGACAGAGATCCCAGCTGCTTGACTTTCCCACCTTCTAGTTCCAGACCATCAGCTCCATTATCCCAGCACTGGAGTAGCCAGGTTACAACATTCTCGCCTTCATGACAACTGAAGTCTTTTCGCATATCTTTCTGCTCACTTGGAGAAAAGGATTGATTGGTCACTTCCTCTCCTCCTTGTGTTGATGAGGATGCCTCTTGGGGTGATTATGCCCCTTGGCCATCATCTGCAGCATGAGCAGTCCTTCTTGCGACTCTCTTAACACCAGCAACTGATGCCAACATGGGCTCACCATATCTCGATTTATTTCCAGAAAATTACTGTCACCAGTATTGACATAATTACAGTGGCTGTTGTGGTTGCAGCAGCAGCAGTGCACAGTGTGGGGGGGTAGAGTAGCTGCCTTGTCAGTCTTTGAGACTGGAGAAGCGGCAGTCGGGGGGGTTTACAGCCTTAGCTGCTTTGCTCTGTGTAGGAGCTGGAGATGCTTTGTCACTTGCTGAGGCTGTCAGGGGGGTTACGGGTACTGTAACGGTAGCTTTCGCTGCCTTGCTCCATTTGGGGCGGGCAGCAGCCATAGCCATGCCTGTTGCCGAGGCTTGAGCAAACACAACATAAGTCTCAGGAGTTAGAAAAAATGCAATCCTCTTATTTAACCTCATCTCTCTTATCACTAGCATGAACTGACACACATTCAGCAAACCTGACAATACCAACAAAGTACGGTCAAAACTCCAAGGATATTCAAAGCTCTCAAAAACATCTGTAATCTGTCCTAACGTAAAAGGAAAGGTATTATTAGTCAGTTTTTCTATAGATTGGCTTATCGAATTGAAACAAAGGTAGGTATATTTCTCTTTAATCTCTACTGGAAGTTTCTCTAGATACAACAGTAATGAATATCAATTCATTATCGGCTGGAGTATAATAAAATAAACCAGTGCCAAACCACAAAGTAAAATCATCACCACCATCCAGTTTCCAGATGTAATAGAATGCACAAAACTATTAGTGAAATATGACCAGCACAAATAAGGTAGTGCAGAACACAGTGTAGAGACTAATTGATACAACTTATGCCACAGCATCTTTAAACCAATGTAATTCAATCTACTTTAATACTACTAGATGATGTCTAAAGCACACAGACCTGTGAACATCTCAACCCTATGAGCTGGCACCATGCCAAAAAATTGAATCTGCGCCACAGTATTAAAAACACCAAAATCTCCACATTTTGCCCCTTTTTAGTGTCAAATTTTAGCGTTTTCAAGCCCCACATGGGGGCCAATAGATCTGGCATAATTTACTACAGGGCATCAGTAAACCACAGTAGATGCTCTCTGTTACCCCCAACCCTCCCCAACAAGGAAAGGCAATAGGAGGAAAAGGGAGAGAGACTTGCATGTTGGAAAAAGTTAAAAAATCTTTACTAATGCTACTAATAAATAAAGAAAACAATTCAAAATGTACAAATTCAATCCTGAATGTCCCAGGGCGGCGCAGTGCTGCCCATGGCGGAGCCAGCATTGCTCCAGCAGCTACAGAGAAGGCACCTGGAAAGTCCTGGTCTGGACTCCACAGCAAACAGGAACTGGAGGCCTCCCATACCCCTAGGGTGAAATCGGTGTGCTCAATTCAGTCTCTGAAATGCCTGTATACCGATGCGTGCAGTATGGGGAATAAGCAGGATGAGTTAGAAACCTGTGGTTGGGCAGGAGACTATGACCTGGTGGCAATTATGGAGACATGGTGGGACAGCACACATGACTGCAATGTGGTCATGGATGGCTATGTCCTTTTCAGGAAAGACAGGCCAGTCAGGCGTGGTGGTGGAGTTGCTCTTTACGTGAGAGAGCAACTACAGTGTATTGAGTATTGTCCGGGCACGGATGAGGGGCGAGTTGAGAGTCTATGGGTGAAAATTAAGGGGCAGGATGGCAGGGGTGATACTGTTGTGGGTGTCTATTACAGGCCACCAGATCAGGGTGAGGAAGTTGATGAGGCCTTCTACAGGTAGCTGAGAGCAGCCTCACAATCACAGGCCCTGGTTGTGGTGGGGGATTTTAACTTCCCTGATGTTTGCTGGAAGGACCATTCAGCCAGCCAGACACAGTCCAGGAGGTTCCTCCAGCGCACTGATGATAACTTCCTCATGCAGATGGTGGAGGAGCCAACTAGGAGAGATGCATGCTGGATCTCATCCTCACTAACAAGGAGGGTCTGGTCGAAGCAGTAAAGGTTGAGGGCTGCCTGGGTTGCAGCAACCATGAAATGGTAGAGTTCAGGATCTTGTGTGGCAGGAACAGAATAGCAAGCAGAATTGCAACCCTGGACTTCAGCAGGGCAAACTTGGGCCTTTTCAAGCAATTGCTAGGGGAAATCCCATGGGCAAGGCTGCTTGAAGGTAAAGGGTCCCAAGATAGTTGATTAGTGTTCAGGGACTGCTTCTACTGGGCTCAAGGTCAGAGCATCCCGACACGTAGGAAGTCAAGGAAGGGAGCATGGTTAAACAGGGAGCTGCTGGGTAAGCCCAAGTGGAAGAGGAGAGTTTATAGATCATGGAAGGAGGGGCTGGCCACTTGGGGAGAATATAAGGCTGTTGTCAGAGGGTATAGGGAGGCAACTAGGAAAGCTAAGGCCTCAGAATTAAACCTGGCGAGAGGGGTCAAAGACAACAGAAAGAGTTTTTTCAAATATGTGGCAGATAGATAAAACTAACACCAGAGGCAACGTAGGCTCACTGATGAACGAGGTGGGTGCCCTGGTGACAGAAGATACAGAGAAGGCAGAGTTACTGAATGCCTTCTTTGTCTCTGTCTACTCTGCCAGAGACTGTCATGGAGGAACCCCAAAGTTAGTTAGGGGACAACAGGGTCCAAAACAATCTTTTATTCAGTAAAATTGTTCAGGAGATTGACCGGTGAAAGATGGGGTTTTAGCTCTCCAAACTGACTGGAATACAGGTTCGGATATCAGTTGAGTAAATTATTAAGGGGCAGCAACTAATACAACAGGAGGTCCACAGTGTGCATGCACGTGGCTTCACCAACAACAATGCCAGAGCCGTCCCTGAGTCCGGGAAGAGTACACACTTGCCTGAACACACGTGGGATTATTTTAAAGGGATACACGTACTCGTATTGAGTACAAACGTGTACACTCCCGATTCTGCGAGGATTACTTTATAATACACTCGCAATCCCGCAAGGAGAAATACACTTGCAAATGTGCACGGAATATTACACATGCTTATGTGGAAGCACAGGAGGAAAACACACTCGCGATTATGCGAGGAAATAATTTATACACGCCATGGAAGCAGGGGCTGGCCACTTGGGAGGAATATAAGGCTGCTGTTAGAGGATGTAGGAAGGCAGCTAGGATAACCAAGGCCTCCTTAGAATTAAACCTGGTGAAAGGGGTCAAGGACAGCAAAAAGAGCGTTTTCAAATACATAGCAGATAAAACTAATACTACAGGCAATGTAGGCCCACTGATGAATGGGGTGGGTGCCCTGGTGACAGAAGATACAGAGAAGGCAGAATTACTGAATGCCTTCTTTGTCTCTGTCTACTCTGTCGGAGGCTGTCCTGGGGAGCCCTGTACCTCTGAGACCCCGGATGAAGCCAGGTCAATGGAGGAGTTTGCTTTAGTTGATGAGGACTGGGTTAGGGAGCTATTAAATAGTCTGGACATCCATAAATCCATGTGTCCAGATGGGATGCATCCGTGGGTGCTGAGGGAGCTGGCTGAAGTAATTGCTGGACCGCTCTCCATCATCTTTGCCAAGTCTTGGGAAACGAGAGAGGTGCCCGAGGATTGGAGGAAAGCAAATGTCACTCCAGTCTTCAAAAAGGGCAAGAAGGAGGACCCGGGTAATTATAGACCGGTCAGCCTCACCTCCATCCCTGGGAGAGTAATGGAACAGCTTGTCCTTGATGCCATCTCAAGGCATATCAAGGATAAGAGGGTTATTAGGGGCAGTCAGCATGGCTTTACCAAGGGTAAGTCATGCTTGACCAACCTCACAGCCTTTTATGAGAATGTAACAAGGTGGATGGATGATGGCAGAGTGGTGGATGTGGTCTACCTTGACTTCAGCAAAGAGTTTGATACAGTCTCTCACAGCATCCTCACAGCTAAATTGAGGAGGTGTGGTCTGGACAATAGAGTAGTGAGATGAATTGCAAACTGGCTTAAGGAGAGAAGCCAGAGAGTGGTGGTCAATGGTGCGGAGTCTAGTTGGAGGCCAGTATCTAGTGGAGTGCCTCAGGGGTCAGTATTGGGGCCAGTATTATTCAATATATTCATTAACAATTTAGATGAGAGAATTGAGTGTACTATCAGCAGGTTTGCTGATGACACTAAGCTGGGAGGAGTGGCTGACACACCAGAAGGCTGTGCTGCCATCCAGCGCTGTAGAGGGGTTGCTGTTAGATGGAGATTTGTTACCGAACCAGCCAGGAATTTCAAGGCTGGAAACAGGACCTGCCGTGGGAGAGAAGCATCTTCGAAATAACAAGGCCCCAACATGGTGTAAATCAACAGACCTGTCAGCAGTGAGACTTCAGCACGTGGACAGCTC
The DNA here is from genome assembly GCF_037038585.1 of Patagioenas fasciata. Taxonomy (NCBI): domain Eukaryota; kingdom Metazoa; phylum Chordata; class Aves; order Columbiformes; family Columbidae; genus Patagioenas; species Patagioenas fasciata. The sequence goes on from NC_092559.1 coordinate 21,059,184, forward strand.
GTGAACATAGATGATATCCAATTAGCAAATGCATGCTTGGAGCGTGGACGCATGATCAGAGAATAGTTGCATATATAAGGAGGTTTGTTTCTGTAATAAATGGCTTTGTGTGATTCACATTGAATCAGAATGCTGAGTCCTTTATCGTTCCAAAAAATGGTGACCCCGACGTGATACTCTGAATGGCGTCTCACTACAATCAGGGAAAAGCCTGGAGCGGCCCAGCCGGAGGCGGTTCACCTGGACTGGAGACTGGACAGAGGCGTACGGATGTCCCGGGGATAAATTCGTCGACGGATCACCGGAAAAGGTGAGCGGCTGAGGGCAGGAGGAGGGAAGAGTGAAGTTATGGAGCAAAATGTATTTTCTGAAGAACAAGCCGTAGTTAAGCTCCTCCTGCATATTCTTTCTGTGAGAGGACTTAAATAGGAAGAAAGTAACATACGTAGACCGTTAGTTTGGTGTAGAATTAACAGCTACCTGGGAGAAACCGAGAAGGCTTTTAAACTTGAACTTTGGGACGATATAAGGCAGAAATTATGGAATAAGGTCAGCAATGGAGATGTTAAAGAAGCTAAATCATTAGTAACTACATGGAAGCTTATAAAAGATTTTAAGGCTGAACGGTCTGCTGCTGCTGGAGTTTTTGTAGCGTTGCAGCCTGATAAGAATCCTGAAAGTCGTTGTGAAGCTTACCCGGTTCGTGTCTTTGATACCTTCTCTACTCCATCCCCTGCTGTGCTTTCAACACCTCTGATTGTTCAGCAGTCCGGGGCGGGGGGGAGGAAAAATGCCGAGCGGGTGTCCTCCTACAACTATTAGCAAACCCTGATGAGAACAGCAAGTCAAAAGGATTGGAATCAGACAACTTGCCCAAAGAACCTGTGAAAGCTGAGAATGCTAAAGTTGTAAACAAGTCTTTTTACCAATTTGTATCTGCTTTTACCACCTTTTAACTCTCCAACTTCCATGAGAGAGCAGAAGGAGTCGCCGGATAAGAACTGGGCAAAAGAACTGTGTGAAATATCAGATCAGGTATTAGCGAATGAATCCAACAGTCATCAATGCGGTCATGCTGATTGTGTCGGGAAAGGGGATGCGCTTGGGAACTCAGGTTATATGAATAATTATGATGCTAGAAAGTATTGGAGAGAATGTGCACTGTTCTGACCGTTCAAGTCCGTGTTACCTGATGACTCGGAAGAGGATGAGGGTTTGCAGCATTTTCTTGGAAAGTTAAAGGAGTATGTGTGTGAGTTGCTCTGAAATCAGATAAGAACCATGAAAGACTCAAGCAAAAGTAGACCTATGCAATATAACAGCTATAGATCATTTAGGACAGAACGATGGGGATTAATTGAAAGGGGCAGGTATCCCCCAACTCTTGGAACAGACACTAATTAGAGGCACCACAATTGGAGGCGCAATTAGTTTCTGAAATCCTGAGGCAGTCAGCAGACCTTGCATATCAAGCTATGAGAGAGGTGCCTGAAACCAACAAAGCAGCCAAATTATTTGCAACTATTAATCAGGGTCCCAATGAGAATTACATGCAATTTATTGACCACCTTCAAGAGGCCATCAATAAGCAGGTTGAAAACTTAGAAGCTAAGGAAGCACTGGTGTTGAAATTAGCAGTAGAGAACACTAATGTTTGCTATCAGCATGTTATTTGCGAGTTTCACAGTACATATTATGTGCTCCTGTGTATTGCCTCTCTGAAAATCAAGCAGCTTGTCAGGAATGCGAGTTAATTTTTTTATTAGTTGTTTTTAAGTCCGCCGTAAAACCTTCTCCCTGCTTTTCCCACTCACGCTGCAAGCAGCCCAGTGTTTACCCCCCTCCCTCCCTCTTCTCAAGGTTTTTACTTGCAAGATGGGGTCAGGAATGATTGTTTTCAGTTGTGTTCCTAAAAAATTGGTATCGGGAGGTGTTTTAAAACATAGGAAAGCACTCGGACAAGAAATCATTAAATCTTTTCAGACGGTTTTACAGGCGGGGCGATTTGAACTTCAACAAGCTGAGAGAGAATTAACTGATAACACACAGGTCAGAAAACTTGTTAAAGTCTGCAAGATGCTTTCCTTATTAACCTGTTTTCTTTGTGGGTATCTGTTTAAGCATGTTGCAATTTTGGTAGGCCTTTGTTATATGGTACGATAAGTTCACAGTCTGTTAAATCATGAGAATCCGTTGACTCAAAATGTGCATTTTGTGATAATACAGAAGATCATGAGTAATTTAGTTCTTTACTGCGTGAATGTGATGGTAAAATTTTGTGTGTAGTAGCTGTAATTTTTCTTTCTAGCACGCTAGCTTTATTCCAGTATCCAGAATTGCGTAACCCTGTGATAGGCTGTGTCTCATCTCGATGTGCTGGATTTGTATGCACACAATTGATAGGATTTACAGGTACGGGCCTGGACTAAGGTGTTTACAAAAGGTGTTTTTCCACTAATTGCTATTAAAACCACACTCAACTCATGTGAAGTTTGTCTCACTTGTTTTTCCATTCATTCACAGACCAGGCCCAAGGACACATCCCATGCACTTGGGGGCGGTTATCCGGCCCGAGATACCATTCTCGCGAGTCTGGGCTATAATTTTTTACAATTATGAGAAACATACTTCAAAATAATCTGTCCAAGGCCCTTTATATATTATTATGTCAGTATTATGTCTTTGACCGTCCAGATGGTCATTTTAGTATTGATCTTCCTTTATCATCCAGATGGCTGGAACCGCACATCTTGCTTTCCCACGTTTTACTTTCCAACACTGATCTTGAGCCTTGTAGAAGCAGTCCCTGAACACTAACCAACTATCTTGGGCCCCTTTACCTTCAAGCAGCCTTGCCCATGGGATTTCCCCTAGCAATTGCTTGAAAAGGCCCAAGTTTGCCCTGCTAAATTCCAGGGTTGTAATTCTGCTTGCTATTCTTTTCCTGACACACAAGATCCTGAACTCCACCATTTCACGGTCTCTGCAACCCAGGCAGCCCTCAACCTTCACCGCTTCAACCAGACCCTCCTTGTTAGTGAGGATGAGATCCAGCAGTGCACCTCTCCTGGTTGGCTCCTCCACCATTTGCAACAGAAAGTTATCATCAAGGCACTGGAGGAACCTCCTAGACTGTGGCTGGCTGGCTGAGTAATCCTTCCAGCAAACAGCAGGGTAGTTAAAATCCCCCACCACAACCAGGGCCTGTGATTGTGAGGCTGCTCTCAGCTACCTGTAGAAGGCCTCATCAACTTCCTCACCCTGATCTGGTGGCCTGTAATAGACACCTACAACAGTATCACCCCTGCCCACCTGCCCCTTAATTTTCACCCATAGACTCTCAACTCACTCCTCATCCATGCCTGGACAGTACTCAAAACATTGTAGTTGCTCTCTCACGTAAAGAGCAACTCCACCACCACGCCTGGCTGGCCTGTCTTTCCTGAAAAGGACATAGCCATCCATGACCACATTCCAGTCATGTGAACTGTCCCACCACGTCTCCATAATTGCCGCCAGGTCATAATCTCCTGCCTGAACACAGGTTTCTAACTCCTGCTTATTCCCCATGCTGTGCACAGGCATTTCAGAGAGCGAGCTGTGTACACCGATTTCACCCTAGGGGGGTGGGAGGCCTCCCAGCCTTCACCAACTCTAGAGTGCTGCCCCACTGATGCAAGCCCAGCTACAACCCCATTCCCCTTCGAGTGTAGGTTAAAGCTCTCCAAATGAGTCCTGCTAATTCCCGTCCCAGCATCCTTTTGCCCCTGGGAGATAAACCTTTCCCGTGTATCGCTGTCTGGACTGGTGTCTTGTGAAACCAGCCGTTATCAAAGAAACCAAAGCCCTGCCTGTAACACCAGTTTTGTAGCCAGTTGTTTATGGACTGAATTTTTCTATTCCATTCCATGTCATCACCCAAAACTGGAAGGAGGAAAGAGAAAAATCACTTGAGCCCCAGACTCTTTTACCATCCATCCCAAGGCCTTGAAATCTTTCTTTATTCCCCTCAGACTGCAGGATGCAGCTTCCTCCCCACCTGTCTGGAAGATCAGCAGTGGCTAGTAGTCTGTTGGGTGCACCAGGTTGGGGAGAGTCCTATTGATGTCCCTGATCCAGGCTCCAGGTAGAATACAAACTTCCCTACGATGAGGGTCAACTCTGCATATTGGGTCCTCCGTCCCTCTCAGAAGGGCATTGCCTACTAGAATTACCCTTCTTTCTTTCTTATTGGAGGCCGTCTTGAGGCATGGAGTCAACTGCCTCTTTCTATGTGACCTTGTAGGCGGGCCTTCCACCACATCCTCACCTACCTCTTCTTCAAGATCTAGGCCTCAAACCTATTACGGAGGGGCACCTGGGGAAGCAAAGCAGGTAGGGAGGGGGGTTGCCTGCGGCGCCTAACTGGAACTAGCTTCCAACCCTCCTCATCTTTTTGGTGCTCTACCTCTGCCCAACAGCAACAGGGCAGGGGCTGTCTTGGGTCTTCCCCCTCTTCCCGACAGGGCAGGGGGTCCATCACCTTCTGAGGGGGAACCCCCTGAAGCCTCTCTGAGTGGCACACCAGGGAGTTACTCCACCAGTCGATCTCCTTTTCACACTCCCTGATGGACCTCAGCATCACGACCTCTTCCTTAAGTTTTGTGACCATGATGAGCAGATCTTGCATCTGCTCACACCTCACGCAGGTAGAATGTTGGCTGTCCTCCCCCGGCAGCAGTAGGCTCTGGCATTCCCTGCAACCGGAAACCTGAACAGCCACGGTTCGGAGCAGGCAGTCAGTCTGAATTGCTACAGTCTTTTTGAGACAAGTTCTCTTTCTGGAGGTCACCATGGTCGGCAGCGGTCTGGGACAGTGGCAATAAGTGAGAGGGTCTAACAAGCAAAAAGTGACAACCTGTGCACCCTAGTGCATGAGTTATACACGCGCTGCTGCAGCACAGTGTGGGTGTTACTCACCCGCGTCACAAGCTGGTTGCCCCTCCTAGTGCCTGGCGAGCAGTGATGCCTTATTGCCCTCCCAGAGGCTTTTTCAAGGCAAGGGGCGGGGGTGTGATCGCCCTCACCGTGGTAACGCCCACTCCACATCACCTGCTCTTGCAAGGGCTGCCGGGAGCTTCTGGGTCTCTCGAGAACGAAAGTGCCCAACTCAGAGAAAAAAAAAAGGCTTCTCTGTACCTCGAAGATTTTGCTTAATTGGGACCCGCTGAGCTGGTACTGATCAGCTGATCTCAGGAACTGGATGGATATCTATAAACTCTTCAGAAGGGATAGGCAAGGAAGGAGAAGAGGTGGAATAGCCCTGTATGTTTGAGAGCATTTTGACTGTCTAGAGCTTGATGGTGGTGATGATAGGGTTGAGTGTTTATGGGTAAGAATCAGAAAACCAGCAAGGCAGATATTGTGATGGGAGTATGTTACAGATCACCCAACTAGCAAAAAGAGGCAAATAAAATATTCTGCAGGCAGATGGGAGAAGTCTCATGATCGCTAACCCTAGTTCTCATGAGGGACTTCAACTTACCAAATGTCTGCTGGAAATATAACACAGCAGAGAGAAAACAGTCTTGGAGGCTCCTGGAGACAACTTCCTGACACTGTTGGTCAGTGAGCCAACCAGGGAAGGTGCCCCACTGGACCTGTTTGTGAACAGAGAAGGACTTGTGGGTGATGTGATGGTTGGAGGTTTTGTTGGGCACAGCAATCATGAAATGATCGAGTTTTCCATTTTTGGAAAAGGAGGGGGATTCATAGAACTGCTACCTTGGACTTCCAAAGGGCAGACTTTGATCTGTTTAGGAGGCTGGGTGACAGAGTCCCTTGGGAGGCAGTCCAGAAGGACAAAGGAGTCCAGGAAGGCTGAACATTCTTCAAGAAGGAAATCTTAAAGGTGCAGGAGAAGGCTGTCCCAAAAGACGAGCCGGCAGGGAAAAAGACTGGCCTGGTTGAACAGAGAGCTTTGGCTGGAACTCAAGAAAAAATAAAAACGGAGAATTTATGACCTTTGGAAGAAGGCACAGGCAACTCAGGAGGACTACAAGGATATTGTGAGGCTATGCAGGGAGAAAATTAGAAGGGCTGAAGCCCAACTAGAGCTGAGTCTGACCACTGCTATCCTGACAACAAAAAATGTTTCTATAAATACCTGAGCAACAAAAGGAGGGCTAAGGAGAATCTCCACCCTCCGGTGGATGTGGGGGGAAACATAGTAACAGAGGACGAGGGAAAAGCTGAGGTACTAAATGCCTTCTTTGCCTCAGTGTCTAATAGTAAAATCATTTGTGTTCCAGGTACTCAGTCCCCTCAGCTGGAAGACAGGGATATGGAGCAGAATGAAGGGGTAATGGTTAGTTACTTGCTACACCACTTAGACATGCACAAGTCTGTGGGGCTGGATGGGATCCACCCAAGGATACTGAGGGAGCTGGTAGAGATGCTCACTGAGCCACTTTTAATCCTTTGTCAGCAGTCCTGTCTAACCGGGGAGATCCCAGTTGATTGAAAGTTGGAAAATGTGACTCCCATCTACAAGAAGGACTGAAAGGAGGATCCAGGGAATTACAGGTCTGTCAGTCTGACCTTGGTGCCAGGGAAAGTCATGGAACAGATCATCCTGAGTGCCATCATGCTGCACATACAAGACAACCAAGCGATCAGACCCAGTCAGCATGGGTTTATGAAAGGCAGGTCCTGCTTGACCAACCTGTTCTCCTTCTATGGCAAGGTGACCCACTTAGTGGATGAGGGAAAGGCTGTGGATGTTGTCTACCTAGACTTCAGTAAAGCCTTTGACACTGTTTCCCACAGCATTCTCCTGGAGAATCTCCTGGAGTCTTCTCATGGCTTGGACAGGCATATTCTTTGCTGGGTAAAGAACTGGCTGGATGGCTGGGCCCAAAAAGTTGTGGTAAATGGAGTCAAATCCAGTTGGCGGCTACTCATGAGTGGTGTTCCCCAGGGCTCAGTGTTGGGGCCAGTTCTGTTTAATCTCTTTATCAATTATCTCGATGAGGGGATTGAGTGCACCCTCATTAAGTTTGCAGATGACACCAAATTGGGTGGGAGTGTTGATCTACTTGAGGGTAGGAAGGCTCAACAGAGGGATCTGGACCAGCTGGATTAATGAACTGAGGCCAATTGTATGAGGTTTAACAAGGCCAAGTGCCTGGTCCTGCACTTGGGTCACAACAACCCCATGTGATGCTACAGGCTCAGGGAAGAGTGGCTGGAAAACTGCCTGGCAGAGAGTGATCTGAGGGTGTTGATCAACAGCCGATTGAATATGAGCTATCAGTGTGCTCAGGTGGCCAAAAAGGCCAACAGCATCCTGGCTTGTATCAAGAACACTGTGGCCAGCAGGACTAAGGAAGTGATTGTCCCTTTGTACTGGGCACTGGTGAGGCCACACCTTGAATACTGCATTCATTATTGGGCCCCTCACTACAAAGAAGACATTGAGGTACTGGAGAGAGTTCAGAGGAGGGTGACAAAGCTGGTGAAGTGCCTAGAGAACAAGTCTTATGAGCAGAGGCTGAGGGAACTGGGGTTGTTTAACCTGGAGAAAAGGAGGCTGAGAGGAGACCTTATCACACTCTACAACTACCTGAAAGAAGGTTGTAGCATGGAGGGTGTTGGTGTCTTCTCCCAAGTAGCAAGTAATAGGACAAGAGTGAATGGTCTCAAGTTGCACTAGGGGAGGTTTAGATTGGATATTAAGAAATATTCTTTCATGGAAAGAGTTGTGAAGCACTGGAACAGGCTGCTCAGGGAAGTGGTAGAGTCACCATCCCTGGAGGCGTTTAAAAGATGTGTAGATGAGGTTCTTAGGGACATGGTTTAGTGCCAGTGTTAGGTTAAAAGTTGGACTCAGTCTTGAGGGTCTCTTCCAACCAAAATGATTCTATGAATATTAATAATTAGAGAAAATAATGCAAAATATAGAAAACCAATGCTGAATTTCCCAGCGGCCTGCAGGTGGCTGGCGTCATGCCAGCCAGTGCTGGGCAAACATTGGGGAGTCCTGGACTGGACTTGGCAGTAGACAGGAACTAGATTCAGAGATTCACAGACTGGAATCAGGATCAGGATTGCAGGCAGGAGAACAGGCAGGGTCCTCTACAGATGTGTCACGGTCCATTCGGTGACGGACTCATGATGGTTCGTTTACCTTGATCTCGAAGTGCAAAATTAAGGCAACCAAAATGCCAAGGGGTTATAATTCAATCAAACAGTGTTACTTTATTAATTTGCCCATAAAGCGGCACGCAATAGAGAGAGAGAGAGTAAGAAAAAGAAAAGGGAAAAGAAATGGGGAAAAGTAAAGATGAGAAATGAGGTTGCGTTTATCACCAGTCCAGTTTCAGAAGCATCCCTCTGGTCTCCGGTCCTGTGGAGTCCTGCCGGTCCTCCGTCATGGTTCGGGATCCTCTGGCGGGAAGATCTTCAACGGTGTCCATTCGGGAGTCATCTCTTATGCTTCTTCACCCCTCCTCGCTCCCATTGTTTGAGGCCAATCTCCGCCTTGATTTCGCAATCCAGGCTTGTACTGCGCAGCCTCGAAAGATTCATGCTTTCTTTTGCCAACGCTTACGTGTCCAGCATTCAGGGATCTTTCTCTGGTCCATTGGGTGACCTCAGGACCCTTGGCGAGCTTCTGGGCATACTCCTTTTTGTTGACCATTGTTTGGGGGAGCAGGTGGGGGACACATGTAACTGAGGCTGCAGGTGAGAACACATCTTCTGGACGGCAGCTATTGTCCCTGGGTCGAAGAGACCCCTCATAACAATAACTTTCAGGAGGTGGGGGCTGGTTTGGCTGAAGCAGCAGGCGAAGTCCACACAACAACCATTGTAAGCAGCAGTCCCCCTGTATCGGAGAAACCAGTGCAACACAATGCTTCTCGGGCCTCTCTCCAAGTCATTGTCCATGCATTCTTTCTGTCAGGGCCTCAGTTCTCTAAGTTCTTGATGGCGATGTTCAGGCAAATACTGCTCCATCTTCGGACCAACTCTCACAAGATGCCACATGGATGAAGACAGCCAGTCCTTTGTCATCTTCCACCTTTAAACTGAGTATGTCATGGATGGCATGGAATACCTAGTTGGTCAATTTGGGTCACTTGTTCTGTCTGCCTCTCCCTACATTTATTTGTCATAAGTTTATCAGCAGCCTTGGCTGCTATAGCAATAAAAGATAAACCTGGGTCTTTTCTGCATACCATTCCTACAATTAGCTCAGTAAAACTGGAAATATCAGCTGTTATCAGCTCCAGAGCAAACACTGTCCTAAAAACATGCAACCAACTTCATAAAAATGCAGTTACTTAGAAGAACCTAGCTGAAAGGAAAATTCACTAACCAAAACCAGGACAACTTGCCCTTGTTGAAGCCATGCTGGGTGTCTTGAATCAGATCCCTGTCCTCCATGTGCCTTAGCATAGCTACTAGGAAGATCTGTTCCATGATCTTCCAGGGCACAGAGGTGAGGCTGACAGGTCAGTAGTTTCTGGGGTCCTCCTTTCTACCCTTTTTAAAAATGAGTGCTGTTTCCCTTTTTCCAGTCTCCAGGGACTTCACCTGACTGCCATGACTTCTCACATATCATGGAGAGTGGCTTGGCAACTACATCAGCCAATTCCTTCAGGACTCTGGGATGCATCTCATTGCAAGGGTGAAAAATCATGGACTCCACACAAAACAATATGAATTCAAGCAAAGCCATTTATTACAGAAACAAGTCTCCTTATATATGCAGTTATTTCCTGATCACGCATCCACATTCCAAGCATGCATTAGCTGATTGGATATTGTCCATGTTCACAAGCTGTCTACGTGCCCGAGTCTCACTGCTAATAGGACTGTTGATTTATGTCGTGTTTTCAGCTTTCCGAGGTGACCTTGAAATTCCTTTGGGCCTGGCTAGTTTAATAACAAATCTCCATCTCATAGAAACCCATCCATACATTAACTTCAAGAAAATCCCTCAAATCTCCCACATGAAAGTGTTAATATATCTATATGAATCCTGTTTTTCACAATGAGGTGCAAAACAGGACTTATCTTGCAGGTTGTGTCTATGGTTTGCAGCCATTTTGTTTTCAAAGATAGAATGCAAGTAGATAAAATTTTGGTAAAATATGAGCAGAACTTTACAACATACAGTTTAAGATTTCAGCAAATTTAGCTTACTAAGTAACGTGAAACAGACAGTATATTAAAAATCACATAATTTAATAATTCTAAGTGATTAATTCTATCTGAAATGCACTTACTTAAGCTAAATGATTAATATAAAACTTGGGCTCATCTATTGATCTGTGATTAGTAAAAGATCATTGCCATACAGACATGTCTAGTAGAGAGAGCTCAATGTAGGCTCACCCAGGCTGTCATATTTATGGAATAAAGTGATTGACTCATAGTCAAACGGGAAAGGTATGCATGAGACTCCTTGCACCCACAACTTATCGGTGTTCAGTGTGTTGTTCTGCTTCCTTGTGAGTTTCCTAAAAGGAGTTATTGGGTTGGCTACTGTTCAGGCCTTTACCTCATTTGGAGCCTGTAGCAAACTGCTGCTGGTTTGGTTGGGGGAGGAGTCAAGTGCATCCATCACAGAATTATTATTGTTGCTACCCACTGGCATGCATCCTCTGAAAGAATGAGTAGTCCACCACTGAGAGGGCGAAAAATCATGCACTCCACACAATCCAATATGAATTCAAGTGAAGCCATTTATTACAGAAACAAACCTCCTTATATATGCAGTTATTTCCTGATTACACATCCATGCTCCAAGCATGCATTAGCTGATTGGATATCATCTATGTTCACAAGCTGTCCACGCGCCCGAGTCTCACTGCTAATAGGTCTGTTGGTTTATGTTGTGTTTTCAGCTTTCCAAGGTGGCCTTGAAATTCTTTTGGGCCTGGCTAGTTTAATAACAAATATCCATTCTATAGAAACCCATCCACACAGTAACTTCAAGAAAATCCCTCATATCTCCCACACGCCACTTCAGGTCATGCACAGCCAACCCTGAAGACCTCATATTCAGCACAAGATATGCTATTCACTATCCCAAGCAGCTATACGAAAGAATGGGAGACTAAAGCTGTCCAGGGAATGGAGGCTGAAAAGATCAGTAACTTCAGTCTCACATGCACTAATCACAAAATTGGTTGGCCACAGGGGTTGACTACAGCACTGAAAGAGATGAAGACAGTTAGGTACCTCTGTGTACCCTGTGAAACACTGGTCTGAGAGCGTATAACCCACGCTGCCTTGCTGCCTGCAGTATCAGATCATTCCAGGAAGAAGCTTGCCCCTGGAATACTGGGGCTCCATATCACATCTTACAAGGTCTGTTTTTTCAGTAGTTATTTACTAGCCTTGTTATCTGGTACTAGTTTCGCCAGCAGAGTAGAATTCCACCTTACATTATGTTATCTTCACTGCAGCTTGAATCTCCAACATCCACTGTTGCACAGACAACAAATGCCTTCTCCATCAAATCCAACTGCGTGTGGTTTTTAAACAATCAAGATCCTCTTGACCCAGAAGAGAATGCAGGGGATACCGTTAACTGTGATGTTAAGACTGTAGTGGTTGTGGGTAAACAGCCTTCAGGGTCCTCTTTCCAGCTGTTCTTTCCTGCTGACAACATGACTGACCACATAAAAGATCATCATCAAGGGATGGGTATTTCAGGAATGTCACCATTTACTGCAGGGCAACAATAAAACATGGCAGATGCTGTTAACCCCCTGCCCCCCCACTAAGGAAAAGTAATAAGAGGAAAAGGGAGAGAGACAAATTGGAAAAGTTAAAAATGCTCTACTAATGGTACTAATAAGTAGAGAAAATAATACAAAATCAATCTTGACTTTCCCAGTGTAGCACGGCTGGCCCGCAGTGGAGTTGGCATTGCTCCAGCGGTTGCAGGGCAGCTACCTGGAAGTCCTGGGCTGGACTCAGCAGTAAACCAGAACTGGATTAAGGGATGCAGTGAAACAAAGAAATAAACTTATCAGCAAAGTCAATTATACTGTTAAGCAGGCATTCTTTATTGACAGAACTGGGACTGGATGCTGTTGCACTGCTTATATTCACACAATTATTACATATTCATTACAATTTTTGGGAATTTTTAACATGCTATCATCTATACTAAGAAATAATTGCATAATCATTAGGTTAGTATGAAGTTATTTATTTCACAGTCTTTGCTGCCATGTAGCGTCGTTTACAGTTACTGCTGCCTCTTTCAGGGGGGCTTCTGAGGGTCCACTGATTGACCTCTCCACATTGGCAGTTCTTCATGGAAGTGCAATTGGTACACACTTACAGAAGTAATTGATTACTTTTTTACTTACAATATATCTACTGATTACTAGTCAAACATAAGCTAAGCACTCTGCTTCTAAACAATGTATTACTTAATCTTCTGTCTCCAGCTTGTCATGCAGGAGGATCTAAAATTTGAAAATTATCCTCTTGTTTTGCAGGTGATTAGAAAGCATTTATCATGTCAATTGATTAATGATGGGTGTGTCTTTTATAACTTAATCACAGTATACATTAATTTAGCAGCTTCTCTTCAGCAGGGCCTGGAACTAGGCCAAAGATCACAGGCAGAACAGGCAGGGTCCTCTTCAGATGCCGGCCATGGCTGAAGAGAGCGAGACCCTCGTGATCTCGCACTTTTATGTGGTGTATGACGTGTATGGGATTGAATACTTAGTTGGTCAGTTTTGGTCACCTGTTCTGTCTTCCCCTCCTTGCAAATACACCCCTATAATTTACAGGACATGCAAAATTTATCAGTAACCTTGGCTGCCATAGCAATAAGTCTAAACCTGTGTCTCTTCTGCATACCATTGCTACTGTTATCAGCTCCAGAGTGAACAGTGTCTGAAAAAACATGCAGCCAACATCAGAGAAGTGCAGTTACTTAGAAGAACTAAGCTGAAAGGAAAATTCACTAAAAGAGAACTGATCTTATGCAACGATGAGAATGATGCATACAGACATGCATATGGAAAAGCAAACAGAAATGCAGACACAGAGTTCTTGTTAGCAGCAAGAACAGACCCAGGCAGAGCTGAGCCGAGCTGAGCTGAGCCTTCTTTAATTAGCCTTTCTCCATTTATAGCTTTACAGATACGGGCCTGGACCAAGAGATTAAACAGGATGTTTTTTTCAAAAAATGTTATTCCAAACACAGGCTCAGACCCAACACTCACATGCCATACATCCTGGGGATGGTGTTTTGGCCCGAGATATCATTCTTACTGGTCTGGGATATCACTCCTTCACAAACACACAATCCTGTGTAACTTGTCAAGGCCACCTTTTTTTTTACTGATTGCTGTGATTTAATCATGTTAGTATTAGTCTACTTTGGCGGTTCAGATGGTCATGTTAGTATTGATCTTCCTTTATCATCCAGGTGGCTGGAGCCATATGTCCTGCCATTCCCAGTCTTGTTTTAAACAAAACCAGGACATTCCACCCCTTATTCCATACCATTTACATCATACCCAAATCACTACTGCTTTTTACCTGTCTTCAAATGTATATACACACACATATCACTAGTTCATGATTCATCTTTCTTCACAAAAAGTTTGTTAAGATCATTTAGTTCATGGCTGCAGGTCTCTGTCACAGTAGTCTCTCTAGGCAGGAGAGATGGTGTATAATCTGGTGCACTTCATGCCCAGGAACTGCAGCTTAGGGATGTCAGTCTTGAGGAAGTTACTGAACGCCACTCAGTGAAGCTAGCTCAGGTTTCATCAACACTGCATCAACCTAAAAGATAGTTACTAAACACTTAGTATCATGCAGCAATTAACATCATACAGTTTGAAACTGAGTATTCTCACCCAGAATCAAATCTCCTTGAGGTATACATTAGACTTCACCATCCTTCAGCATCACCCACCAAGTACATCCAGGCCCTTGAGCAAAAACAATCCCACAGATGGGTTTGCCTTTGCCTAAAGAAAGAATAACCCAGACAGCTTTTCCTAACATATTCCTTCCATGCACCACAGGGACTTTATCCCCTTCTACTGTGTGTAAAAGGTCTGACTAAGCAGGGCCAGCTCGACTGATTGATACCGTGGTGTTAACTAACCAGGTGGCTTGTGCTAAATGCTTATCCCAGTTTTTAAAAGTTCCACCTCCAATTGCCTTCAGGGTAGTTTTTAACAAGCCATTGTATTGCTCAATCTTCCCAGAGGATGGTGCATGATAGGTGTCACGGAGGCACCCCGAGGCTAGTTTAAGGGACAACAGGGTCCAAAACAACTTTTATTAAACCAGTGAGAAACAGGGTTTTAGCACTCCAAAAGTGACTTAAATATAGGTTCGGATATCAGTTGAGGAAAATTATTAAGGGGCAGCAACTAGTACAACAGGCGGTCCACAGAGTGCATGCACATGGCTTCACCCAAAACAATGTCGGAGCCGCCCCTGAGTCCCAGAGGAGTACACACTTGCCTGAACACGATGCGGGATTATTCTTAAAGAGATACAGGTACAGAAAGTGTACGCTCGCAATTCCGCGAGGGTAAATTTATAATACACTCGCAATCCTGCGAGGGTTAATTTACTTACACATGCGAATGTGCACGGAATACTACACGTGCTTATGTGGAAGCACGGGAGGAAAATACACTCGCGACTGTGCGAGGAATTAATTTAAAGTACGCGTGCAAATGTGCACGGAAAGTTACTCATGCTTGTATTAAACGTGGAAAGTTACTCATGCATATGTGCACGGAAAGGATAAATACACTCGCGACTGTGCGAGGAAATAATTTTATACGTGCTTGTATTAAGCATGGGAAGTTACACGTGCATATGTGCACGGAAAGTATAAATATACTCGCAATCCTGTGAGAAGTTTTACTCACACACGTGGCGGCAAGGCAAGCAGAGTCTCCATCCCGAGGAGGGGGGCTCTCGGCCGCGGCATCTCGCTCGTGCTCCGAGAGACCCGCGACAATGGGCGAAGTCTCGACGAGAGTCCCGGTTTTTATAGGCTGATCAGACCTGACTGTAGGCATTCTAGAAGTTTCTCTGCACCCCCACACCGGCTGTGGGGTGCCCCTGAAGCCTCCAAACATCCTCCACACTGGCCGCAGGTGCCCAGCGGCTCACTGGCACCTCGGCACTCCCTTCTCCTAATGGCCCTGGCCAGAGTGCTCCGGGACCAAAGAAAAGAAGCTGTTAGCCTCAAGTAGCAGAGAGAGAGGGAGATGTGCCTACTCCTTCCATACTGAAGGGGGGGGGGTTAGGGGGGGTTTGCATTCTGCCACAATAGGAAATATGATATACTCATTCAATGCCATGCTCTTTGGCCCAGTTGTTTATGAGACTGTTTTTAAAATGAGTCCCATTGTCTGACTCGATTCTTTCTGGAGTGCTATGTCACCACAGGACTTGCTTTTCAAGGCCCAGGATAGTGTTCCAGGCAGTGGCATGAGACACAGGATATGTTTCCAGCCATCCTGCAGTTGCTTCCACCATTGTGAGGACATAGTGCTTGCCCTGGCAGGTTTGAGGGAGTATAATATAGTCAATCTGCCAGGCCTCCCCATATTTATTTTTCAACCACTGCCCCCCATACCACACAGGTTTTAACCTTTTGGCCTGCTTGATTGCAGCACATGTTTCACAATCATGGATAACCTGTCTATGGTTAAGTCAGTCCACCTCTCGGTCATGAGCCCATCTATTCTTGCATCCCTTCCTTGATGACCTGAAGCAGCATGGGCCCACTGAGCTAGAAGAAGTTCACCTTTACATTGCCAGTCAAAATCCACCTCAGCTACCTTAATCTTAGCAGCCTGATCCACTTGCTGATTGTTTTGGTGTTCCTCAGTGGCTCAACTTTTAGGCACATAAACATCTACATGATGTACTTTTACAGTCAGGTTCTCTAGCCAAGCACCAATGTCCTGCCACAAGGAGGCAACCCAAATAGGTTGGTCTCTGTGCTACCAGTTATTTTACTTCCACTGCTTTAACCACCCCCACAGGGCATTTGCTACCATCCATGAGTCAATGTAGAGATAAAGTACTGGCCACTTTTCTCTTTCAGCAATGTCTAACGCCAGCTGTATGGCTTTTACCTCTACAAACTGGCTTGATTCACCTTGTCCCTCATCAGCCTCTGTGACTTGTGTAGAACTCCATAGAGCAGCTTTCCACTTTCGATGTTTTCCTACAAGACAACAGGATCCGTCAGTGAACAGGGCATACTGCTTTTCATTATCTGGTAATTCATTATATGGTGAGGCTTCTTCAGCACACATCACCTCTTCTTCTGGTAACATTGCAAAATCTCTGCCTTCTGGCCAGTTTGTGATCATTTCTAAGATCCCTGGGCAATTAGATTTTCCTCTTTGAGCCTGCTGTGTGATTAATGCAACCCACTTACTCCATGTAACACTGGTTGTATGATGAGTGGAAGGAATCTTACCCTTGAACATCCAGCTCAGTACTGGTAATTGGGGTGCCAGGATGAGCTGTGATTCAGTACCAACCACTTCTGAAGGAGCTCAGACCCCTTCATATGCTGCCGGTATCTCTTTTTCAGTTGGAGTATAGTTGGCCTCCGAGCCTTTATATCCTCTACTCCAAAACCCTAGAGGTCAACCTCAAGTCTCACCTGGTGCCTTTTGCCAGAGGCTCCAGGTGGGACCATTGTCCCCAGCTGCAGTATAGAGCACATTCTTAATATCTTGTCCTGTCTGGACTGGTCCAAGGGCGACTGCATGTACAATCTCTTGTTTAATTTGTTCAAAGGCTTGTCGTTGCTCAGGACCGCATAGAAAATCATGTTTCTTTCGAGTCACTTGGTAGAGAGGGCACACAATCTGGATGTAGTCCAGCATATGCATTTTCCAGAAACCCACAACACCTAAGATAGCCTGTGTTTCCTTTTTGTTAGCTGGTGGGGACATAGCTGTTATTTTGTTAATCACCTCTATCGGGATCTGGCGACGCCCATCTTGCCATTTAATTCCCAGAAACTGAATCTCTTGGGCAAGCTTCTTGACCTTACCTCTCTTTATGGCGAAACCAGCTTTCAAAAGAATTTGAATTATTCTCTCACCTTTCTTGAAGACTTCTGCTGCTGTGTCACCCCATACAATGATGTCATCAATGAACTGCAGGTGTTCCAGAGCTTTACTTGGTTCCAGTGCAGTCTGGATCAGTCCATGGCAGACAGTAGGGCTATGCTTCCACCCCTGCAGCACTCGATTCCAAGTGTACTGGATACCCCTCTAGATAAAGGCAAACTGTGGCCTGCATTCTGCTGCCAAAGGAATAGAGAAAAATGCATTAGCAATGTCAATTGTAGCATACCACTTGGTTGCCTTTGACTCCAGTTTATATTGCAGTTCTAACATGTGCGGCATGGCAGCACTTAACAGTGGTGTAACTTCATTTAGGCCATGAGAGTCTACTATTAGTCTACATTCTCCACTAGGCTTTGGCACTGGCCATATAGGACTGTTGAAAGGTGAGTCTTACTGGTCACTCCTGGATTCTCTAGTTGTCAAATCAGTTTATGAATGGGGATCAGGGAATCTTGATTGGTGCGATATTGTTGTCTGTGCACCATCGTGGTAGCAATCGGCACCTGTTGCTCTTTGACCTTAAGCAGTCCTACAACAGAAGGGTTGTCTGAGAGATCAGACAAGGTAGACAGCTGTTTAATGTCCTCAGTCTCTACAGCTGCTATACTAAAGGCCTATCGATACCCTTTTGGATCCTTAAAATACCCTCTCATGAGGTAAGCTATACCAAGAATGCATGGAGCATCTAGGCCAGTCAGAATAGGGTGCCTTTCCCACTCATTTCCAGTTAGGTTCACTTCAGCCTCTAACACAGTCAATTCTTTGTTTCCCCCAGTCGCTCCAACAATACCGATAGATTCTGACCCTTTATGATTTGATGGCATCATTGTTCACTGTGCGCCAGTGTCTACCAGGGCTTTATACTCATGTGGTTCTGACATACCAGGCCATCGAATCCACACAGTCAAACTCGGTTGCCATTGTCCCTCTCCTCCACCTGGCTAGGGGCAGGGTCCCCCTAATTCTCTTTGATTGACTCTGGTAGGGAGACACAAGAATCCCATCTACCTTGGCTGGAAAGCTGCTCACTGGAAACCAGAGCAACTTTTCTCTTGGGAGCTTTCTTTTTCAACTCACGTACTCATGCCTCTAGGTCAGCAGTGGAATTACTCATATATTCCCCCTGGTCACACAGGAAAAAACATAATTCACCTTGTGATGTGTTCCATTTCTCTCGAGCTGGTCCTGCAGAAGGGCATCTTCTCCTAATAACTGTGACTTGCACCCGTGCAGGTAACAAGTAGAATCTATGCTCCCTCTTGGACAGTTTGTCACACAGTTTCTCCACAGCTGAGACACAGGCTTGCAGGGGAGGTGTGCTGGTTTTGTTAAAAACAAGTTTCTCTTTTAGTGAATTTGCCTGTCAGCTAAAGCCTTCATGTTAGCTGCATTTTCCTGGAGAACCCAACACATGTTTTAGTTAAACCTAGCAATGGAATGCAAGCTTATTGATAAGCACGGATGGACATCTCGCGAGAGTGGCAACAAGAAAACTGATGACCGAGAGACTGACCAATGGTGTATAACATTCCATTCACGTGAATACTTCATATAAAAGTGGAAGATCACGAGGATCTCGTCCCTTTGCCTTTTCCCTTTTTTCCTCATGGCTGACATTAGGAGAGGACCTTGCTGGTCGTCCCTGCGAACTGAGGCCTAGTGAGAGACTGAATCCAGCTCCGGTTGGCTACAGAGTCTAATCCAGGACTTTGGGTGCTGGCTCTGCAGTTGCTGAGACTTACAAGATTGGTTTTGTATATTTTGTATTATTTTCTCTATTCTTATTAGTAGCGTTAGTAAAACATCTTTAACTTTTCCAACTCTCTTCTCTCTGTCCTTCTTTCCCTCCCGATCGCCTGTCCTGAGTGGGAAGGGGGGAGAGGGAGGGGCAAAAGGGGGAAGTGGGGGGGAGAGGAGGTTAACAATACATCTGCCAGGGTTTGATTGTCACCCCGCAATCTTAACCCTCGACAATCGTCCCAAAGTTCAAGTTTAAGTTTTGAGTCACTAATGCTCGTAACAGTCTTTTCAGGTTTTAATTGCTTCACTGCAGTAATTATCAGTTTCCAGGTGGTTACAAGGCCAAGAAAATATTTTTCACTGTGACTGATTGTCTTCCACAACACAGTTCCCACTTTTTCCCAAGTCTCTATTTGAAAAACTCATAACAGGTCAGCAGGAAACCCACTGCCTCTGCACCAAATTAATAGTCTTTTGAGGTTACTCTCCTCATACTTCACCCCTCTCTTAGAGAGAATATGCGAGAGGAGTCGCAGTATTTCTTCTTCTTCTTTAAAAATATTCTGCCCCATCTCCTCTTGCCCCCATCTACTCACCTCTTTGGGTGTCCGTTGCAACGATATTGGATCCTTTATCCCTCCTCTGTCGCTTCTGTAGTGATCAATCAGGAGTCACACAGCCCGCAGACTGTGTCCCGGTCACGGTCCAGCCAAGTTGTTCCAGCTGGGGCTCGCTCCCTGCAGCAGTCGTCCCCCTTCTGTAAATTCTCCTTATGGATCACGTCGGGGTCACCAATTGCTAGGGGAAATCCCATGGGCAAGACTGCTTGAAGGAAAAGGGACCCAAGAGAGCTGGATCGCATTCAGAGATTGCTTCTTCCATGCTCAGGATCAGAGCATCCCCACACGCAGGAAGTCGAGGAAGGGAGCCAGGAGGCCTGTGTGGTTGAATAGGGATCTGTTGGGTATGCTCAAGCAGAAGAGGAGAGTTTACAGGTCATGGAAGCAGGGACTGGCCACTTGGGAGGAATATAAGGCTGCTGTTAGAGGATGTAGGAAGGTAGCTAAGACAGCCAAGACCTCCTTAGAATTACAGCTGGTGAGAGGGGTCAAGAACAGCAAAAAGAACTTTTTCAAATACATAGCAGATAAAACTAATACCAGAGACAATGTAGGCCCACTGATGAATGGAGTGGGTGCCCTGGTGGCAGAAGATACAGAGAAGGCAGAATTACTGAATGCCTTCTTTGTCTCTGTCTACTCTGCTGGAGGCTGTCCTGGGGAGCCCCATACCCCTGAGACCCCGGATGAAGCCAGGTCAATGGAGGAGTTTGCTTTAGTCGATGAGGACTGGGTTAGGGAGCTATTAAATAGTCTGGACATCCATAAATCCATGGGTCCAGATGGGATGCATCCGCGGGTGCTGAGGGAGCTGGCTGAAGTCATTGCTAGACCGCTCTCCATCATTTTTGCCAAGTCTTGGGAAACGGGAGAGGTGCCCGAGGATTGGAGGAAAGCAAATGTCACTCCAGTCTTCAAAAAGGGCAAGAAGGAGGACCCGGGTAATTATAGACCGGTCAGCCTCACCTCTGTCCCAGGGAAAGTAATGGAACAGTTTGTCCTTGGTGTCATCTCAAGGCACATCAGGGATAAGAGGGTCATTAGGGGCAGTCAGCATGGCTTTACCAAGGGTAGGTCATGCTTGACCAATCTCATAGCCTTTTATGAGAATTTAACAAGGTGGATGGATGATGGCAGAGCGGTGGATGTGGTCTACCCTGACTTCAGTAAAGCCTTTGACACAGTCTCTCACAGCATCCTCACAGCTAAATTGAGGAGGTGTGGTCTAGACAATAGAGTAGTGAGGTGGGTTAAAGAGAGAAGCCAGAGAGTGGTGGTCAATGGTGCGGAGTCTAGTTGGAGGCCAGTATCTAGTGGAGTGCCTCAGGGGTCAGTACTGGGGCCAATATTATTCAATATATTCATTAACGATTTGCACGAGGGAATTGAGTGTACTATCAGCAAGTTTGCTGATGACACTAAGCTGGGCGGAGTGGCTGACACGCCAGAAGGCTGTGCTGCCATCCAGCGGGATCTGGACAGGTTGGAGAGTTGAGCAGGGAATAACCTGATGAAATTTAACAAGGGAAAGTGTAGAGTCCTGCATCTGGGCAGGAACAACCCCAGGTTCCAGTATAGGTTGGGAAATTACATATTAGAGAGCAGTGTAGGGGAAAGGGACCTGGGGGTCCTGGTGGACAACAGGATGACCATGAGCCAGCACTGTGCCCTTGTGGCCAGGAAGGCCAATGGCATCCTGGGGTGTATTACAAGGGGAGTGGTCAGTAGATCGAGAGAGGTCCTCCTTCCCCTCTACTCCGCCCTGGTGAGACCCCATCTGGAATATTGTGTCCAGTTCTGGGCCCCTCAGTTCAAGAAGGACAGGGAACTGCTGGAGAGGGTCCAGCGTAGGGCAACAAAGATGATTAAGGGAGTGGAGCATCTCCCTTATGAAGAAAGGCTGAGGGAGCTGGGTCTCTTCAGTTTGGAGAAGAGGAGACTGAGGGGTGACCTTATTAATGTTTATAAATATATAAAGGGTGAGTGCCATGAGGATGGAACCAGGCTCTTCTTGGTGGCAAACAACGATAGGACAAGGAGTAATGGGATCAAGCTGGAACACAAGAGGTTCCACTTAAATTTGAGAAAAAACTTCTTCTCAGTGAGGGTGACAGAGCACTGGAACAGGCTACCCAGGGAGGTTGTGGAGTCTCCTTCCCTGGAGACATTCAAGGTCTACCTGGACATGTTCCTGTGCGACCTCACCTAGGCGTTCCTGCTCCAGCAGGAGGATTGGACTAGATGATCTTTTGAGGTCCCTTCCCATCCCAAACATACTGTGATACTGTGAAAACACACCCTAATACTGATTTGTTAAGAACACCACTGGGAACAGACGTTCCTGAGCCTATCTTCTAAGTAAAAACCATGAGAAGGGGTAAGAGGAGAGGGAAGCACAGAGCGGCGTACAGCGTAAGTGGGAGAAGGGGGGAAGAAGCCTTACAGTGTTTTTACACAAACAACACCATAAAGAGAGAGTTGTAACAACAACCAATAAAACAATTTACTTACATTCCTGACAAGTTGTTTGATTTTCAGAAAGGCAATACACAGAAACACGTAATATGTGCTATAAAACTTGCAGATATAGCTTATGTACAGGGGAAGCAGCTTGTCCCATACTAACTCAGTCCCACAGCTCTCTCATTCAGTGAGGACTGCTTATCCCTGTTATACCCAGGGATGTGTGGCCACAAAAATTTACTCACCCACTGGATTGCATGGTTACCGCCATACACACTCTGCTAGATGAAGAGCCTCACAGGGGTCAGACACTCACACGGGTCACCATTTGCGGCGATGAGGAACAATGCATACAGACGCAGACAGAGATGCACAGATACAAGGCCAAGCTGAGCCAGGCTGAGATCACTTTTATTAACAGTTCTCAATTTATAGATTTACAGATATGGGCCTGGACCAAGAGATCTCCTTAAGTATGAAGCATGACGCTAATGGGATGGAATACTCTTACTGATCAGTCTGGATGTCAGTCAAGCTCTGCCCCATCCGTACCCCCCTTCCTTGATGCCTCACACCTGTGGGTAGAGCACTCAGGTGTCCTTGGCTCTCCGACCAGAGCAATTAAAAACATAAACTCTGTGCTAGGGTGTTATCTCTTGTTCTCAAACTAAGTTCAAATGATGAGCGTGCTAGCTATGAAAAAGAAAGATTTCTAACTGCATGAAGAAAAATAACCCATTTTCAGTCAAACCACCACAAGTGGCAAGCACCATCTCTGTACTACTCCCATGTTGCCTGACCTTACTTCCCCTGACCATGTAATTTCTTTTTTTGCTGTATTTCAAGAAGAAGATCCCTGCTCAACCAAGCTGGCTTTTTGCCTCACCTGCTAGATATTTGGAGTTTTGGAAAGTACTTGGAAATACAAGGAAGGAGGATCTTGCGAAATATTGTAATCAATGGTGTCCGCTGTGTAAGTTAGATGACTAGAAGAAGTGGCCAGAGAATGGAACCTTGAAGTATAATACTTTGTTACAATGTATGTTGTTTTTAAAGTGAGAAGAGCAGGACAAAAAATAAATCTTTGCAAGAGATCATTAAATCGTTGCAGACAGTTTTACAGGTGGAATGGTTTGACCTTCAACAAGCTGGGAGAGAACTAACTGATAACACACAAGTCACAGAGAACTTGCAGAACACTCTGTGAGATGCTTTTCGTTATTAACCTGTTTTCTTTGTAGGTATCTGTTTAAGCACATTACAGTTTCATAAGTCTTTGCCAGTTATATGGTACAGTAAGTTCACAGACTGCTAAATCACGAGAATCCGTGGATTCAAAATGTACATTTTGTGATGATATGAAGACCATGAGTAATTCAGTTCTTTACCACGTGAATGTGATTATAAGATTTTGTGCGTGGTAGCTGATACTTTTATTTCTAGCATGCTAGCTTTATTCTGGTATCCAGACTTGCGCAACTCTCTGATAGGCTGTGTCTCATCTCGGTGTACTAAATTTGGCTCTTTTGTATGCGCACCAGGTAAAGAATCCTGTTTTTGGGATAACAGTTGTAGCACGCTAGATGAGACACTAATAAAAGCCTTGCCCAGTTCAATTTGCTAGGGCACCAGGGGGGGCAGGTGCCAATGGGGCTCCACCGTGCACTGACCTGTTTTGTCAGGGAGACCCAGCGATACCTCTACCTGGCTGAGCAGTAAGCAGATCAAAGGTGCAATGCTAAAATTTGGTTCAGGTACTAAAGTACCACCTTGCTCCCCATTAGGATGCATCCTTACACATTAGAGTAGATTTGTGGGGGAATCCTCTAAGAAAAGAAAGTTTGAAACAATATTGTATTCACGTGTGGCTTGAATGTGGGATTCTGGGTTATAGTGCTGTATTGCAATTACTGTTGTTCTGCAGATCTTTGGAAAAAATGGGATGAAGTACAGTACTGTAAGTTAATTTCCTCTTATTTTTATCTAACAATTTTGAGACGAGAAAAGAATTTAAGTTGTTAAACTCTGATTCACATTGAATTTACATGCTAGCTGCAGATATGGGAAAGAAAAGTAAATGCTATGATGGATGTGAACCTGGGAGAGGTTGTATTTAAAAGTTGGTAGAATATTAACTCATTCGGATCTAGGAAATTGAAAATAATGGATTGGTGGTTAATAAGCTGTTTATTGACACCTGTAAGAAATTGCAAAAGGTAAATGGGGCTGAGGAATGTAACTATTGCTCACCTAATAGGAACTGCATATAAAGTGTACTATGGCTGGAATGATATGGTAAAATAAAAAAGCAAAATATCCCAGGCCTGTGGTGTACAGCTTGAACATACATTTCAGGCCTGTGTCAAGCTGCAAGATAAACTCAGCTCATTGTAACTGAGGAGTCTGCTAGGGCCTGGCAACTCCCACTTGGTACCAGTGATTATACCACCTGCATGTCCTTGCCTGTATCTAAACTGCAGCGAGAAGAGAAATAAAATTAAAAAAAAATTAAAAAAAATAAAAAAAAAGGAAAAATCTATCTGCCCACTGCTAAAGCGGCGAAAGAGGGGCTTTAGTCCACCCCCCAGCAATGTTGCTGTTGGAGAACTGTAATTCTGAATGAAGGAGTCTGAGGGTGAAATTTAAAGGCATCCCCAGTGGATCCGTAGTTCTGATAAAGCTGGGAAATTAAACCAAAAATCTCTTAATAGACTTATTCTGTGCTAAATGGTTGTAAGAGACTTCTTCTGCTAGTTATGGAGGTCATGGGAAAGAAAGAAAGAAACCGCGACATATGGTGACTCCAACGTGATCCTGCATGAAGAGGATTTCGCATGAAGAAGAGACAGAGGTGAAGCTGTGACAGCCGAAGACGAACGAGATGTGGAGACGGAGCCCAGTACAGCTGATAGAGTAGCAGGGGGGAGCTGCCAAAGATCCGGATCCTTGAAAAGACACAACACCAAGAGTAGGTGAGCTGCTGGGAACAGGAGGGGGAACTTATATTATCTACATGAAAGTTGCTTCTGAAGAAGGAGGGTATTAGCCTTCTGGAATTGACTTTACGAAGGATGTTACTATGCGGCAAAGCACTACCCAAAGATGGAAAGAAACAACTGTTAACGCCATGGCACTTGTTGCTAGAGACTTTGAGAGGATTAAATGAGCAATGGGACATTGGCTTTCCCACAAAGATTTCTCAAATATCAGGCTAAATCATCGTCACTAACATTGTCAATCCAGCTTCTTTCCTCAGTGGTTACATTGGAAAACCAGTTCATCATAATTGCCTGGAAACCATCGAAGCAACATACTCCAGCCGACCAGATCTAAAGGGCAATCCTATGGAGAAAACTGAGAACTGCTTTATGTACGACAGCAGCAATATCCTGAACGGTGAAAGGCATGCTGGTTATGCTAGAACTACTAGTCATGAAGTGATGGAATCTGGACCTCTGCCTAAAATACTTCAGCACAAAAGGCAGAAATAATCGCCCTTACTTGTGCTCTGGAACTAGCTGAAGGTAAAACTGTGAACTTTTATGCAGACTCTAAGTATGCTTTCAGGGTTGTGCATGCGCACGGAACAATTTGGAAAGAAAAAGGACTCTTGAACTCTCAAGGCAAACATATCAAACATGCAGAAGAAATACTGGCAGCTCAACTTCCTAAGAAGGTGGCAATCATGCATATCAAGGCGCACCAGAAAGTGAGCTCGGAATTGGAAAGAGGAAATGAGCTGGTGGACAGAGAGGCAAAACTGGTGCCTAAGCAAAAGATAAAAGTAGAAAGTGCCCTAGTCCCCGACGGGCAGGTTATTTTAGAAGGTAAGCCAGAATATACTAAGGAAGGCCAGAAACTTATTATAGATTTAGAGGAATCATATAATGAGGAAGGGTGGGCTCACACCCCACAAGGGAAAACTTATTGTTACCTCCTATTTAGTTTGGCCTTTAGTAGCAGAAGCATTATATAAACATATGCAATAATGGCAAATTGATTTTTCGGAACTCCCAAGAAAAGGGGGGTGCCGATATTTGTTGGTACTGATACCTTTTCAAGTTGGTCAGAAGCACTCCCTACCAGAACAGCAAAAGCTCGGCAGGTAACTAAAACATTAGTACAAGAAATAATACCAAGGTTTGGAGTTCCAGCTGATATATCCTCTGATAAAGGGCCACATTTTATTTCAAAAATTGTACAGCAAATCAGTCAGCACTTGGGAATAGTGTCTGAATCAAAGACTGCTGCTACTGTTGTTGGAGTGCCGTTTAAACCATTTTAGCATTAACTTAACAATATGTTCTTCATATTTTATTCTCTGCTTTTGTAAAATTCACAAAAATAGTTTCACTATAGCTTCTTCTTCTGCAGACAAATTAGATCCCATATTTAACTATCCAGCCGCTCACCTGTATTCGTGAGACGGTGATTGCCCAGGCGTGTTTCTCGATCAGTCCAGCTGTCGAGATGATCGTTCGGCTGGAGTCCCTCCAGACGCTCGCTTCAGTGTTTCTGTGACCCTATCACGTTGGGGTCACCATTTGAGGGATTGACGACACGGACTCCTGGTGCAGGTGAACCAAAAGACCCTTTATTTAGGCAAGGCACTTACATTTATAGCTGGTAGCTATCGTACACACATTTAACTTTCTGTTTCGATTGGTTTATGCTAGCTGTTCATGCACTTAAAGCTATCTCGCAATTGGTTTATTTAATCTTGCACACGCTCTGGCAGTTTGGCTAACACACTGTAAATTGTTGGAGCGAATAAAGGACTCAGCATTCTGATTCAATATGTGAATCATGCAAAGCCGATTTATTACAGAAACAAGCCTTTTTATATATGCAGTTATTTTCTGATCACGCGTCCACGCTCCAAGCATGCATTAACTGATTGGATATCATCTATGTTCACGAACTGTCCATGCGTCTGAGTCTCACTGCTGATAGGTCTGTTGATTTACGTCGTGTTGCTGCCTTGTAGCTGCTGAATTGTTTTGCTTCTACAGCAGATCCTGTTTTCAGTTTTCCAAGGTGGCCTTGAAATTCCTTTGGGCCTGTCTAGTTCAATAACAAGTCTCCGTCTAATAGAAACCCATCCACAGTAAATATCATGCTGACAGTGTTTCATCGACCTCCTCTTATCTTGTAGAAAATCATCCTGGTTCCTCATTCTATTTTAGTCAAGGACGTTCCAATAACTCAAGGTGACTGTCTGTAAGATATTCCACAAAGAAGGGCTTCTTCAAGTACATCAAGAGCAAAAGGAAGGCTAGAGAAAATGTAGGTCCAGTGCTGAGTGAGGTGGGTGCCCTGGTGATAGAGGATACAGAGAAGGCAGAATTACTGAATATTGCCTTTGCTTCCATCTTTACTGCTAAGACAAGCCCTCAGGAATCCCAGACCCTGGAGGTAAGAGAGAAAGACTGGAGAAAAGAAAACTTTCCCTTGGTTGAAGAGGATCAGGTTAGAGATTGTTAGGCAAACTGGACACCCACAAATCCATGGCCTCTGATGGGACGCACCCATGAGTGCTGAGAGAGCTGGAAGATGTTATTGCTAAGCCACTCTCCATCATCTTGGAAACGTCATGGATGAGAGGTGCCTGAGGACTAGAAGAAGGCCAACATCACTCCGGTCTTCAAAAAGGGCAAGAAGGAGGACCCAGGAAACTACAGACCAGTCAGCCTCACCTCCATCCCTAGAAAGGTGATGGAACAACTCATTCTGGACATCATCCCCAAGCATGTGGAGGAAAAGAAGGTTATCAGGAGTAGTCAGCATGGGTTCACCAAAGGGAAATCATGTTTGACCAACCTGATAGCCTTTTATGATGGTATGACTGGCTGGGTAGATGAGGGAAGAGCAGTGGATGTTGTCTACCGTGACTTGAGCAAGGCTTTTGACACTGTCTCTCACAACATCCTCATAGATAAGCTCAGGAAGTGTAGGTTGGATGAGTGCGCGGTGAGATGGATCAAGAACTGGCTGTATGGCAGAGCTCAGAGGGTTGTGATCAATGGTGCAGAGTCTAGTTGGAGGTCTGTAGTTAGTGGGGTTCCCCAGGGGTTAGTACTGGGTCCAGTC
Source organism: Patagioenas fasciata (assembly GCF_037038585.1). Taxonomy (NCBI): domain Eukaryota; kingdom Metazoa; phylum Chordata; class Aves; order Columbiformes; family Columbidae; genus Patagioenas; species Patagioenas fasciata. The sequence goes on from NC_092559.1 coordinate 21,087,250, forward strand.
TTGTTCAACCTGTTCATCAGTGACCTGGATGAAAAGACTGAGTGTACCCTCAGCAAGTTTGCTGATGATACAAAACTGGGAGGAGTGTTTGATACACCAGAAGGCTGTGCTGCCATTCAGTGAGATCTGGACAGGCTGGAGAACTGGGCAGAGAAGAACCTAATGAAGTTGAACAAGTGTAGGTTCTTGTATCTGGGGAGGAATAACCCCAGGCACCATACAGGTTAGGGGTTGATGTGTGGGAAAGCAGCATTGCAGAGAAGAACCTGGGAGTCCTGGTCAACAACAGGTTGATCAAGAATCAGCGATGTGCCCTTGTGGCCAAGAAAGCCAATGGTATCCTGGGGTGCATTGGGAAGAGTGTGGCCAGCAGGTCAAGGGAGGTTATCCTCCCTCTCTGCTCTGCCCTGGTGAGGCCGCATCTGGAGTACTGTGTCCAGTTCTGGGCTCCCCAGTTTAAGAAGGACAAGGAATTACTGAAGGGAGTCCAGCAGAGGGCTCCAACTATGACTGGAGCATCTTTCTTATGAAGAGAGACTGAGAGAGCTGGGTCTGTTCAGCCTGGAGAAGGCTGAGAAGGGATCTTAGTTATGCTTATAAATATCTCAAGGTTGGGTGTCAAGAAAATGAGATTAGACCCTTGTCAGTGGTGCCTAACAATAGGATGAGGGGCAATGGGCACAGACTGAAACATAGGAGGTTCCATATGAATATGGGAAGAAACTTCTTTACTTTGAGGGTGACAGAGCACTGGAACAGGCTGCCCAGAGAGGTTGTGCAGTCTCCTTCCTTGGAGACATTAAAAACCCACCTGAACGCATTTCTGTGTGATCTGCTCTAGGTGAACCTGCTTTAGCAGGTGGGTTACACTAGATGATCTCCAGAGGTCCCCTCCAACCCCAACCATTCGGTGACTCTGTAAATTTTTGGTTTTTACTGTAAGAACAATCATCCACTGGAACAGCCTCCCCAGGGACATGGTAGAGTCCCCATCGCTGGAGGTTTTCAAGATGCCTTTAGATAGGGTGCTAGATAATCTCATCTGTGCTCCTGTTCTCACAAAAGGTTGGAGCAGATGTTCTTTCCAGGTCCCTTCCCACCTGGGCTGCTCTAGGACTCTACGATTCTTCATTGGATCATTGTTTAACAGCCCTTCACTCTCTCTGGTTTGGAGCCCAGTATCAGCAACAATGTCTGCGAGGCAAGACAAATTCCACCAGGCACCACAGACTTCTAAAACCTATGATAATCATCCAATCACCCAGTCTCTCTGAATGTATAAGTCATACTTTCCTTCTTCAGAATTCCCCTGCCCCCAGAAGAAGGAACACCTTCTAGATACCTTAGGGAGTTTACACTGACAAAACAATAGATCGCTACCTGGCTCAGTCAGTCAGCAAGCAAACACTGCACCAGTGTAATTTCAAGGAAACGTCATTGTCACGGAGGGACCCCGAAGTTAGTTTTAGGCGGACAACCAGGTCCAAAACGGGCTTTTATTCTGTCCGGGAAAGTCCGGGAAAACAACCAATTAGAAACGGGGTTTATACAATCAGTCACTCCGGTAACATAAAATACAGATTCGGATATCAACTTTGAGGAAATTATTGGGGTACAGCAAATAAGAATAATGGAGATCCACAGTGTGTATACACGTGGCTCACCAAAAACAATGCCAGAGCCGTCCCTGACTCCAGGAAAAAAATACACCCACGTGTTTAGGGAGAAATTATATTAAGGATATACGCTTGCCTGAATCTGGCAAGGAATTATTAAAGAAAATACACGTGCTTATATTTAAGCATGGAATACACTCACGTGTCTAGTGAGGAAAACATCCACCCAAGTGGCGAGGAATTATTTAATACACTCGCTTATCTGGTGAGGAAATATCTAAGTTATCACTCACCCACACGTGGAGACGAGGCAGTCCCATTTTTCTTTCGGGAGGTTACCTTAGACGGTATCCCAGTCCCGGGAAGGTTCTCGGCGGCAGCATTTGGCCCGCGCTCCAAGAGGACCACACAAAAGGCAGCCTCGGCGGACCCCATTTATAGCCGTGTCAGATCTGGCTGTGGGCAGTCTAGAAGCTTCGCGGCTTCTCTGCACCCCCCTACTGTGGCTACGTGCACCTCTGCACCCCCCTACTGTGGCTACATGAGCCCCCTCCTCTCTCCTAATGACTCTGGCCTGGGTCTCCCAATAAGGACCATTAACTTGCCCCATTGAAGGAGAGGAGGGAGGTGTGCACACATGCAGCTGCCACATCAGTTCTCAGCGAGGGGGGGGGAGGGGGGAGAGGTAGGGGGACAGTGTACTGCCACAGTCATGTGTCAGTTTCCACCTACTTCAGGTAAATAATTTCCATCTCCTCCCCGGGAAGATGAAAGATAAGTGAAGCCCTCAGCTTACTTAACACGCCTGTGTCACCAAACTTCACCTGATGGCTTGGGGATATAGAAGAGAAGAAGATGCCTTCCAGCGGGCATCTCAGATGCCTCAGTAATATAGTGAAGGATTGCCCTGCTTTGCCATGCACATCTCCCTTTTTTAATAGCTGTTAAAGATTAAATTTGCCGTCTCGTGATGTACTTCTGATTTGCTCTCACAGCATGAAGACGGTCTCTCCAACCACCCCCACCTCCACCATCCAGTGAGCTGGGGGTGGGCAAGAGGTTGGGAGGGGACAGAGCCAGGACAACTGACCCAAACTGACAGAAGAGATATTCCACTCTGTCAGAGAAGCACCAGAACTGCCATTCGGACCAATTGTTTTCTCCTACCATATCCCTCCTCACCAGAAAAGGGATACCAGAACCATAGAATAGAATAATATAAAAATAGAATCACTTTGGTTAGAAGAGATCCTTCAAGGTCATTGAGTCCAACCATAACCTAACTCTAGCACTAAACCATGTCCCTAAGAACCTCATCTATATGCCATTTAAACACCTCCAGGGATGGTGACTCCACCACTTCCCTGGGCAGCCTGTTCCAATGCCTGACAACCCTTTCCGTGAAGAATTTTTTCCTAATATCCAGTCTAAACCTCCCCTGGCACAACTTGAGACCGTTTCCTCTTGTCCTATCACTTGCTACTTGGGAGAAGAGACCAACACCCTCCATGCTACAACCTCCTTTCAGATAGTTGTAGACAGCACTGAAGTCTCCCCTCAGCCTTCTTTTCTCGAGGCTAAACAGCCCCAGTTCCCTCAACCACTCCTCATAAGACTTGTGCTCCAGGCCCCTCACCAGCTTCATCGTCCTCCTCTGCACTCTCTCTAGTATTTCAATGTCTTTCTTATAATGAGGGGCCCAAAACTGAACACAGCATTCAAGATGGGGTCTCACCAGCGCCAAGTACAGTGGAACAATCACTTCCCTAGTCCTGCTGGCCACACTATGCCTGATACAATCCAGGATGCTGTTGGCCTTTTTGGCCACCTGGGCACACTGCTGGCTCATATTCAGCTGGCTGTCAATCAACACCCCCAGATCCTTTTCTGCTAGGCAGCTTTCCAGCCGCTGTTCCCCGAGCCTGTAGTGCTGCCTGGGGTTGTTGTCACCCAAGTGCAGGACCCAGGACTTGCCCTTGTTAAACCTCGTACAATTGGCCTGAGCCCAACAATCCAGCCGGTCCAGATCCCTCTGTATAGCCTTCTGACCCTCAAGCAGATCAACACTCCTACTGAACTTAGTGTCGTCTGCAAACTTACTAAGGGTGCACTCAATCCGTGGCGATGAGAACGACGCATACAGAGATGCATAGACAGAGACGCACAGACACAGCGTTCTTGTTGGCAGCGAGAGCAGAACCAGGCAGAGCAGACCTGAGCTGGCCTGAGCCTTCTTTAATTAGCCTTTCTCCATTTATAGCTTTAAAGATATGGGCCTGGACCAAGAGGTTAAACAGAACGTTTTTTTCAAAAAATGTTATTCCAAACACACACGCCCAGGCCCAACACTCACACGCCATACATCCTAAGGGCGGTGTTCTGGCCTGAGATATCATTCTCACTGTTTTGACTGATTGCTGTGATTTAATCTTGTTAGTAGTATTTCTTCTTTGACGCTCTGGATGGTCATGTTAGTATTGATCTTCCTTTATCATACAAGTGGCTGGACCTGCATGTCCTGCCGTTCCCACACAATCCCCTCATCTGGATCATCGATAAAGATATTAAACAGAACTGGCCCCAATACTGAGCCCTGAGGAACACCACTCATGACCGGCTGCCAACTGGATTTGGCTCCATTCACAACTCTTTGGGCCCAGCCATCCAGCAAGTTCTTTATCCATCAAAGAGTACACCCATCCAGGCCATGAGCTGTCAGCTTCTCCAGGAGAATGCCGTGGGATACAGTGTCAAAGGCCTTACTGAAGTCTAAGTACACAATATCCACAGCCTTTCCCTCATCTACAAGGTGGGTCACCTTGTCATAGAAGGAGATCAGGTTGCCTGCCTTTCATAAACCCATGCTGACTGGGACTGATCGCTTGGTTGTCTCGTATGTGCTGTGTGATGGCATTTAGGATGATCTGCTCCCTGACCTTCCCCGGCACTGAGGTCAGACTGGCAGGCCTGTAATTCCCTGGATCTTCCTTTCGGCCCTTCTTGTAGATGGGCATCATGTTTGCCAACTTCCAGTAAACTGGGACCTCCCCAGTTAGCCAACATTGCTGATAGATAATGGAAAGTGGCTTAGTGATAACCTCCGCCAGTTCCCTCAGCACCCTTGGGTGTATCCCATCCGGCCCCATAGACTTTTGGGTGTCCAAGTGGTGTAGCAGGTTGCTAAGCATTTCCCTTTGGATTATTGGGGCTTCATTCTGCTCCCCATCCCTGTCTTCTGGCTCAGGGGGCTGGGTACCTGGAGCACAACTGGTCTTACTATTAAAGACTAAGGCAAAGAAGATATTTAGTACATCAGCCTTTCCCTCATCTTCTGTCACTGTTTCCCCTCACATCCATCAGGAGATGGAGATTCTCCTTAGCCTTTCTTTTGTTGCTGATATATTTATAGAAACATTTCTTGTTGCCTTTTACAACAGTGGCTGGGATTAAGTTCTAGTTGGGCTTTGGTCCTTCTAATTTTCTCCCTGCATAACCTCACAGAGTTCTTGTATTCCTCTTGAGTCACCTGCCCCTCCTTCCAAAGGTTATAAATTTTCTTTTTATTCCTAAGTTCCAGACACAGCTCTCTATTCAGCCAGGCCAGCCTTCTTCCCCGCCAGCTCGCTTTTGGGCACATGGGGACAGCCTGCTCCTGTGCCTCTAAGATTACCTTATTGAAGAGAGACCAGCCTTCCTGGACTCCTTTGTCCTTCAGGACTGCCTCCCAAGGGACTCTGCCAACCAGCCTCCTAAACAGATCAAAGTCTCCCCTTCGGAAGTCCAAAGTAGCAGTTCTGCTGACCACCCTCCTTACTTCTCCAAGAACAGAAAACTCAATCGTTTCATGATCACTATGCCCAAGGTGACCTCCAACCAACACATTGCCCACAAGTCCTTCTCTATTTACAAACAACAGATCCAGCGGGGTACCTTCCCCAGTAGGTTCGCTGACCAGCTGTGTCAAGGAGTTGTCCTCCATACACTCCAGGAGCCTCCTAGACTACTTCCTCTCTGCTGTGTTTTATTTCCAGCAGACATTCGGTAGGTTTAAGTCCCCCACAAAAACAAGGGCTAGCGATTGGGAGACTTCTCCCAGCTGCCTGCAAAATATTTCATCTGCCTCTTCATCCTGGTTGGGTGGTCTGTAACAGACTCCTACCAGGATATCTGCCTTGTTGCTCTTCCCCTTGATTCTCACCCATAGACACTCAACCCTATCATCACCCTCATCATGCTCCAGACTATCATAACACCCCCTGACATACATGGCTACCCCACCTCCTCTCCTTCCTTGCCTATCTCTTCTGAAGATTTTATAACCATCTAATGCAGCACTCCAGTTGTCAGAATCATCCCACCATGTTTCTGAGATGGCTACTATATCATAGCTTTTCTGCCTCACAATGGCTTCCCACCCCTCCTGTTTGTTGCCCATGCTGTGTGCATTCATACAGATGCACTTCAGCTGGGCCATTAATCCCGCCACCTTTTTCTGGTGAGAAGCCCTAAATTCCTTGGTGGCCATCCTCAAGTGCTTCCACGATTTCTGACAGATCATTAACCCTTGTGTTTATCCTACTGCGTGGCTCTCCATTCCCTACCTCCACTGGGATGGCAGTCTGAAGGGCCTCGCTAGCACCCCTTCCCTCAAATGCTGGCATGCCGCCCTTGGGTATGCTTCTGCCACATCTGGTTTCCTCCCCTCCCCGCTTCAAATCTAGTTTAAAGTCCTCTCAATGAGTCCTGCTAACTCCTGCCCCAGGATCCTTTTCCCTTTTTGAGACAGGTGTGTCATATTTCTTGCTAGCAGACCAGGTGCCGTGTAACCCAGCCCATGATCAAAACCAAAAAATTCTGCCAGTGACACCAGTCCCACAGCCAGGTACTGATCTGGCGGTCTTCCTGCATCTTTCCTCCTGAAACCCTGCAACTGTGGGGACAGAGGGGACACTACTTGTGCTCCTGACCCTTTGATCAGTCATCCCAAGATCCTGAAGTCTCTCTTGATTGCCTTTCGTTTTCCCTTTTCACTTACATCATTGCCTACCTGAAAAATTATTAGGGGATAATAGTCTGAGAGCCTAACATGGGCAGGAAGTTTACTTTTTATGTCTTTAACGCTGGCCCCAGGGAGGCATCAGACTTCCCGAAGAAGTGGGTCTAGCCTGCATATAGGGCCTTCTGTTCCCTTTAGAAGGGAGTCTCCCACGAACACAACCCACCTTTTTTCCTTTGTGGGAGCTGTTTTGATGGAGGGCACAGAATGACTTATCCTCTGCGGCACTTCCAACTTAGCGGAACCGCCTCCCTCAATGTTGTTGCTTGGTTCCACTTGCAAGGCCTCATACCTGTTTTGCGAGGGAACCTGGGAAGGTGGGGTGGTCACAAAAGGGACCCTCCTCCTTCTACGCCGAGCAGGAACACGCTGCCATTGCCCCCTATCCCTCGTGTCACTGCATTCCACATCCAGAGCCTCATGCCTGTTGAACGGAGGCACCCGGGAGGGTGGGGTGGGTAAGGGGGTGTTTCTCCTGCCAACCCAAGTGTGGACTTTATTCCATTCATCCCTTTCCCTTGCCCTGATTTTTTCAGTCAGGCAAGGGGAGGATACAGGAATCCCTTGATCTTCATTTCTTGCTGGTGGTCTTATCTGTCTGTGGGTGACCAAAGCTTGATCCCACAGGTCGATTTCCTTTACCAGCTCCCTGATACTTCTCGACCTTTCTAACTCCTCTTTCAGTTCTACTACCAGGCTGAGGAGGTCATCCAACTTCTCACACCTCACACAAATGTTTTCTCTACTGCCACTCTATACCAGTGAAAGGCTCTGGCATACTCTGCAGACTGAGGTCTGGGTGGCTGCATGTTCCCATGGCAGCTCTGTCTGGGTTGTTACCTCTATGTTGTTGAGTGCAGAGTACTTACCTTTGCCCCGAGTGGGTACCATAGTTGGCTCCTTCTGCGAGGGTGACGAAAACCAATTGAGGTAATCACTTGAGCCAGCAAAGCTTCCTCACCCTACCCACTCACCCTTCAGCGCAAACTGCCACACTAACTGCCTCACCCCTGTTTGCTGGCCTTGTTTGCTACGCTCCCTAGGAGGCCATTTGAATCTTCCTTGGTTGCTCCTGGCAATGCCCCCTCTGCATCAGCCCCTCTCACAAGATCAGCTGGTTCACAGCAATTCTCTCAGCATGACCACAGTTTTGCCCGGCTACAGGATTCCCTCCTCATCTCCTCAATCCATGCCTAGGCTCAGCTCTTAACATAGCCACTGCTGCGCTCTTCGTTTCACCACGTTAAAATATCTGGCAGTTTCTCTGTAGCCGTTGCTGTGCTTGTTGCACGTCGCTGACTGAGAGGCCATAAAACACAGCCATTGATAAAGCACTCCAACAGGAGTTGGATGCTTCCAACACATTGCACTGTGCCGAAACCACCCTTGTATGGCACACCTGTAGCGTCACATATGGTATTTTCTACCGTTTTAGCAGCAGCCTACACTGGTGTGCTGGTTTGACTGAAAGTGAGTTAATTTTTTCATGCAGTTAGAATTTTTTTTCATAGCTAGCACGGTCATCATTTAGATTTAATTGGAGAACAAGAAGATAACAGCCTGGGACAGAGTAAATGGTTTTAATTGCTCTGGTCCGAGAGCCAAGAACAGTTCCGAGTGCTCTGCCCACAGGCATGAGGCAGCTAGTAAGGGGGGCATAGATGGGGCAGACCATGACCGACATCCAGACTGATCAATAAGAATATTCCACGCCATTAGCATCATGCTTCATACTTAAGGAGAGTCAAGATCTTGCAGCTAGCTCTTTGTCAGAGCCGGGCCAGAGACCCGTTTGGGAGAGTTCTGTTCAGGACTTTATTTTGGCCTCTGGCCATCCTGCCATTTTGCACAGGCCTCTGGACCTTACAGTCTTTTTCTCTCTTCTCTCTCTCTTTTATTTTAGATTCTATTTTCCATTTTCTATATATGACTATTAGTACATTGGTGTTATTTTATTAAACTGTGTTTGTTTATCTCAATCCAAGTTTCTCCCTTCCCTTTTGATTCTCTCACGCATGCAGGATGGGGGGAAGTGAGCGAGCAGCTATGGTGGTTATATTGCTAGCTTGATTTAAACCATGACAGCTGGCTTCAAGTACATTTGCATACTACTTCCAAAAAGCAAAGAGTTTGCTTCCTACAAGATGCAGGAGACTATTGCTAAGCAGTTCCAGCATCACGTTTCAAATGACTGGGCAAATCATTATCTATCTATAGAACACTGTTAACGGACTGAAATGTTCCACATACTTAAGCTCAGGGGAGACACCATTTTAACTCATACAACTATTTCCCTCAGTAAAAACGCACAAGACAGAGATGATATCCCCATGCTAAATCTTTATTGTGCAACCGCTGCTCAAAGCTTTTAGTACTTTCCACAGACACACATCACACAAAATCAGACATCAACTGTGTCGAGATTGACGGGCAACAAACAAAATCCATTCAGTGGCCACTCGTACACATGCAGCAACTCCCGCGGTGCAAAAATCTTAGCCAGGCGGCCAGCCCAACTCACAACCACCTAGAATAGGTAGATGTACGCGACAGACAGACTGCCCACACTCAGGCCCTTCATCCACAACCATCCGGAATCCATTGGTCAGGCCCAGGTGAGCAGCACGCTTCTTGCCCACAATCATTAAATGCCTAAGAAGCTGGAGAAGGAAGTACAGAACCATAAATAAATAAAATAAAAAGCCACACGCAAAGAGGAGAAAGGGCACGAAGGGAAGGAATGAGAACAGATAACCACACAGAGAAACCAGTTAGCCCATTCCTACCAATTCAACCATTGCGCTTCAAATTACTGTCTGTCCACCCACCTGCAACTGACATTTTCCAAGCAAAGCTACAAAGACCGATTATGCACACCACTGTGGGGGAAAAACAGAGCTATGCCATTTTCTTCAGGCTAGACACTAGCAGGCTGCATAACAGTCACAAAAGCTAAGTTTGTCTCTGGGTTAAAGCCCCCATTATAACTTCAGGCAACATAAGCAATTCTGGTGCAAAATAAACTTTAGGCTGCCTTTTGCATGGGTTTACAGAGTCTTTGAACTTGACTTTCATAGCTAAAAAAAAAACATCCAGCACCTCTCAGCCAGTTTTGCCCTTCCTCACCCCTGACCTACCAAAGACCCCAAGCCATTTTCTCCGTATTAGAAAAAGTACTACTAGTAGTAGTACTCTTACTCTATAAACCATGACAAAAGGCATCAGACTGCGCTCCGAAACAACGCTGCATTTTGCACCAGAAGTACATACTCAGAGGTGAGCATTGCTTTATATCACTGCTTTTAGTCAAAAAGCTCAATTGCATTGCAAGCTAGAGGCAAGAAACTATAGCGTCAGAAAACCCAAAATAGCCTGTTGTGCCCTATCAAGAAGAAAAGAGGGGATAGGAAAGAGTCTAATAAATTAGGAACTATTTACAGGTACAGTTTAGCATACAAAAAGCTTCCACAGTACTTACAGAGTCACCAGAATCTTCTGCTTCAGATAACCTGATAATTGGTTCCTTAGGCATGGCTAGAAAAAGTGTCCAAGCTTGGGGTGAAAGACCATGGAACGCAAGGCACTGGAGGAAGAGTAAACAGTTAAAATGTAATTGGCTTCAGAGAAAGGTAATAGCTTAAGCAAATCAATATGCCGCACTGGACTTGTACAGCAGCAGATTACCAGATAGCCCAAACGTTGATTTTTCTTATGTGACATTAATACTTTCTATATGCATAATAAAACACATTTACAGAGTCCCCTCTAGAAGTGGGATTCAGCATGCAAGACAATGGGGGCAAGGAAATGGGCCAGTCCTTCAGATTAGCAACCTCCACTATGTTTTCATTTGGGTTGATTGTTTCTTAAGCAGCTTTTCTATTCAATGCGGTCCACGCAGAGGCAGGAGACAAATGGCTTAACTCAATCAGCAAATAATTTAGCAAAGTGGAAGATCAGCGGCCACTCATTTTCCATGGTACAGGGGGAGCTCAAGTATGGAATGAAAGCATAATCGCAGAAAAAATAATAAGAAAAATAAGAAAAGCTGTAATTCTTTGCTTTAATAATCCAGTTTTGGGCTTCAGAACCAAAGCCTAGCACATCAGAGCTGTGAAATCTCTATAATACTATTATGAGGCACATCAAGCCCTGCATTTCTCTGTTGGAAAGTAAAATGTGGGAAAGCAAGATGTGCGGTTCCAGTCATCTGGATGATAAAGGAAGATCAATACTAACATGACCATCTGGACAGTCGAAGACATAATACTAACATAATAGCATATAAAGGGCCTTGGACAGATTACTTTGAAGTACGTTTCTCGTAATTGTAAAAAGTTATAGCCCAGACTCGTGACAATGGTATCTCGGGCCAGATAACCGCCCCCAAGTGCATGGGATGTGTGAATGTCCTTGGGCCGGGTCTGTGAATGAGTGGAACAACAAGTGAGACAAACATCACATGAGTTTAGTGTGTTCTTAATAACAATTAGTGGAAAAGCACCTTTTTGTAAACATCTTAGTCCAGGCCTGTACCTGTAAATCCTATAAATTGTCAATGGTGAATAAAGAAGGCAGCCTAGGCCTAGGTCAGCTCTCTGCTTGGCCAGGCTCTGCGCTCCTTCCTGAACAAGATCTCTGCCTCTGCGTGAATTTCTGTCTGCGTCCTGGTACGTGTCGTTCCTAATCGACGCATTTCTCCTATGTGGAACCAACTCATTACGGTTGTGAAAAATATGATAATGATTTGTGCTAAGTGGAAAATTCTGCTAAGCTGCAGAAATGACTCTTGTTGACCAAATAAGGCATGGCACCTGTTTAATTTGGAAAGATTGTTACAGTTGGTCGTTGGGCAAACTGTTGTGAGGGGGGACACTGAGGAAGAAGGAACTCTTCAGCCACCAATGAGAAAGAGAGAAGACCCCTAGTGACAACCAACCACGGAGTCTGAGTGCAAGAAGGACTAGCCGAGGCAATAAAAAGAGTTCATCAGAAACCTAAGGCATGCATGTTGGCAGAGCGCAGACTCCCCATGCACCCAGTGCTGTTTTGCTTATGCTTTAATGAACACGTTTTTAATGAGTTGTATTAAACGTTGTTATTCATGAGGAAAAAGCGTGAGTTATTTCAACTGGTGACCTCGATGTGACAACCTTGGATAGCTCTGTGTTACCCCAGGTTCAAGGGGGGCGCCTCACTTTAATAGTGGCTCTTGGACTCGGGTGTGCGAAGAGCTACCAACGTTATTCAAAATTAAAGCATAAGCAAAAGAATTGAGCTCCCTCCCTCCGAATTACAGCAGTACACCCGTAATTCAAGGTGCACGAAGACCCCGGCAGAAACAGCGGACTGTAAGCACTGCCGGGTTGGGTGGTCTAAATGGTGCTGAATGTGTGAGACATTAATGCAGTTATGAAGCGAGTGCGGAGTCCTTCTAGGTGCGGTTCCAACACCCCGCGAGGGGCTTGGCCACCGAAGGGACGAAGCGAAAGGACAAAGGAGTGAAAGAGCACCATTTGGGATGGGCCAGGGAAAGAGTAAATCCTTAAGTTCTCCTTTCTGGGATCCCCTAGAGGGATCCCAAGAGAAGTTTACGGGATCTCCAGAGAGATCCCAAGCGGGACTAAATCCCAAGAGGTCAAGAGGGAGCGACCTTCCAGGTATACCCCCAGACAGTCCCCTGGGGATGATGTTAGAGTCCTGGAGAATCCCAGGTCTTCAGGACCCTAGAAAGGGTGGTCCCAAGAGGTCGAGAGGGAGCGACCTTCCAGGTATGCCCCCAGACAGTCCCCTGGGGATGATGTTAGAATTCTGGAAAGATGAGGAAAGTACAAGGGAAAAAAGTAAAGAAAAGATGATCCAATATTGTATGGTTGAATGGGCCAAAGAAGAAATTAGGCCAGAGCATTTATTTTGGCCCATTTTTGGATAATTTGACGATTGGATGTGTCAAGCTTTAAATTTATATGTAAACAGAAAGGAGTCTTTTAGTCAAGAAGAGAGTGATTATGTTTCATGCTGGAAAGGAAGTTTGAGAACTGTAGGAATATATGTATTTGAGAAAAAGGATAAACGTACTCGGGAGTGGACCCCCCAGTTTGTAGCAAAATCCTGAGGAGATATAAGAAAGAAACTAGAAAAACTCGAAGAGATGAGGAGAAACAAAGAGCAAAGGAAAAAATCTTAGTAGCCGCAGTAAGGGAGAGTCAAAAGAAAGAAAAAAAAAAACAAAAAAAAAAAAACAAAAAAAAAAAACCTGCCCTCGTAGTGGAAGCAAAGGGAGAACCCTTTAAAGTTCCCATACTGGATAATGTGGAAATTGAATCTGAAAAAAGAATTTACCCAGAGGCTGAAAATAATCTATTGGGGAGAGATTTAATTGTGGCATCAGGCATGACTATAGAAATTGAACAGGGAACATTAAAAGTAAAACTTTATGTGTTAACACCGCAGGACAAAGTTAAAATCAACCATATATATTGATTCAAAGTATGCTTACATAGTAGTTCACACATTTGGGAAAATTTGGAAAGAGAGAGGGTTAATAAATACCCAAGGAAAGGAATTAGTACATCAAGAACTAGTGGTTAGAGTTTTATAGGTCCTTAGAGGATCATCAGCAGTAGCAGTAGTCCATGTAAAAGGACATCAGAGAGGAACCAGGTTTAAAATTAGAGGAAACAACTTGGTGAATCATGAAGCTAAACAGGCAGCAATGTTATCTTTAAAACCTATTGTCCTACAACCTCTAAGAGACAAACAAACAAAAAGGCAGAGAAAAAGTTCACTATAAAAGAAAAAGCAAAATTAGAGAATATAGGTGCAGAATTCAAGAATGGGGGATGGTTTTTTTTTTTACCAGATAGTAGAGAGATGGTCCCCAAAAATTAAGTTAGGGGAATTCTAAATTTACTACATCAGAAAACTCATTGGGGAAACAGAGCTCTCTGTGATCAGTTTTTGAAGTGTTTTGGATGTTTTGGGATATTTGAAATAGCTAAACAAATTACGTATGGGTGCTTGACTTGTCAAAAAGTAAATAAAGTAAGTATGAGAAAATCACCCGCAGGGGGAAGAAAAACAGCATAGATCTTTTGAAAGGATTCAAGTGGATTATACTGAATTGCCCAAAGTGGGAATATATAAATACTTATTGGTTATAATAGACTAACTAACGCACTGGGTGGAAGCCTTTCCTGCCATGAGAGCAACCGCCTAATTTGTAGAAAACTTGCTGAACTCTGCGAGATACTGTTCCTTATTAACCTGTTTTCTTTGTAGGTATCTGTTTAAGCACATTACAGTTTAAATAAGTGCCTGTTACATGGTACAGTAAGTTCACAGACTGCTAAATCATGAGAATCCATTGACTGAATATGTACATTTTGTGATTATACAGAAGATTTTGTGATTATACAGAAGACCGTGAGCTCTTTACTGCGTGAATGTGATGATAATATTTTGTGTGTGACAGCTGTTACTTTTCTTTCTAGCATGCTAGCTTTATTCCAGTATCCAGACTTGTGCAACTCTGTGATAGGCTGTGTCTCATCTCAATGTGCTGGATTTGGCTCTTTTGTATGCACACCAAGTAAAGAATCCTGGTTTTGGAATAACAGTTGTAGCACACCAGGTGAGACACTAATAAAAGCCTTGCCCAGTCCAGCTTGTTGCGGTGGTGGGGGGGCGGGTGCCGACTGGGCTCCAGCGCGCACTGACCTGTTTTGTCAGGGAGACCCAGAGGCACCTCTACCTGGCTGAGCAGTAAGCAGTTCAAAGGTGCAATGCAAAAACTGAGATATTGTCTTGAATATGTGTAACTGTGATCTATCTGCATATTTGACCTTGGTATTTGGTTTTCATATCTGAGTTCAGCATTTTAATTTGCATATTTATATTCGGTACCAAAAGAATTTTGTTTGGGGAGATAATTATAAAATGGGAACCGATTCCGCTACTAAAATACCACCTTGCTCCCCTCTTAGGATGCATCCTTATACATTAGAGTAATTGCTCTTATTGCTATTTAATAAAGTTGAGACCAGAAAAGAAGTGAGGTTGTTAAACTCTGATTCGCATTGAATTTGTGTGTTTGTTGGAGGAATGGGAAAGAAAACTAAATGTGGAGGGGTTTGGTTAGATGGAGATATGTTGTTGAATTAGTCAGGCCCAAAGGAATCTCAAGGCCACTTTGAGAAGCTGAGAACAGAATCTGCTGTGAGAAAGAGAGAGGGGCGTTTCTTCATTAACAGGGCCTCAGCATGGCGTGAGTCATCGGACCTATCATCGGTGGGGCTCCAGCGTGTGGACTGCCCATGATACTCATTTAGCGAATCCATGCTGGGAGCGTGGATGCATGATTAGAGAATAGTTGCGTATATAAGGAGGCTTGTTTCTGTAATAAATGGCTTTGCGTGATTCACATTGAATCGGAATGCTGAGTCCTTTATCGCTCCAACAAATGGTGACCCCGACGTGATACTCCAAACGGCGTCTCACTAAGATCGGGGAAAAGCCTGGAGCGGCCCAGCCGGAGGCGGATCAGCTGGACTGAGAACCGGGCGGAGGCGTACGGACATTCCGCAGATAAATTTGTTGAAGAAGTCCCCGGAAAAGGTGAGCAGCTGGGAGCAGGAGGAGGGAAGAGTGAAGCTATGGGGCAAAATATATCCTCTGAGGAAAAAGTCATAGTTAAACTCCTCCTGCATATTCTCTCTATGAGAGGACTTAAATATGAAGAAAGTAACATACGTAGACTGTTGGTTCGGTGTAGAACTAACGGCTACCCGACAGAAGCTGAGAAGGTTTTTAAAATTGAACTTTGGGATGATATAGGGCAGAAATTATGGGATAAGGTTAGCAATGGAGATAAAGAAGCTAAATCATTAGCGACTACATGGAAGCTTATAATTTCCACCTTAAAAGAATTTAAGGCTGAACGGGCTGCGGTTACCAGAATTTTTGCAGCATTGCAGCTTGATAAGAACTCTAAAAATAATTGTGAAGCTTACCCGGTTCCTGTCTTTGATACCTTCTCTACTCCATCCCCTGCTGTGCTTTTGGCACCCCCGATACCTCAGCAGTCCGGGGTGGGGGGAGGAAAAATGCCGAGCGGGTGTCCTCCTACACTATTAGCAAACCCTGATGAGAACAGCAAGTCAAAAGGATTGGAATCAGACAACTTGCCCAAAGAACCTGTGAAAGCTGAGAATGCTAAAGTTGTAAACAAGCCCTTTTATCAATTTGTATCTGCTTTTACCACCTTTTAACCCTCCAACTTCCATGAGAGAGCAGAAGGAGTCGCCGGATAAGAATTGGGCAAAAGAACTGTGTGAAAGATCAGATCAACTATTAGCGAGTGAATCCAACAGTCAGCAATATCAAGCTATGAGAGAGGTGCCTGAAACCAACAAAGCAGCCAAATCATTTGCAACTATTAATCAGGGTCCCAATGAGAATTACATGCAATTTATTGACCACCTTCAAGAGGCCATCAATAAGGAGGTTGAAAACTTGGAAGTTAAGGAAGCACTGGTGTTGAAATTAGCAGTAGAGAATGCTAACGTTTGCTATCAGCATGTTATTTGCGGGTTTTACAGTACATATTATGTGCTCCTGTGTACTGTCTCTCTGAAAATCAAGCAACTTGTCAGGAATGTGAGTTAATTGTTTTACTAGTTGTTCTTAAGTGCACCGTGAAACCTTCTCCCCGCTTTTCCCACTCACGCTGCAAGCAGCCCTGTGCTTCCCCCCCCCCCCCACCCCTCAAAGTTTTTACTTGCAAGATGGGGTCAGGAATGATTGTTTTCAGTTGTGTTCCTAAAAAATCAGCATTGGGAGGTGTTTTAAAACATAAGAAAGCACTCGGACAAGAAATCATTAAATCTTTTCAGACAGTTTTACAGGCGGGGCGATTTGAACTTCAACAAGCTGAGAGAGAATTAACTGATAACACACAGGTCAGAAAACTTGTTAAAGTCTGCAAGATGCTTTCCTTATTAACCTGTTTTCTTTGTGGGTATCTGTTTAAGCATGTTGCAATTTTGGTAGGCCTTTGTTATATGGTACGATAAGTTCACAGTCTGTTAAATCATGAGAATCCGTTGACTCAAAATGTGCATTTTGTGATAATACAGAAGATCATGAGTAATTTAGTTCTTTACTGCATGAATGCGATGGTAAAATTTTGTGTGTAGTAGCTGTTATTTTTCTTTCTAGCACGCTAGCTTTATTTCGGTATCCAGACTTGCGCAACTCTGTGATGGGCTGTGTCACATCTCGATGTGCTGGATTTGGCTCTTTTGTATGCACATCAAGTAAAGAATCCTGGTTTTGGGATAACAGTTGTAGCACACCAGATGAGACACTGATAAAAACCTTGCCCGGTCCAGCTTGCTGCGGTGGCGGGGGGGCGGGTGCCGGTTGGGCTCCAGCACACACTGACCTGTTTTGTCAGGGAGACCCAGCGGTACCTCTGCCTGGCTGAGCAGTAAGCAGTTCAAAGGTGCAATGCAAAAATTGAGAGATTGTCTTAAATTAGTGTAACTGTGATCCATCTGCATATTTGAACTTGGTATTTGGTTTTCATATCTGAGTTCAGTATTTTAATTTGCATATTTGTATTTGGTACCATGACAATTTTGTTTGGGGAAATAATTACAAAATGGGAACCGGTTCCACTGCTAAAATTTCACTGCTAAAATTCTACCTTGCTCCCCCTTAGGATGCATCCTTGCGCATTAGAGTAATTGCTTATATTGTTAGCTAATAATTTTGAGACCAGAAAAGAATTTAAATTATTAAACTCTGCTTTGCAAAAAAAAAAAAAAAGAAAAAAAAAAAAGAAACAAAAAAAAGAAACAAACACCTAAATGCTATGATGGATGTGAACTTGGTATTGTATGAAGTTGTATTTAAAAGTTGCTGGAATGTGAACTGATTTGGATCTAGGAAAATGGAATAATGGATTGATGTTTAATATACTGTATTTTGACATCTTTAAATTGTGAAAGGTAAATGGGGCTGAGGAATGTAACAACTGTTGAGCTAATTGGAATCGTGTATAAAACTCAGCTCATTGTAACCGAGGAGTTTGCCAGAGCCTCCCACTTCGTACCAGCGATTACGCCAGCTGCGTGGCCATGACTATATCTGAACTGCAGCAAGAAGAGAAAGAAGAAAAAAAAAAGGAAAAACCTGTTTGCCCGCTGCTAAGCGGAGAAAGGGAGGCTTTACTCCCCCCCGCTCTGTCTTTCTTCTCTCTCTGGAGTATTGTCATCCATCCTTATTGTGGCACTGTGTTGCTTCTTGGCTTTGAATCAGGGGTTGTTGGTGATGTTTCTTTTTGCTTCTGTCTTGTTTCCTAGGTTTTGGCACATATGGGGAAAGAGCTCATAATTTTACCTCCCTACTGAAGTCATTCTTTTCACACTGGTCAGCTTTGGGGAGGTCAGAGTGCTCAGTGCTTCTCTGGGTCAGACTGGTACTGATTTGGGTGTGGAGTGCAGCCAGGTTGGTTTGATGTGGAGTTGGAACTGATTTGTTTTCATGCTGGGCTGGAGATCCTGCCAATCCCAGATGGGGGCGAGAGGGAGGTTTTATTCCCCCCCGCGCCCCTCCCCTAAGCAATGTTACTGCTAGAGAACTGTAATACTGCATGAAGGAGTCTGAGGGTTGAAATTTAAAGGCATTACCAATGGGTCCATAGTTCTAATGAAGCTCAGAAATTAAACAAAAAAAATTTTTTAATAGACTTATTCTGTGGTAACTGGTTGTAAGAGACTTCTTAGTAAATTCACCATGCTAGTTTTTGAGGTCATGGGAGAGAACGAAAGAAAGGCTGTTTTTTGAGACCAATAGAATGCCAAATTTGGAACAAAGTTTTAATACATGAATTCTTGTAGTTGCCAGAAAGTCCTATACCTCTCTTGGGTCAGGATTTGTTAAGTAAATTGCAAGCTCAAATAACGTTTTCTGAGAATTCTGTTTAGTTGCATGGCCTACAAGAAGCTGCTTGGATGGTGCAGATCTGCTTGCTGCAAGTGAGAAATCTCCAAGGAAATTTCAAATGCTGTATTTCCACTAGTATTAACAGCCAATGTTTCGATAAAGCAAATACTACACTGATAGAACTGAAACAGGACTTCGATCCGGTAAGGGAAAACAATATCCAATAAATATGGCAGCCAAAATGGAGTTGGAAACTTTGAGGAATAAATTTATGACAACCTTACAGGCTGACTGCATTCGATTGGACTTGCAGATTTGTCTATTTATAGCTACAACATAGAAACAACCTGTGGCTATTGTGGGACAGTATGATGAGAATGCAAACAGACTGATATACTTGGAATGGATTTTTTTGCCCAATTCTTTTCCTAAAACTATTACTGAGCCCCTGGAATTGATTGTTACTCTGATCAAAAAAGGCAGAGAATGGATTCAGGCTTTAGTAGGCCGTGATCCATCTGTCATATATGTACCTTTTGCGAAAGCAGATTTTGATTGTTTTTATTCACAATCTCTGTCCTTGCAAATTGCGCTAGCAGATTTTCTTAACAGCATAGGTTTTGGCATGCCTAAATGTAAACTGCTTCAAAATCTGTGTGTCTTTGATATCAGACCAGAGACCGTACTTGTATTCGGTCCTATCCCAAATGCTCGCACAGTTTTTGTTGATGGTTCAGGGAAGTGTCATGAAGCTGTAGTGGTCTGGCGTGAAGATAGCGATTGGCATCATTCTGTTACAATTGTTGAAGGCTCAACCCAATTAGTGGAACTTGGTGCAGTTTTGCATGCCTTAGAGCTTTTTAGGGAGGAACCTCTAAATTTGGTTTGTGATTCTGAGTACGTAGTCAAGGTCCTACAGCGCATCCCCTCCACTTAAAGAAATCTCGCAACAGCAACTTTTTGATATGTTTTTATCATTGCAAACTGCATTACAGCTTTGCAAACACCCACTGTTTGTTACTCATATACGCTCTCATACAACTTTACCAGGTCCCATAACTGAAGGTAATGCAGTTGCGGATTCTTATACTGTAGCTACAGTCCGTTTCCAGTCTGCCAGGGCTTCACATGATTTCTTCCATCAGAATGCTGCTGCCTTAAAAAAGATGTTTGGTCTCACTCTCGAGCAAGCGATAGACATAGTGCGCTCTTGCCCGGAATGTCAAGGTCTGATTACAAGCTCGCCCTCCCTTGGAGTCAACCCTCGCGGACTCTCAGCTAATGACATTTGGCAGTCTGATGTTACACGTTTCATCTTTTGGCCATTTGAGTATGAGAAAATCACCCACAGGGGGAAGAAAAACAGCATAGATCTTTTGAAGGGATTCAAGTGGATTATACTGAATTGTCCCAAGTGGGAATATATAAATACTTATTGGTTATAATAGACTAACTAACGCGCTGGGTGGAAGCCTTTCCTGCCACGAGAGCAACTGCCTAATTTGTAGTTAAAAGGTTATTGGAACAGGTTATTCCGAGATTTGGCCAGTAACAAAAAAATTAATTCCTGCTCTGTTTTACAAAGTGGTATTCTCAACATTGGCTACATCCATTGCTAAAAGCGATAACACCTCTGAGGTTAAGGGTTGTCATCATTGCAATCGGTTTCTTCTTTGTTAGCTAGCCAAGGTCTCACCCACTTTGCTGGGATCCACGAATTTTTATGGTTACCTGTAGAAACACAAGCATATCCCCTTCCCCAGGTTATTAATGACATAGGACCTTCCCATTGTTGTGTTGTCACATTAAACACACTAACCTTAGGTCCATTTTCGGAAAAATCTTTGACATTTATGATATGGTGCATAACAACAGGTTCCATTTCAATCTCACTTTTAGGATTAAGCCAGTTCAGCACATACAATGCCTTCATCAATACCTCCTCTGGACTCACACCAATTCCCCCTTGTTTTTTCAAAACAGACAAAAGATTTTTCAGAGTGCGGTGTGCACGCTCAATAATTGCCTGGCCAGTAGAATTATAAGGGACTCCGAACAGGTGTTGTACTTTCCACTGGGCGAGGAAGGTTGCAAGTGTATCAGAACGGTATGCGGGACCATCATCTGTTTTGATCTGTGTAGGAACACCCATGACAGCAAAAGCTTGTAATAAATGACGCTTTACCACTTTTGCATTTGCTGAGGTCAAAGCTGTAGCCCACAGCAGTCCTGAACAGGTATCTATGGACACATGAATGTACTTTTGTCAGCCAAACGGTGCAAATTCAGTAATATCAGTTTGCCATAACTGGCCTGGCTGCTTGCAGCGCGAGTGGGAAAAGTGGGGAGAAAGTTTTACGGTGTACTTATACCACAAAGAAACAATTCTAACAACAACCAGTGAAACAATTAAATCACATTCCTGACAAGCTGCTTGATTTTCAGAGGGGCAATACACAGATGCATATAATATGTACTGTAAAACTCACAAATAACACGTTGAAAGTAAACATTAGCATTCTCTACTTCTAATTTCAACACCAGTGCTTCCTTAGCTTCTAGGTTTTCAACCTGCTTATTGATGACGTCTTGAAGATGGTCAATAAATTGCATGTAATTCTCACTGGGACCCTGATAGTAGTTATAAAAGATTTGGCTGCTATGTTGGTTTCAGACACATCTATCATAGCTTGATATGCAAGGTCTGTTGACTGCCTCAGGATTTCAGAAACTAATAGCGCCTGTAATTGTGGTGTGTCAATTAGTGTCTGTTCCAAGAGCTGGGATACCTGCCCCTTTCAACGAGTCCCCATCATTCCATCCTAAATGATCTATAGCTGTTACATTGCATAGGTCTAATTTTGCTTGAGTCTTTCATAGTTTTTATCTGATCTTGGGGCAACATGTACACATACTCTTTTTCCTGTTAACTTTTGAAGAAAATGCTGCAAACCCCCATCCTCATCCGAGTCATCAGATAACGCAGAATTGAACGGTGCTGGAGAATCTGATATCCTTGAATAATTCCTTGCTGGGTCAGGCAAGTGCAAGCCCCTTGCCGAACCCAGGCAAGTGTAAGTTCCTGCCTAATTCAGACAAGTGTAGTCCTTGTAAGCTTAAATAACGTTTTCTGAGAATTCTGTTTAGTTGCATGTCCCACGAAAAGATACTTGGAAGCTGCAGATCTGCTTGCTGCAAGCAGGAAATCTCCAAGGAAATTTTGGATGTTATATTTCCACTAGTATTGGCAGCTGAAGTATCGGTAAAGCCAACACTACACTGATAGAACTGAAACAGGACTTTGATCCGGTAAGGGAAAACAATATCCAATAAACATGAAAGCCAAAATGGGGTTGGAGACTTCGATGAAAAAATTTATGACAACCTTACAGGCTGACTGCATTCGATTGGACTTGCAGATTTGTCTATTTATAGCTACAGCATAGAAACAACCTCTCTTTGGTTTCCTTAAATGCGATGGAGGAAAAACAAGCGTCTGGTCAGCCCTTGTGGTCCTTTTTAGAATATACCACAATAGGAAGCATGTTCTGCGAACCCCCGTTCCGCCCTCAATGGATCTTGTGGGTGCAGCAGACCCAGGTTCTGGTAGATTTTAAGTTCATCTGTCAGAACATTAAGGGCCTCCATATGCTGTGAGGTCCATTTCCATTTTCTGTTTTTCAAAATCAGGTCTGTCACGGAGGGACCCCTAAGTCAGTTTTAGGGGAGGCAAACAAGGTCCAAAACAGACTTTTATTTTGACCGGAAGAGTCTGGCAAGTCCACCGACTAGAAACGGGGTTTATACAATTAGTTAGCACTCCGGTAACATAAAATACAGGTTTGGATATCAGTTGAGGAAATTATTGGGGTACAGCAAATAAGAATAATGGAGATCCAGTGTGTGCATGCACACACTCACAGCAAACAAAGCCAGAGACGTCTCTGACTCCAGGTTACTACACTTTCTTCTATTAGCAAGGACTACGCTTGCCTGAATTAGGCAGGGACTTACACTTGCCTGGGTTCAGCAAGGGGCTTACACTTGCCTGACCCGGCAAGGAATTATTCAAGGATATCAGTCCAACTGTTGAGATGATCGTTTGACTGGAGTCCCTCCGGACGCTCGCTTCAACATTTCTTCAACCCTATCACATCGGGGTTACCATTTGAGGGATTGACGACATGGACTCCTGGTGCAGGTGAACCAAGAGACCCTTTATTTTGGCAAGGCATTTACATTTATAGCTAGTAGCTGATGTACACATGTTTAACTTTCTGTTTTTATTGACTTATGCTAGCTGTTCACGCGCTTAAAGTTATCTTGCGATTGGTTTACTTAACCTTGCACGCGCTCTGGCAGTTTGGCTAACACATTGTAAATATCTTTTACTGTACAAAAACATTCTGGTTTCTCATTCTATTTTGGTCAAGGTCGTTCCAGTAACTCAAGGTGACTGTCTGTAAGATATTCCACAAGTGGGAAAGGAACAGGACCTTTTAGAGATAGGAAAGTCGGGAAATAGCTGGGGAGCCAATCACTTTAAGGGGGGGAATTGCAAGAGAAAAAGCCTTCTTTCTTGCAACAAGAGGTTCTTGTGAGAAAAAGGTACTAGTCTCCATTTTTTTCCCTGGTAGACTCCTCCGTTACAATGAGCTAAGTTTATCTTGCAGCTTGACACAGGCCTGAAATTTATGTTCAAGCTGTACAGCACAGGCCTGGGATATTTTGCTTTTTTTTTTTCCATTTCATTCCAGTCATAATACACTTTATATGCAGTGCCGATTAGCCCAGCAACAGCTGATCTATGCTGACATCCTCCCCCCCCCAAACAGACCTCCCAAGGACTGATAGAGCTGTCTATACCTTGGGTTGCATGGAGCTCCAGAACCTGAAGTCCCCCAGCACCTGAAGGCAGCAGTGGATGCCATAGCTGGAAGCATGCCCAGCTGGAAGATCTCCTTGGACAAGTAACTATGTTACAAGAGGAGCTCGAGATGCAGTATGGTATCTGGGAAGGCAAGCAGGAGATGGATGTGTGGTATTGTACGCTGTACCAGGCTGAGCGACAGCCTGCCTTAACGCTGTGTGAGAGGAAGGTAAGCCTGAATCCAGCCTCAAGCTGACTGATACAAGTAACTCACGAGATGAAGGAGACTGGACACTTGCTTGTACTCGGGGTAGGAGGAAGACTCCCCCCGCTCCACCCCCCCATCTCCTGAAGCATCCCTACATAACAGAGAGGATGCTCTGGAGTTGGAGGCTGAAGAGCATGTGAGCAACGGACAGGATTCAGGACAAGGCAACCATGCAAAGCTGACCCAACCACCCACTCGCATTAGAACCAGCACCACCAGAAAAGCATGTCAGGTATTAGTAATTGGAGATTCCCTACCGAGAGGCACCAAAGCACCAATTTGCCATCCGGATGATTTCTCTAGAGAAGTCTGCTGCCTACCAGGAGCTTGCATTTGTGGCGTCACCGAGAGGCTGTTGAGCCTGGTGAACCCTACGGATTATCATCTGCTTGTACTATTCCATGTAGGGTCTGACGAGGCAACTTAGAAGCCTGCCAAGAGACTATGAGTCCCTCAGAGCAATGTTAAAATGATCAGGAGCGTGGGTGGTGGTCTCCTCTATCCTCCCAACCAGAGGAAGGGGTCTGGGAAGGAGGAGATTAATTGAATGGGTGAATGCCTGGCTGTGTAGCTGGTGCCATAGTCAAGGTTTATGCTTCTATGATCATGGATCTACCTTTGAGAAACCAGGTCTGTTGGGAGCTTATGGGATTCAGCTGACCAAGTGAGGCAAGAAGGTCTTCACCAACAAGCTGGCAGGGCTTTAAACTGGACTCAGCAGGGGAAGGGGATGGAGTTTTGAGCAACAGGGAAGAGCCAGGGGCTGCTGATGCATTAGGAATCAACAGGGGAGCACCTGAGAAATGCCGCAAAGGAACTGGGGTTTGGTCCTCCAAAAAAGCAACACGGTCGACAGCCCATCTGAAGTTCCTCTACACCAATGTGTGCAGCATGGGTAACAAACAGGAGGAGTTGGAAACCACTGTGCAGCTGGAAAGCTATGGCCTAATGGCTGTCACTGAAACTTGGTGGGATGACTCATGCGACTGGAGCACTGCAATTGATGGCTATAAACTGTTTGGAAGGAGGGAGAGGTGGAGAGGTTGCCCTCTATGTAAAAAAAAAAAAAAAAAGATTTGGATGGCATAGAGCTGTCTTTGAAAGACAGCAATGAACAGCTTGAGAACTTATGGGTGAAAATTAGAGGCCAAGCCAACAAAGGAAACCTTGTGGTTGGTATCCACTGCAGGCTGCCCAATGAAGGGGAGGATGTCGACGAAGTGTTCTTACTTTAGCCTTCAACCACTGTTCCCGCATCCATGATCTGGATGATGGGTAGACAGAGCGTACCCTTAGCAAGTTTGCTGATGATACAAAACTGAGAGTAGACAGGCTGGAGAAATGGGCAGGCAGGAGCCTGGTGCAGTTCAGTAAGGGAAAGTACAAAGTCCTGCACCTGGGGAGGAACAACCCCATGCACCAGTATATGCTGGAAGCTGACTGGCTGGAAAGCAGCTTTGTAGAAGAGGACGAGGGGGGCTCCTGGTGGACAGCAAGACAAACGTGAGCTGACAATGCGCCCTTGCAGCAAAGAAGGCTAAGGATATCCTTAGCCCAATACAGAGGAAAGCAGGGTTTATATAGGTTATGATACAGTTGTGTAGAAAAATCAAATTGCTTGCTATCCCCCAGGCTGCAGGGCACAGCAACACTGTTAATTGCCTCTCTCTTAAAAATGTATGTTTCTTTTCACAAAACCTTGGGAAAGAAAAGGCAAGGTGTCTGCCTCCACAACCATCTATCTTTTCTGCCCAAAGTATCAAAAACTAGATGTTTAAGGCATAACATCATTCTTTGTTTTAATTGGGATGGGGGAAGTGCTTTGAGGTTGTCACAGCATATTAAAGAAATGCTCTTGACCGTAGGTTTCCTGTAGCATAGTCTCAGATGTCTGTGCTTAAAAAAAATAATTTAATTTAAAAAATTAGAAATAAATTGAAAGGTACAGCAAAGAAACAGTCTGAACTAAGTGCCTCTCAAGGGGAGGGACCCTGAGACAAAAGAGGTTTGGGCTTTTAAACCCTCACAATCTGTGCACCTGCTCTTCACACTGTCCTTCACACAATTTTCAGTCCAGTGGTAATTCTGAGGCTTCTTTGTTTCTTATTGGATTCTCTTTTCCAGGCAGTTTTTTTACTGTTCTTGATGGTTTTCAGCCTCTGCTGACAGTGTTGCCTCTTTGTCTCCTGATACAGGTCTTCATGCCCCGCCCCCCCATCATCAAGCAACCAGGTTAAGATAAGTTCACAGTCAGAGGCCTGGAATTCCAACAGGCCTGGCCACTCACACCAAGTTTGGCTACTCATGCTAAAACAGGTTATTCAAACAAAATAATACAGCTAAAATAATAGAATGCAATTAAAAAGTTAGTTTGATTTAACTTATTCTACAACACTGCAATAGCTCCTACTACCCACCAAGCCCCTAGGAATTTAATTTCCTGCCCGGGACCTTGGCATTTGGAAGGCTGAATATCCAATTCGGTTTTTGTCAATAGGTTCCAGATACTCTCTGCTACTTGTCCAACCTGTTCCTTATTGTCTCTGCCCACCAAGATGTCATCTAGATATTGATCTATGTGAATGCCCAAGGGCACTTTCACAGGACTGCAGCCAGGGCATTGTGAGTAACAGTAGGAGAGTGTACCTTGTAGAAGTCAATTAAAGACTTATTGTCTCCCCAGGTAAAAGCAAATTGGGGTTTGTCCTCCTCCCTTAGGGGAACCATGAAAAACATATATTTGACACCTAAAGTGCCCATCCACAGATGGGCTGCTGCTTGTCTTGCAGTTACCACTGATGTCTGGGACGGCAGCCATTAAGGGTGGGATGTTACTATTCAGTTTTTAATAATCAATAGTTAAACACCACTGCTCATTGGGTTTGTGAACTGGACAAACCACAGAATTATAGGGAAAACGAGTTTGGCTGAAAAAGATTGTTAACAACCTCCGTACTGTAAGGAGCCATTGAAGGAGGAATGTTGTTTTTGCAACTGGGGATCTGAGGCCTGACAGCGGGTGGGGACTGAGGGATATCTGGCTATCAGATCTTGAATGTAAAACAAAGTCTCCTTGCACTGGGGAAGGTTAGCCAGAGAACCAAGAAACCATACTATAAATGGAAATAAATAAGGGGAGGGGGTTGTTAGAATTAGATTAGTGAGATAGGTAAACTGAGGTAGGGCATCCAGGAAGCATCGGGTAGTCTGTAAACCCTGCAGGATTTAGGTCTAGGCAGGATCTCTCAGCAAAGCATATTTTATTAACAATTTTGCAAGACCTAGTGTTCTACCTAAAGGTAGGTACACATAATAAGGCAAAAAGCCCCTGCTTATATCTTCCCCAAATCCTGGCCACAAATTCCCTCCCCTGTTCCCCATTGGTTGGGTACTTCAGGGTTTACAAACTACCCATCTAATTCTAACAACCCCCTCCCTTTACCGATTTATTTAAAATATGGGTTCCTGGTTCTTTGGTTACCCTTCCCCCAGCTTAATTTTTTAAAATACAGTAATCAGTTTGCATTCCGGGATTAGTTCAAAGAGACTTTGTTTTACATTAAAGATTCATAATCTGATGTCTCTCAGTCCTTCCTCCCCACTGGGGTCAGACACCAGGTCCCCAGTTTTGTAAAAACAACATTGCTTCATTAAACATTCCTTACACTTACATCAGGGTCTCCCCAGACTTCTCCATCCCAATCCCCAGAATCCACACCCACCATCAACTTTTGATTTTGCATAATGCAGGGGGGGGCTCCCCTGCTTGTGCCAGGGCAATCTCAAACCTTTGTTCCAACACAATTGTCTGTTCTCTTTCTCTTTGCAATTCTACCTTTACATTGTTTATCTCTGACTGCCTCTTAAAATTATCCTGTTAAAATTGCTCACAATATTTACACAAGACCCATGCCTGTTTTAAACAGACACGTTGGACTGCACACACAATGGCACCCAAAACAGCACATGTGATTAAGACCACACTAGGATTGAACCATTTTGCTTCTACCCATTCTGTACCGGGGGTGGAAGGATTATAGCTGTGACTCCATAATTTCTCCATGTTTGCCGATATACTGTTGACTATGCCAATAAAAAATGTCACGGAGGCACCCCAAAAGTCAATTCAGGCAGGCAACAAGCTCTGCACAGACTTTAACTAGAGATGTTGAACAGAAACCAATTACAAATGGGGTTCTTCCAAACTTATTCAGCATTCTGACAAAATTATAAAACACATGCTTGGATACTGGTTAGGAGTTCAATTATTACACAACCGACTCAAATCTCAAGGGGATTAGATCCCAAAATTCTAGAGTAATGATTCAAAATTTGCATCTTCCCACTCTGTGTCAAACTGAGGACTCTCAAGGGTACCCAGATTGCTTACCAGGTCAGTAAGGTGTCTCGATCCCCAGGGAATGTTCCTTAGTTGGCCAGTCTAAGGAGGAGAGTCTTTGACTGCATACCCGCTGCACCAAGGAAGACCAACTCAAAGGGGGTTTCCAGTGAGCTAGTTGAATCTGAGCTGTGGTCACTTATGGTAGTTGTCCAGAAAATACTCTCAACCAGGTGTCGCAGGGGAGTGATTTAAGGTTCTGCTTATTGCAGAACAATATTTAGATTTATCAAAGAAAAGTGTGACTTAAAAGAGTTCGGTGGCAGGTTCACTCTATTATTCACTGCATGGAGGAAATATACCAAGTCAAATGCTGTATACCTTCCAGATGTCTTGTCTCCTGATAACTGTTCACTCTGGAACCTGTATTCCAGAACTCCGGAGGCAAACTTCCAGGCAAGGCCTGATAACCGTTCACGAAACAAACTTTCAGACATCAGAATTCGCAGAAATAAAATAAAAACAAATTTAAAAATGAATGGAATAGAATCGCAGAAGGGCTGGCTCAAGCAGGGTACCTGCACAGAGGTCCAACTAAGCGTAGAAAGCCATAGATTTTTATATCTTTACAGACCATTCATACCATGATTCAGTCCAATAGCAATATTTCAGTTTGGGGTCTTCTTGCTTCTCATTGGATCTTTTTCACTGATCTCATATGTGCCTTGGTTTTGTTTAGCTGCAGATACTGTTTATAGTCCATAGCCTTGCAGGTGCTGTTTTGTCTGAATCAATCCTTTTCTTCTCAGTGAAGTGCAAATCAGGCCCCGTTGAGGCACGGAAATGACCTTACAACCCTTGAGGTTGTAAGGAAGGTATGTATTTACGTCAGACACACAGGGAATAGCTTCACCCAAGATGTGTGTCTGTGTTTTCACAGTAGTTGTGAGCTTGGGTAAATACAGTAAAGTGTTACGTATTCATGAAAGATTTTAGGAATGCCTATACATATTCATAACCTGTCCCCGAGAAGGCGGTTCTTATTACAATGAGTTCCAGGAGACCATTTCCATAGTCTCCACCTCTGGCTCCTCCTGGTTGCAGCTGTGCAGTGATCGTGAACCCGGGTCCTCTTTCTCTGTACACAGTCACCTTTGGTCCAGTGTGATGAGTTGATTAGATCTCAGACTGCTAAGTTGGTTAAAACTGGCGTACCTCCTGTCCTGTGCCCAAGTTTCTGTTATCTAGTTCACTCAAGGATGCACCAAGGATGCACCCAAGGATTATTATCTTTGCAAGGCGTCAGTGAAGTCCTGTTTCTCATACAATAAGTTACACAAAGCTAAGCAAGGCTATGTGGGTTAAAGGTTTAACTCTCTGTTGGCTCTTTAGTGATGTGGGGTAGGGTTAGTTCTTTAAGTGTCAAGGGTTAGTTCTTTAAGTGTTAATTAGTTAATTGTAAATTCCCTGTATCATTCCCCCCTTTTCTAAGAGGTTAGTAAGTTCTTTTACTAATGTGATGATTCTTCATCTATGTTTTCTCTGGCCACAGGTAAGAAGTCTACTTCTACCTGAGAAAACCCATCTCTATCCTTAAACAGATTTTTAATGTTAATGCAAAAGTCAGACTCCTGGTGTTTGTCTATTGCACTGCTGAGCTCTTTTGGGGCAGCTGACAACCATATGGCTGGTGCTCCGGCAGAAACGGCATCTTCTGGGCTGTGACGGGAGTTTGCATTCTTTGGCCTGGTGACCCCACTCACTGCAGCTGTAGCATTTGTCTTCTCTTTTGGGTTTCTTCTTGCTGAGGTACTAAGTGCTGCCCAGGCCAACCACCCAGAAGGACCAAAACATGTCAAGGTGGACATAACCTAATTTCTTTGATAGAATTTCAGAAAGGTTTTGGTTAATTACTACAAATTTAAAGCTCTCTCCTGCAGAAGTGGGCAATGTAATATATATACTCTGATTGTTTTGATTCCAAAGCACCAATTTAAAGCGTCCCCCCATGGTTTTATTCAGATCTTGCTCATGCCAGTTTTCATCCCACCCGTGTGCTAAGGTTATGAGTGTAAGAAACACCATTTTCCAGGTTGTGGCGATTAGAAACGACGCATACCGGGACGCAGACAGAGATTCATGCAGAGGCAGAGATCTTGTTCAGGAAGGAGTGCAGAGCCTGGCCAAGCAGAGAGCTGACCTAGGCCTAGGCCTCCTTCTTTGTTCACCATTGACAATTTATAGGATTTACAGGTATGGGCCTGGACTAAGATGTGTAGTGGCAGAGTCTGACTCCAGAGGCAAAAGCTGCTGTGGGGAAAGATTTGGCCATGCTGAATGCAAACACCCAAGGCCAACAGATATTAGCCGGCTTGGGAAAAACTGCTTCTCTGGCAGAGATGGTGAAGCTTGTACACGGGTACCGATTATGCAACAGGAGGCAGAAAAGGCAAAAATACATGCTCAAGCCCACGCTGAGGCCTTGGCTGCAGCACTTAAGCCTGCAATGAAAGGCCAAAGCCCTTCTTCTCGCGGTCTAGCATGTTTTACTTGTGGACAGACAGGACATATTGAAAGAAACTGCCCTCAGTACACTCGGAGAGGGGGACCTAGTAATGGCACTAGTCAGTCGCCAGCTCCCCTCAATTATTTGTGCTTCGATGGCACATGCAGTCGGTGTGATAAGTATGGACATCGAGCAGTGGAGTGTCGATCAAAATTTAAAAAAGATGGGACACCGCTGCCGGGAAACGGGAGGGCCAGCGCCAGGGGCTGGGGTGCGATGACACCACAATACCAGCCGAGAGGGGGAACAGCCATGGTTGCTTGTCCGAGCTCAGGGCAGCAACCTCAGGAAGCGCAGGCGTCCATCTGGCTGTGGGAACAGACGTCACAATAACAGACCGGTCTGTACATGTAGTTCCATCTACAGTAACGGGGCCCCTAGGGTATGGATTGAGTGCACTTTTAATAGGTTGTTCTTCTGCTTCAAGACAGGGATTGTTTGTTTTGCCAGGATTAATAGACTCTGATTATGTTGGACCCATAGGCATTGTGTTGCAAGTCTTAACACCCCCTGTGACTATTAAACAGGGAACCCGTATAGCGCAATTGGTACCCTTTAGAACATGTGTTCCAAAGGCTTTAGATGCGGAAAGAGGTCAGAAAGGTTTTGGCTCTACCGGAGCCCCTGTGGTTGCTTTCACAGAAAAACTGACTTTGGACAAACCATCTAGGGTAGTTTCCATATATGGGCCTGGAAGTGAGATTAAAAGAAAAAGAATGCTTTTAGATTCAGGCGCAGATGTGATGATTATCCCTCGCGCTGATTGGCCTCCGTGTTGGCCTTTCGAAGCAGTAAATACCATGGTAGTGGGGATAGGGGGGGCCACTCCTACTCACATCAGCACACATATGGTTAAGATAAGAGAAGAGGTCAAGGGTTAGAGGCATGGGTACGACCTTATGTTCTGAACACGACAATTGCATTATTAGGAAGAGATGTGATGTCTCAGTGGGGAATAGTCATGCAGTCACCTTTTTGATAATGGCCATTGCGGCGAGCGACACCCGGCCGAGTATGAAGCTGAGTTGGGAAACAAATGATCCTGTCTGGGTGGATCAATGGCCATTACCAAAAGAAAAGCTCGCACATTTAGAGGAGTTGGTTGAAGAGCAACTCCGTCTCGGACATTTGGTCCCTTCCACCAGCCCGTGGAATACACCTGTTTTTACTATCCAGAAGAAATCGGGGAAGTGGCATTTGTTACAGGACCTCAGGGCAATTAATGCAGTAATGAAAGATATGGGGGCACAGCAACCAGGTCTTCCTACCCCAACCATGCTTCCAAAAGATTGGGATATAACTGTCATTGATTTGAAGGATTGTTTTTTCACAATCCCATTACACCCAGAGGATTGTGAAAAGTTTGCCTTTACTGTTCCAGTGCTTAATCATCAAGCTCCCATGAAAAGATATCGTTGGGTAGTGTTACCTCAGGGAATGAAAAATTCTCTTACTATTTGCCAATGGTATGTAGATTTGACTTTAAAGTCATTTAGGCAACAACACCCTCAGATGATCATCTATCATTATATGGATGATATCCTTTTGTGCAATGAAAAGGAAATTAGTCAGGATACAATAATTCAGTTGATGAAGCAATTAGGTCAGTGGGGTCTGGTTGTGGCACCAGAAAAGGTACAGCGAACCGCACCATGGAAATATTTAGGATATGAACTAACTCAGGCCATGATTAGACCTCAGAAGCTTACTGTGAAAGCAAAGGTAGCAACCCTTCACGATGCAATGAAGTTGGTAGGGGACTTGCAGTGGATAAGAAATGTTGTGGGAATTACAAATACAGATTTGCAACCGTCGTTTAGTCTCCTTCGTGGGGGATGAGACCCCAAAGAACCACGGTGCCTTACACCAGAAGCACAAAAAGCGCTTGAGCAGATTGCAAGAAAAATTTCACAGAATACTGCTCAGCGGGTAAGATCAGAATTGCCTGTTACTCTTAATGTCTATAATACCAATAAGGAGGTGGCAGGACTTTTGGCCCAGTGGAGCATGGAAGAAAAGGATCCATTGTTAGTATTAGAATGAATATTTTTAAACAGCCAAAACCAAAAAAACATCATTCAAAGGTGGGAAGCCATTGCCCAAGTTATAGTGAAAGGACTAAGCTGATTTCTGACCTTGTCTGGATTGTATGTTGCTAAAATTGTGATCCCCATTTCTTTCAATTTGTTTGACCAGATCCTTCTCAAACATGACGATCTTGCCTTAGCTCTTGCCTGGATTTCGGTGCAGGTGGACAATCATTATCCACCACATCCCATATTTAAAACCAACCTCCCCTTGGAGCCTATGTAATTTGTTAGTGAGTGTCCATTAGATGCCATAACCATTTTCACAGATGTGAGTAGTCGTTCGCGCAAAGGAGGTTTTGTATGGTTTGAGAATGGTCAGTGGCATTCACAGATTGTTGTAGCTGAAGGATCGGTTCAAATTTTAGAGTTGCAAGTGGTGATAGCAGCATTACAAAAATGGCATAACTGCCCAATTAATCTGGTAGTAGATTCTCACAGCATATGGAGGCCCTTAATGTTCTGACAGATGAACTTAAAATCTACCAGAACCTGGGTCTGCTGCACCCACAAGATCCATTGAGGTCGGAACAGGGGTTCGCAGAACATGCTTCCTATTGTGGTATATTCTAAAAAGGACCACAAGGGCTGACCAGACGCTTGTTTTTCCTCCATTTATTTCCATTTATAGTATGGTTTCTTGGTTCTCTGGCTAACCTTCCCCAGTGCAAGGAGACTTTGTTTTACATTCAAGATCTGATAGCCAGATATCCCTCAGTCCCCACCCGCTGTCAGGCCTCAGATCCCCAGTTGCAAAAACAACATTCCTCCTTCAATGGCTCCTTACAGTACGGAGGTTGTTAACAATCTTTTTCAGCCAAACTCGTTTTCCCTATAATTCTGTGGTTTGTCCAGTTCACAAACCCAATGAGCAGTGGTGTTTAACTATTGATTATTAAAAACTGAATAGTAACATCCCACCCTTAATGGCTGCCGTCCCAGACATCAGTGGTAACTGCAAGACAAGCAGCAGCCCATCTGTGGATGGGCACTTTAGGTGTCAAATATATGTTTTTCATGGTTCCCCTAAGGGAGGAGGACAAACCCCAATTTGCTTTTACCTGGGGAGACAATAAGTCTTTAATTGACTTCTACAAGGTACACTCTCCTACTGTTATTCACAATGCCCTGGCTGCAGTCCTGTGAAAGTGCCCTTGGGCATTCACATAGATCAATATCTAGATGACATCTTGGTGGGCAGAGACAATAAGGAACAGGTTGGACAAGTAGCAGAGAGTATCTGGAACCTATTGACAAAAACCGAATTGGATATTCAGCCTTCCAAATGCCAAGGTCCCGGGCAGGAAATTAAATTCCTAGGGGCTTGGTGGGTAGTAGGAGCTATTGCAGTGTTGTAGAATAAGTTAAATCAAACTAACTTTTTAATTGCATTCTATTATTTTAGCTGTATTATTTTGTTTGAATAACCTGTTTTAGCATGAGTAGCCAAACTTGGTGTGAGTGGCCAGGCCTGTTGGAATTCCAGGCCTCTGACTGTGAACTTATCTTAACCTGGTTGCTTGATGATGGGGGGGCGGGGCATGAAGACCTGTATCAGGAGACAAAGAGGCAACACTGTCAGCAGAGGCTGAAAACCATCAAGAACAGTAAAAAAACTGCCTGGAAAAGAGAATCCAATAAGAAACAAAGAAGCCTCAGAATTACCACTGGACTGAAAATTGTGTGAAGGACAGTGTGAAGAGCAGGTGCACAGATTGTGAGGGTTTAAAAGCCCAAACCTCTTTTGTCTCAGGGTCCCTCCCCTTGAGAGGCACTTAGTTCAGACTGTTTCTTTGCTGTACCTTTCAATTTATTTCTAATTTTTTAAATTAAATTATTTTTTTTAAGCACAGACATCTGAGACTATGCTACAGGAAACCTACGGTCAAGAGCATTTCTTTAATATGCTGTGACAACCTCAAAGCACTTCCCCCATCCCAATTAAAACAAAGAATGATGTTATGCCTTAAACATCTAGTTTTTGATACTTTGGGCAGAAAAGATAGATGGTTGTGGAGGCAGACACCTTGCCTTTTCTTTCCCAAGGTTTTGTGAAAAGAAACATACATTTTTAAGAGAGAGGCAATTAACAGTGTTGCTGTGCCCTGCAGCCTGGGGGATAGCAAGCAATTTGATTTTTCTACACAACTGTATCATAACCTATATAAACCCTGCTTTCCTCTGTATTGGGCTAAGGATATCCTTAGCCTTCTTTGCTGCAAGGGCGCATTGTCAGCTCACGTTTGTCTTGCTGTCCACCAGGAGCCCCCCTCGTCCTCTTCTACAAAGCTGCTTTCCAGCCAGTCAGCTTCCAGCATATACTGGTGCATGGGGTTGTTCCTCCCCAGGTGCAGGACTTTGTACTTTCCCTTACTGAACTGCACCAGG
The DNA here is from genome assembly GCF_037038585.1 of Patagioenas fasciata. Taxonomy (NCBI): domain Eukaryota; kingdom Metazoa; phylum Chordata; class Aves; order Columbiformes; family Columbidae; genus Patagioenas; species Patagioenas fasciata. The sequence continues at coordinate 21,122,389 of NC_092559.1, forward strand.
CTCCTGCCTGCCCATTTCTCCAGCCTGTCTACTCTCAGTTTTGTATCATCAGCAAACTTGCTAAGGGTACGCTCTGTCTACCCATCATCCAGATCATGGATGCGGGAACAGTGGTTGAAGGCTAAAGTAAGAACACTTCGTCGACATCCTCCCCTTCATTGGGCAGCCTGCAGTGGATACCAACCACAAGGTTTCCTTTGTTGGCTTGGCCTCTAATTTTCACCCATAAGTTCTCAAGCTGTTCATTGCTGTCTTTCAAAGACAGCTCTATGCCATCCAAATCTTTTTTTTTTTTTTTTTACATAGAGGGCAACCTCTCCACCTCTCCCTCCTTCCAAACAGTTTATAGCCATCAATTGCAGTGCTCCAGTCGCATGAGTCATCCCACCAAGTTTCAGTGACAGCCATTAGGCCATAGCTTTCCAGCTGCACAGTGGTTTCCAACTCCTCCTGTTTGTTACCCATGCTGCACACATTGGTGTAGAGGAACTTCAGATGGGCTGTCGACCGTGTTGCTTTTTTGGAGGACCAAACCCCAGTTCCTTTGCGGCATTTCTCAGGTGCTCCCCTGTTGATTCCTAATGCATCAGCAGCCCCTGGCTCTTCCCTGTTGCTCAAAACTCCATCCCCTTCCCCTGCTGAGTCCAGTTTAAAGCCCTGCCAGCTTGTTGGTGAAGACCTTCTTGCCTCACTTGGTCAGCTGAATCCCATAAGCTCCCAACAGACCTGGTTTCTCAAAGGTAGATCCATGATCATAGAAGCATAAACCTTGACTATGGCACCAGCTACACAGCCAGGCATTCACCCATTCAATTAATCTCCTCCTTCCCAGACCCCTTCCTCTGGTTGGGAGGATAGAGGAGACCACCACCCACGCTCCTGATCATTTTAACATTGCTCTGAGGGACTCATAGTCTCTTGGCAGGCTTCTAAGTTGCCTCGTCAGACCCTACATGGAATAGTACAAGCAGATGATAATCCGTAGGGTTCACCAGGCTCAACAGCCTCTCGGTGACGCCACAAATGCAAGCTCCTGGTAGGCAGCAGACTTCTCTAGAGAAATCATCCGGATGGCAAATTGGTGCTTTGGTGCCTCTCGGTAGGGAATCTCCAATTACTAATACCTGACATGCTTTTCTGGTGGTGCTGGTTCTAATGCGAGTGGGTGGTTGGGTCAGCTTTGCATGGTTGCCTTGTCCTGAATCCTGTCCGTTGCTCACATGCTCTTCAGCCTCCAACTCCAGAGCATCCTCTCTGTTATGTAGGGATGCTTCAGGAGATGGGGGGGTGGAGCGGGGGGAGTCTTCCTCCTACCCCGAGTACAAGCAAGTGTCCAGTCTCCTTCATCTCGTGAGTTACTTGTATCAGTCAGCTTGAGGCTGGATTCAGGCTTACCTTCCTCTCACACAGCGTTAAGGCAGGCTGTCGCTCAGCCTGGTACAGCGTACAATACCACACATCCATCTCCTGCTTGCCTTCCCAGATACCATACTGCATCTCGAGCTCCTCTTGTAACATAGTTACTTGTCCAAGGAGATCTTCCAGCTGGGCATGCTTCCAGCTATGGCATCCACTGCTGCCTTCAGGTGCTGGGGGACTTCAGGTTCTGGAGCTCCATGCAACCCAAGGTATAGACAGCTCTATCAGTCCTTGGGAGGTCTGTTTGGGGGGGGGAGGATGTCAGCATAGATCAGCTGTTGCTGGGCTAATCGGCACTGCATATAAAGTGTATTATGACTGGAATGAAATGGAAAAAAAAAAAGCAAAATATCCCAGGCCTGTGCTGTACAGCTTGAACATAAATTTCAGGCCTGTGTCAAGCTGCAAGATAAACTTAGCTCATTGTAACGGAGGAGTCTACCAGGGAAAAAAATGGAGACTAGTACCTTTTTCTCACAAGAACCTCTTGTTGCAAGAAAGAAGGCTTTTTCTCTTGCAATTCCCCCCCTTAAAGTGATTGGCTCCCCAGCTATTTCCCGACTTTCCTATCTCTAAAAGGTCCTGTTCCTTTCCCACTTGTGGAATATCTTACAGACAGTCACCTTGAGTTACTGGAACGACCTTGACCAAAATAGAATGAGAAACCAGAATGTTTTTGTACAGTAAAAGATATTTACAATGTGTTAGCCAAACTGCCAGAGCGCGTGCAAGGTTAAGTAAACCAATCGCAAGATAACTTTAAGCGCGTGAACAGCTAGCATAAGTCAATAAAAACAGAAAGTTAAACATGTGTACATCAGCTACTAGCTATAAATGTAAATGCCTTGCCAAAATAAAGGGTCTCTTGGTTCACCTGCACCAGGAGTCCATGTCGTCAATCCCTCAAATGGTAACCCCGATGTGATAGGGTTGAAGAAATGTTGAAGCGAGCGTCCGGAGGGACTCCAGTCAAACGATCATCTCAACAGTTGGACTGATATCCTTGAATAATTCCTTGCCGGGTCAGGCAAGTGTAAGCCCCTTGCTGAACCCAGGCAAGTGTAAGTCCCTGCCTAATTCAGGCAAGCGTAGTCCTTGCTAATAGAAGAAAGTGTAGTAACCTGGAGTCAGAGACGTCTCTGGCTTTGTTTGCTGTGAGTGTGTGCATGCACACACTGGATCTCCATTATTCTTATTTGCTGTACCCCAATAATTTCCTCAACTGATATCCAAACCTGTATTTTATGTTACCGGAGTGCTAACTAATTGTATAAACCCCGTTTCTAGTCGGTGGACTTGCCAGACTCTTCCGGTCAAAATAAAAGTCTGTTTTGGACCTTGTTTGCCTCCCCTAAAACTGACTTAGGGGTCCCTCCGTGACAGACCTGATTTTGAAAAACAGAAAATGGAAATGGACCTCACAGCATATGGAGGCCCTTAATGTTCTGACAGATGAACTTAAAATCTACCAGAACCTGGGTCTGCTGCACCCACAAGATCCATTGAGGGCGGAACGGGGGTTCGCAGAACATGCTTCCTATTGTGGTATATTCTAAAAAGGACCACAAGGGCTGACCAGACGCTTGTTTTTCCTCCATCGCATTTAAGGAAACCAAAGAGAGGTTGTTTCTATGCTGTAGCTATAAATAGACAAATCTGCAAGTCCAATCGAATGCAGTCAGCCTGTAAGGTTGTCATAAATTTTTTCATCGAAGTCTCCAACCCCATTTTGGCTTTCATGTTTATTGGATATTGTTTTCCCTTACCGGATCAAAGTCCTGTTTCAGTTCTATCAGTGTAGTGTTGGCTTTACCGATACTTCAGCTGCCAATACTAGTGGAAATATAACATCCAAAATTTCCTTGGAGATTTCCTGCTTGCAGCAAGCAGATCTGCAGCTTCCAAGTATCTTTTCGTGGGACATGCAACTAAACAGAATTCTCAGAAAACGTTATTTAAGCTTACAAGGACTACACTTGTCTGAATTAGGCAGGAACTTACACTTGCCTGGGTTCGGCAAGGGGCTTGCACTTGCCTGACCCAGCAAGGAATTATTCAAGGATATCAGATTCTCCAGCACCGTTCAATTCTGCGTTATCTGATGACTCGGATGAGGATGGGGGTTTGCAGCATTTTCTTCAAAAGTTAACAGGAAAAAGAGTATGTGTACATGTTGCCCCAAGATCAGATAAAAACTATGAAAGACTCAAGCAAAATTAGACCTATGCAATGTAACAGCTATAGATCATTTAGGATGGAATGATGGGGACTCGTTGAAAGGGGCAGGTATCCCAGCTCTTGGAACAGACACTAATTGACACACCACAATTACAGGCGCTATTAGTTTCTGAAATCCTGAGGCAGTCAACAGACCTTGCATATCAAGCTATGATAGATGTGTCTGAAACCAACATAGCAGCCAAATCTTTTATAACTACTATCAGGGTCCCAGTGAGAATTACATGCAATTTATTGACCATCTTCAAGACGTCATCAATAAGCAGGTTGAAAACCTAGAAGCTAAGGAAGCACTGGTGTTGAAATTAGAAGTAGAGAATGCTAATGTTTACTTTCAACGTGTTATTTGTGAGTTTTACAGTACATATTATATGCATCTGTGTATTGCCCCTCTGAAAATCAAGCAGCTTGTCAGGAATGTGATTTAATTGTTTCACTGGTTGTTGTTAGAATTGTTTCTTTGTGGTATAAGTACACCGTAAAACTTTCTCCCCACTTTTCCCACTCGCGCTGCAAGCAGCCAGGCCAGTTATGGCAAACTGATATTACTGAATTTGCACCGTTTGGCTGACAAAAGTACATTCATGTGTCCATAGATACCTGTTCAGGACTGCTGTGGGCTACAGCTTTGACCTCAGCAAATGCAAAAGTGGTAAAGCGTCATTTATTACAAGCTTTTGCTGTCATGGGTGTTCCTACACAGATCAAAACAGATGATGGTCCCGCATACCGTTCTGATACACTTGCAACCTTCCTCGCCCAGTGGAAAGTACAACACCTGTTCGGAGTCCCTTATAATTCTACTGGCCAGGCAATTATTGAGCGTGCACACCGCACTCTGAAAAATCTTTTGTCTGTTTTGAAAAAACAAGGGGGAATTGGTGTGAGTCCAGAGGAGGTATTGATGAAGGCATTGTATGTGCTGAACTGGCTTAATCCTAAAAGTGAGATTGAAATGGAACCTGTTGTTATGCACCATATCATAAATGTCAAAGATTTTTCCGAAAATGGACCTAAGGTTAGTGTGTTTAATGTGACAACACAACAATGGGAAGGTCCTATGTCATTAATAACCTGGGGAAGGGGATATGCTTGTGTTTCTACAGGTAACCATAAAAATTCGTGGATCCCAGCAAAGTGGGTGAGACCTTGGCTAGCTAACAAAGAAGAAACCGATTGCAATGATGACAACCCTTAACCTCAGAGGTGTTATCGCTTTTAGCAATGGATGTAGCCAATGTTGAGAATACCACTTTGTAAAACAGAGCAGGAATTAATTTTTTTGTTACTGGCCAAATCTCGGAATAACCTGTTCCAATAACCTTTTAACTACAAATTAGGCAGTTGCTCTCGTGGCAGGAAAGGCTTCCACCCAGCGCGTTAGTTAGTCTATTATAACCAATAAGTATTTATATATTCCCACTTGGGACAATTCAGTATAATCCACTTGAATCCCTTCAAAAGATCTATGCTGTTTTTCTTCCCCCTGTGGGTGATTTTCTCATACTCAAATGGCCAAAAGATGAAACGTGTAACATCAGACTGCCAAATGTCATTAGCTGAGAGTCCGCGAGGGTTGACTCCAAGGGAGGGCGAGCTTGTAATCAGACCTTGACATTCCGGGCAAGAGCGCACTATGTCTATCGCTTGCTCGAGAGTGAGACCAAACATCTTTTTTAAGGCAGCAGCATTCTGATGGAAGAAATCATGTGAAGCCCTGGCAGACTGGAAACGGACTGTAGCTACAGTATAAGAATCCGCAACTGCATTACCTTCAGTTATGGGACCTGGTAAAGTTGTATGAGAGCGTATATGAGTAACAAACAGTGGGTGTTTGCAAAGCTGTAATGCAGTTTGCAATGATAAAAACATATCAAAAAGTTGCTGTTGCGAGATTTCTTTAAGTGGAGGGGATGCGCTGTAGGACCTTGACTACGTACTCAGAATCACAAACCAAATTTAGAGGTTCCTCCCTAAAAAGCTCTAAGGCATGCAAAACTGCACCAAGTTCCACTAATTGGGTTGAGCCTTCAACAATTGTAACAGAATGATGCCAATCGCTATCTTCACGCCAGACCACTACAGCTTCATGACACTTCCCTGAACCATCAACAAAAACTGTGCGAGCATTTGGGATAGGACCGAATACAAGTACGGTCTCTGGTCTGATATCAAAGACACACAGATTTTGAAGCAGTTTACATTTAGGCATGCCAAAACCTATGCTGTTAAGAAAATCTGCTAGCGCAATTTGCAAGGACAGAGATTGTGAATAAAAACAATCAAAATCTGCTTTCGCAAAAGGTACATATATGACAGATGGATCACGGCCTACTAAAGCCTGAATCCATTCTCTGCCTTTTTTGATCAGAGTAACAATCAATTCCAGGGGCTCAGTAATAGTTTTAGGAAAAGAATTGGGCAAAAAAATCCATTCCAAGTATATCAGTCTGTTTGCATTCTCATCATACTGTCCCACAATAGCCACAGGTTGTTTCTATGTTGTAGCTATAAATAGACAAATCTGCAAGTCCAATCGAATGCAGTCAGCCTGTAAGGTTGTCATAAATTTATTCCTCAAAGTTTCCAACTCCATTTTGGCTGCCATATTTATTGGATATTGTTTTCCCTTACCGGATCGAAGTCCTGTTTCAGTTCTATCAGTGTAGTATTTGCTTTATCGAAACATTGGCTGTTAATACTAGTGGAAATACAGCATTTGAAATTTCCTTGGAGATTTCTCACTTGCAGCAAGCAGATCTGCACCATCCAAGCAGCTTCTTGTAGGCCATGCAACTAAACAGAATTCTCAGAAAACGTTATTTGAGCTTGCAATTTACTTAACAAATCCTGACCCAAGAGAGGTATAGGACTTTCTGGCAACTACAAGAATTCATGTATTAAAACTTTGTTCCAAATTTGGCATTCTATTGGTCTCAAAAAACAGCCTTTCTTTCGTTCTCTCCCATGACCTCAAAAACTAGCATGGTGAATTTACTAAGAAGTCTCTTACAACCAGTTACCACAGAATAAGTCTATTAAAAAATTTTTTTTGTTTAATTTCTGAGCTTCATTAGAACTATGGACCCATTGGTAATGCCTTTAAATTTCAACCCTCAGACTCCTTCATGCAGTATTACAGTTCTCTAGCAGTAACATTGCTTAGGGGAGGGGCGCGGGGGGGAATAAAACCTCCCTCTCGCCCCCATCTGGGATTGGCAGGATCTCCAGCCCAGCATGAAAACAAATCAGTTCCAACTCCACATCAAACCAACCTGGCTGCACTCCACACCCAAATCAGTACCAGTCTGACCCAGAGAAGCACTGAGCACTCTGACCTCCCCAAAGCTGACCAGTGTGAAAAGAATGACTTCAGTAGGGAGGTAAAATTATGAGCTCTTTCCCCATATGTGCCAAAACCTAGGAAACAAGACAGAAGCAAAAAGAAACATCACCAACAACCCCTGATTCAAAGCCAAGAAGCAACACAGTGCCACAATAAGGATGGATGACAATACTCCAGAGAGAGAAGAAAGACAGAGCGGGGGGGAGTAAAGCCTCCCTTTCTCCGCTTAGCAGCGGGCAAACAGGTTTTTCCTTTTTTTTTTCTTCTTTCTCTTCTTGCTGCAGTTCAGATATAGTCATGGCCACGCAGCTGGCGTAATCGCTGGTACGAAGTGGGAGGCTCTGGCAAACTCCTCGGTTACAATGAGCTGAGTTTTATACACGATTCCAATTAGCTCAACAGTTGTTACATTCCTCAGCCCCATTTACCTTTCACAATTTAAAGATGTCAAAATACAGTATATTAAACATCAATCCATTATTCCATTTTCCTAGATCCAAATCAGTTCACATTCCAGCAACTTTTAAATACAACTTCATACAATACCAAGTTCACATCCATCATAGCATTTAGGTGTTTGTTTCTTTTTTTTGTTTCTTTTTTTTTTTTCTTTTTTTTTTTTTTTGCAAAGCAGAGTTTAATAATTTAAATTCTTTTCTGGTCTCAAAATTATTAGCTAACAATATAAGCAATTACTCTAATGCGCAAGGATGCATCCTAAGGGGGAGCAAGGTAGAATTTTAGCAGTGAAATTTTAGCAGTGGAACCGGTTCCCATTTTGTAATTATTTCCCCAAACAAAATTGTCATGGTACCAAATACAAATATGCAAATTAAAATACTGAACTCAGATATGAAAACCAAATACCAAGTTCAAATATGCAGATGGATCACAGTTACACTAATTTAAGACAATCTCTCAATTTTTGCATTGCACCTTTGAACTGCTTACTGCTCAGCCAGGCAGAGGTACCGCTGGGTCTCCCTGACAAAACAGGTCAGTGTGTGCTGGAGCCCAACCGGCACCCGCCCCCCCGCCACCGCAGCAAGCTGGACCGGGCAAGGTTTTTATCAGTGTCTCATCTGGTGTGCTACAACTGTTATCCCAAAACCAGGATTCTTTACTTGATGTGCATACAAAAGAGCCAAATCCAGCACATCGAGATGTGACACAGCCCATCACAGAGTTGCGCAAGTCTGGATACCGAAATAAAGCTAGCGTGCTAGAAAGAAAAATAACAGCTACTACACACAAAATTTTACCATCGCATTCATGCAGTAAAGAACTAAATTACTCATGATCTTCTGTATTATCACAAAATGCACATTTTGAGTCAACGGATTCTCATGATTTAACAGACTGTGAACTTATCGTACCATATAACAAAGGCCTACCAAAATTGCAACATGCTTAAACAGATACCCACAAAGAAAACAGGTTAATAAGGAAAGCATCTTGCAGACTTTAACAAGTTTTCTGACCTGTGTGTTATCAGTTAATTCTCTCTCAGCTTGTTGAAGTTCAAATCGCCCCGCCTGTAAAACTGTCTGAAAAGATTTAATGATTTCTTGTCCGAGTGCTTTCTTATGTTTTAAAACACCTCCCAATGCTGATTTTTTAGGAACACAACTGAAAACAATCATTCCTGACCCCATCTTGCAAGTAAAAACTTTGAGGGGTGGGGGGGGGGGGGAAGCACAGGGCTGCTTGCAGCGTGAGTGGGAAAAGCGGGGAGAAGGTTTCACGGTGCACTTAAGAACAACTAGTAAAACAATTAACTCACATTCCTGACAAGTTGCTTGATTTTCAGAGAGACAGTACACAGGAGCACATAATATGTACTGTAAAACCCGCAAATAACATGCTGATAGCAAACGTTAGCATTCTCTACTGCTAATTTCAACACCAGTGCTTCCTTAACTTCCAAGTTTTCAACCTCCTTATTGATGGCCTCTTGAAGGTGGTCAATAAATTGCATGTAATTCTCATTGGGACCCTGATTAATAGTTGCAAATGATTTGGCTGCTTTGTTGGTTTCAGGCACCTCTCTCATAGCTTGATATTGCTGACTGTTGGATTCACTCGCTAATAGTTGATCTGATCTTTCACACAGTTCTTTTGCCCAATTCTTATCCGGCGACTCCTTCTGCTCTCTCATGGAAGTTGGAGGGTTAAAAGGTGGTAAAAGCAGATACAAATTGATAAAAGGGCTTGTTTACAACTTTAGCATTCTCAGCTTTCACAGGTTCTTTGGGCAAGTTGTCTGATTCCAATCCTTTTGACTTGCTGTTCTCATCAGGGTTTGCTAATAGTGTAGGAGGACACCCGCTCGGCATTTTTCCTCCCCCCACCCCGGACTGCTGAGGTATCGGGGGTGCCAAAAGCACAGCAGGGGATGGAGTAGAGAAGGTATCAAAGACAGGAACCGGGTAAGCTTCACAATTATTTTTAGAGTTCTTATCAAGCTGCAATGCTGCAAAAATTCTGGTAACCGCAGCCCGTTCAGCCTTAAATTCTTTTAAGGTGGAAATTATAAGCTTCCATGTAGTCGCTAATGATTTAGCTTCTTTATCTCCATTGCTAACCTTATCCCATAATTTCTGCCCTATATCATCCCAAAGTTCAATTTTAAAAACCTTCTCAGCTTCTGTCGGGTAGCCGTTAGTTCTACACCGAACCAACAGTCTACGTATGTTACTTTCTTCATATTTAAGTCCTCTCATAGAGAGAATATGCAGGAGGAGTTTAACTATGACTTCTTCCTCAGAGGATATATTTTGCCCCATAGCTTCACTCTTCCCTCCTCCTGCTCCCAGCTGCTCACCTTTTCCGGGGACTTCTTCAACAAATTTATCTGCGGAATGTCCGTACGCCTCCGCCCGGTTCTCAGTCCAGCTGATCCGCCTCCGGCTGGGCCGCTCCAGGCTTTTCCCCGATCTTAGTGAGACGCCGTTTGGAGTATCACGTCGGGGTCACCATTTGTTGGAGCGATAAAGGACTCAGCATTCCGATTCAATGTGAATCACGCAAAGCCATTTATTACAGAAACAAGCCTCCTTATATACGCAACTATTCTCTAATCATGCATCCACGCTCCCAGCATGGATTCGCTAAATGAGTATCATGGGCAGTCCACACGCTGGAGCCCCACCGATGATAGGTCCGATGACTCACGCCATGCTGAGGCCCTGTTAATGAAGAAACGCCCCTCTCTCTTTCTCACAGCAGATTCTGTTCTCAGCTTCTCAAAGTGGCCTTGAGATTCCTTTGGGCCTGACTAATTCAACAACATATCTCCATCTAACCAAACCCCTCCACATTTAGTTTTCTTTCCCATTCCTCCAACAAACACACAAATTCAATGCGAATCAGAGTTTAACAACCTCACTTCTTTTCTGGTCTCAACTTTATTAAATAGCAATAAGAGCAATTACTCTAATGTATAAGGATGCATCCTAAGAGGGGAGCAAGGTGGTATTTTAGTAGCGGAATCGGTTCCCATTTTATAATTATCTCCCCAAACAAAATTCTTTTGGTACCGAATATAAATATGCAAATTAAAATGCTGAACTCAGATATGAAAACCAAATACCAAGGTCAAATATGCAGATAGATCACAGTTACACATATTCAAGACAATATCTCAGTTTTTGCATTGCACCTTTGAACTGCTTACTGCTCAGCCAGGTAGAGGTGCCTCTGGGTCTCCCTGACAAAACAGGTCAGTGCGCGCTGGAGCCCAGTCGGCACCCGCCCCCCCACCACCGCAACAAGCTGGACTGGGCAAGGCTTTTATTAGTGTCTCACCTGGTGTGCTACAACTGTTATTCCAAAAACAGGATTCTTTACTTGGTGTGCATACAAAAGAGCCAAATCCAGCACATTGAGATGAGACACAGCCTATCACAGAGTTGCACAAGTCTGGATACTGGAATAAAGCTAGCATGCTAGAAAGAAAAGTAACAGCTGTCACACACAAAATATTATCATCACATTCACGCAGTAAAGAGCTCACGGTCTTCTGTATAATCACAAAATCTTCTGTATAATCACAAAATGTACATATTCAGTCAATGGATTCTCATGATTTAGCAGTCTGTGAACTTACTGTACCATGTAACAGGCACTTATTTAAACTGTAATGTGCTTAAACAGATACCTACAAAGAAAACAGGTTAATAAGGAACAGTATCTCGCAGAGTTCAGCAAGTTTTCTACAAATTAGGCGGTTGCTCTCATGGCAGGAAAGGCTTCCACCCAGTGCGTTAGTTAGTCTATTATAACCAATAAGTATTTATATATTCCCACTTTGGGCAATTCAGTATAATCCACTTGAATCCTTTCAAAAGATCTATGCTGTTTTTCTTCCCCCTGCGGGTGATTTTCTCATACTTACTTTATTTACTTTTTGACAAGTCAAGCACCCATACGTAATTTGTTTAGCTATTTCAAATATCCCAAAACATCCAAAACACTTCAAAAACTGATCACAGAGAGCTCTGTTTCCCCAATGAGTTTTCTGATGTAGTAAATTTAGAATTCCCCTAACTTAATTTTTGGGGACCATCTCTCTACTATCTGGTAAAAAAAAAAACCATCCCCCATTCTTGAATTCTGCACCTATATTCTCTAATTTTGCTTTTTCTTTTATAGTGAACTTTTTCTCTGCCTTTTTGTTTGTTTGTCTCTTAGAGGTTGTAGGACAATAGGTTTTAAAGATAACATTGCTGCCTGTTTAGCTTCATGATTCACCAAGTTGTTTCCTCTAATTTTAAACCTGGTTCCTCTCTGATGTCCTTTTACATGGACTACTGCTACTGCTGATGATCCTCTAAGGACCTATAAAACTCTAACCACTAGTTCTTGATGTACTAATTCCTTTCCTTGGGTATTTATTAACCCTCTCTCTTTCCAAATTTTCCCAAATGTGTGAACTACTATGTAAGCATACTTTGAATCAATATATATGGTTGATTTTAACTTTGTCCTGCGGTGTTAACACATAAAGTTTTACTTTTAATGTTCCCTGTTCAATTTCTATAGTCATGCCTGATGCCACAATTAAATCTCTCCCCAATAGATTATTTTCAGCCTCTGGGTAAATTCTTTTTTCAGATTCAATTTCCACATTATCCAGTATGGGAACTTTAAAGGGTTCTCCCTTTGCTTCCACTACGAGGGCAGGTTTTTTTTTTTTGTTTTTTTTTTTTTGTTTTTTTTTTTCTTTCTTTTGACTCTCCCTTACTGCGGCTACTAAGATTTTTTCCTTTGCTCTTTGTTTCTCCTCATCTCTTCGAGTTTTTCTAGTTTCTTTCTTATATCTCCTCAGGATTTTGCTACAAACTGGGGGGTCCACTCCCGAGTACGTTTATCCTTTTTCTCAAATACATATATTCCTACAGTTCTCAAACTTCCTTTCCAGCATGAAACATAATCACTCTCTTCTTGACTAAAAGACTCCTTTCTGTTTACATATAAATTTAAAGCTTGACACATCCAATCGTCAAATTATCCAAAAATGGGCCAAAATAAATGCTCTGGCCTAATTTCTTCTTTGGCCCATTCAACCATACAATATTGGATCATCTTTTCTTTACTTTTTTCCCTTGTACTTTCCTCATCTTTCCAGAATTCTAACATCATCCCCAGGGGACTGTCTGGGGGCATACCTGGAAGGTCGCTCCCTCTCGACCTCTTGGGACCACCCTTTCTAGGGTCCTGAAGACCTGGGATTCTCCAGGACTCTAACATCATCCCCAGGGGACTGTCTGGGGGTATACCTGGAAGGTCGCTCCCTCTTGACCTCTTGGGATTTAGTCCCGCTTGGGATCTCTCTGGAGATCCCGTAAACTTCTCTTGGGATCCCTCTAGGGGATCCCAGAAAGGAGAACTTAAGGATTTACTCTTTCCCTGGCCCATCCCAAATGGTGCTCTTTCACTCCTTTGTCCTTTCGCTTCGTCCCTTCGGTGGCCAAGCCCCTCGCGGGGTGTTGGAACCGCACCTAGAAGGACTCCGCACTCGCTTCATAACTGCATTAATGTCTCACACATTCAGCACCATTTAGACCACCCAACCCGGCAGTGCTTACAGTCCGCTGTTTCTGCCGGGGTCTTCGTGCACCTTGAATTACGGGTGTACTGCTGTAATTCGGAGGGAGGGAGCTCAATTCTTTTGCTTATGCTTTAATTTTGAATAACGTTGGTAGCTCTTCGCACACCCGAGTCCAAGAGCCACTATTAAAGTGAGGCGCCCCCCTTGAACCTGGGGTAACACAGAGCTATCCAAGGTTGTCACATCGAGGTCACCAGTTGAAATAACTCACGCTTTTTCCTCATGAATAACAACGTTTAATACAACTCATTAAAAACGTGTTCATTAAAGCATAAGCAAAACAGCACTGGGTGCATGGGGAGTCTGCGCTCTGCCAACATGCATGCCTTAGGTTTCTGATGAACTCTTTTTATTGCCTCGGCTAGTCCTTCTTGCACTCAGACTCCGTGGTTGGTTGTCACTAGGGGTCTTCTCTCTTTCTCATTGGTGGCTGAAGAGTTCCTTCTTCCTCAGTGTCCCCCCTCACAACAGTTTGCCCAACGACCAACTGTAACAATCTTTCCAAATTAAACAGGTGCCATGCCTTATTTGGTCAACAAGAGTCATTTCTGCAGCTTAGCAGAATTTTCCACTTAGCACAAATCATTATCATATTTTTCACAACCGTAATGAGTTGGTTCCACATAGGAGAAATGCGTCGATTAGGAACGACACGTACCAGGACGCAGACAGAAATTCACGCAGAGGCAGAGATCTTGTTCAGGAAGGAGCGCAGAGCCTGGCCAAGCAGAGAGCTGACCTAGGCCTAGGCTGCCTTCTTTATTCACCATTGACAATTTATAGGATTTACAGGTACAGGCCTGGACTAAGATGTTTACAAAAAGGTGCTTTTCCACTAATTGTTATTAAGAACACACTAAACTCATGTGATGTTTGTCTCACTTGTTGTTCCACTCATTCACAGACCCGGCCCAAGGACATTCACACATCCCATGCACTTGGGGGCGGTTATCTGGCCCGAGATACCATTGTCACGAGTCTGGGCTATAACTTTTTACAATTACGAGAAACGTACTTCAAAGTAATCTGTCCAAGGCCCTTTATATGCTATTATGTTAGTATTATGTCTTCGACTGTCCAGATGGTCATGTTAGTATTGATCTTCCTTTATCATCCAGATGACTGGAACCGCACATCTTGCTTTCCCACATTTTACTTTCCAACAGAGAAATGCAGGGCTTGATGTGCCTCATAATAGTATTATAGAGATTTCACAGCTCTGATGTGCTAGGCTTTGGTTCTGAAGCCCAAAACTGGATTATTAAAGCAAAGAATTACAGCTTTTCTTATTTTTCTTATTATTTTTTCTGCGATTATGCTTTCATTCCATACTTGAGCTCCCCCTGTACCATGGAAAATGAGTGGCCGCTGATCTTCCACTTTGCTAAATTATTTGCTGATTGAGTTAAGCCATTTGTCTCCTGCCTCTGCGTGGACCGCATTGAATAGAAAAGCTGCTTAAGAAACAATCAACCCAAATGAAAACATAGTGGAGGTTGCTAATCTGAAGGACTGGCCCATTTCCTTGCCCCCATTGTCTTGCATGCTGAATCCCACTTCTAGAGGGGACTCTGTAAATGTGTTTTATTATGCATATAGAAAGTATTAATGTCACATAAGAAAAATCAACGTTTGGGCTATCTGGTAATCTGCTGCTGTACAAGTCCAGTGCGGCATATTGATTTGCTTAAGCTATTACCTTTCTCTGAAGCCAATTACATTTTAACTGTTTACTCTTCCTCCAGTGCCTTGCGTTCCATGGTCTTTCACCCCAAGCTTGGACACTTTTTCTAGCCATGCCTAAGGAACCAATTATCAGGTTATCTGAAGCAGAAGATTCTGGTGACTCTGTAAGTACTGTGGAAGCTTTTTGTATGCTAAACTGTACCTGTAAATAGTTCCTAATTTATTAGACTCTTTCCTATCCCCTCTTTTCTTCTTGATAGGGCACAACAGGCTATTTTGGGTTTTCTGACGCTATAGTTTCTTGCCTCTAGCTTGCAATGCAATTGAGCTTTTTGACTAAAAGCAGTGATATAAAGCAATGCTCACCTCTGAGTATGTACTTCTGGTGCAAAATGCAGCGTTGTTTCGGAGCGCAGTCTGATGCCTTTTGTCATGGTTTATAGAGTAAGAGTACTACTACTAGTAGTACTTTTTCTAATACGGAGAAAATGGCTTGGGGTCTTTGGTAGGTCAGGGGTGAGGAAGGGCAAAACTGGCTGAGAGGTGCTGGATGTTTTTTTTTTAGCTATGAAAGTCAAGTTCAAAGACTCTGTAAACCCATGCAAAAGGCAGCCTAAAGTTTATTTTGCACCAGAATTGCTTATGTTGCCTGAAGTTATAATGGGGGCTTTAACCCAGAGACAAACTTAGCTTTTGTGACTGTTATGCAGCCTGCTAGTGTCTAGCCTGAAGAAAATGGCATAGCTCTGTTTTTCCCCCACAGTGGTGTGCATAATCGGTCTTTGTAGCTTTGCTTGGAAAATGTCAGTTGCAGGTGGGTGGACAGACAGTAATTTGAAGCGCAATGGTTGAATTGGTAGGAATGGGCTAACTGGTTTCTCTGTGTGGTTATCTGTTCTCATTCCTTCCCTTCGTGCCCTTTCTCCTCTTTGCGTGTGGCTTTTTATTTTATTTATTTATGGTTCTGTACTTCCTTCTCCAGCTTCTTAGGCATTTAATGATTGTGGGCAAGAAGCGTGCTGCTCACCTGGGCCTGACCAATGGATTCCGGATGGTTGTGGATGAAGGGCCTGAGTGTGGGCAGTCTGTCTGTCGCGTACATCTACCTATTCTAGGTGGTTGTGAGTTGGGCTGGCCGCCTGGCTAAGATTTTTGCACCGCGGGAGTTGCTGCATGTGTACGAGTGGCCACTGAATGGATTTTGTTTGTTGCCCGTCAATCTCGACACAGTTGATGTCTGATTTTGTGTGATGTGTGTCTGTGGAAAGTACTAAAAGCTTTGAGCAGCGGTTGCACAATAAAGATTTAGCATGGGGATATCATCTCTGTCTTGTGCGTTTTTACTGAGGGAAATAGTTGTATGAGTTAAAATGGTGTCTCCCCTGAGCTTAAGTATGTGGAACATTTCAGTCCGTTAACAGTGTTCTATAGATAGATAATGATTTGCCCAGTCATTTGAAACGTGATGCTGGAACTGCTTAGCAATAGTCTCCTGCATCTTGTAGGAAGCAAACTCTTTGCTTTTTGGAAGTAGTATGCAAATGTACTTGAAGCCAGCTGTCATGGTTTAAATCAAGCTAGCAATATAACCACCATAGCTGCTCGCTCACTTCCCCCCATCCTGCATGCGTGAGAGAATCAAAAGGGAAGGGAGAAACTTGGATTGAGATAAACAAACACAGTTTAATAAAATAACACCAATGTACTAATAGTCATATATAGAAAATGGAAAATAGAATCTAAAATAAAAGAGAGAGAGAAGAGAGAAAAAGACTGTAAGGTCCAGAGGCCTGTGCAAAATGGCAGGATGGCCAGAGGCCAAAATAAAGTCCTGAACAGAACTCTCCCAAACGGGTCTCTGGCCCGGCTCTGACAAAGAGCTAGCTGCAAGATCTTGACTCTCCTTAAGTATGAAGCATGATGCTAATGGCGTGGAATATTCTTATTGATCAGTCTGGATGTCGGTCATGGTCTGCCCCATCTATGCCCCCCTTACTAGCTGCCTCATGCCTGTGGGCAGAGCACTCGGAACTGTTCTTGGCTCTCGGACCAGAGCAATTAAAACCATTTACTCTGTCCCAGGCTGTTATCTTCTTGTTCTCCAATTAAATCTAAATGATGACCGTGCTAGCTATGAAAAAAAATTCTAACTGCATGAAAAAATTAACTCACTTTCAGTCAAACCAGCACACCAGTGTAGGCTGCTGCTAAAACGGTAGAAAATACCATATGTGACGCTACAGGTGTGCCATACAAGGGTGGTTTCGGCACAGTGCAATGTGTTGGAAGCATCCAACTCCTGTTGGAGTGCTTTATCAATGGCTGTGTTTTATGGCCTCTCAGTCAGCGACGTGCAACAAGCACAGCAACGGCTACAGAGAAACTGCCAGATATTTTAACGTGGTGAAACGAAGAGCGCAGCAGTGGCTATGTTAAGAGCTGAGCCTAGGCATGGATTGAGGAGATGAGGAGGGAATCCTGTAGCCGGGCAAAACTGTGGTCATGCTGAGAGAATTGCTGTGAACCAGCTGATCTTGTGAGAGGGGCTGATGCAGAGGGGGCATTGCCAGGAGCAACCAAGGAAGATTCAAATGGCCTCCTAGGGAGCGTAGCAAACAAGGCCAGCAAACAGGGGTGAGGCAGTTAGTGTGGCAGTTTGCGCTGAAGGGTGAGTGGGTAGGGTGAGGAAGCTTTGCTGGCTCAAGTGATTACCTCAATTGGTTTTCGTCACCCTCGCAGAAGGAGCCAACTATGGTACCCACTCGGGGCAAAGGTAAGTACTCTGCACTCAACAACATAGAGGTAACAACCCAGACAGAGCTGCCATGGGAACATGCAGCCACCCAGACCTCAGTCTGCAGAGTATGCCAGAGCCTTTCACTGGTATAGAGTGGCAGTAGAGAAAACATTTGTGTGAGGTGTGAGAAGTTGGATGACCTCCTCAGCCTGGTAGTAGAACTGAAAGAGGAGTTAGAAAGGTCGAGAAGTATCAGGGAGCTGGTAAAGGAAATCGACCTGTGGGATCAAGCTTTGGTCACCCACAGACAGATAAGACCACCAGCAAGAAATGAAGATCAAGGGATTCCTGTATCCTCCCCTTGCCTGACTGAAAAAATCAGGGCAAGGGAAAGGGATGAATGGAATAAAGTCCACACTTGGGTTGGCAGGAGAAACACCCCCTTACCCACCCCACCCTCCCGGGTGCCTCCGTTCAACAGGCATGAGGCTCTGGATGTGGAATGCAGTGACACGAGGGATAGGGGGCAATGGCAGCGTGTTCCTGCTCGGCGTAGAAGGAGGAGGGTCCCTTTTGTGACCACCCCACCTTCCCAGGTTCCCTCGCAAAACAGGTATGAGGCCTTGCAAGTGGAACCAAGCAACAACATTGAGGGAGGCGGTTCCGCTAAGTTGGAAGTGCCGCAGAGGATAAGTCATTCTGTGCCCTCCATCAAAACAGCTCCCACAAAGGAAAAAAGGTGGGTTGTGTTCGTGGGAGACTCCCTTCTAAAGGGAACAGAAGGCCCTATATGCAGGCTAGACCCACTTCTTCGGGAAGTCTGATGCCTCCCTGGGGCCAGCGTTAAAGACATAAAAAGTAAACTTCCTGCCCATGTTAGGCTCTCAGACTATTATCCCCTAATAATTTTTCAGGTAGGCAATGATGTAAGTGAAAAGGGAAAACGAAAGGCAATCAAGAGAGACTTCAGGATCTTGGGATGACTGATCAAAGGGTCAGGAGCACAAGTAGTGTCCCCTCTGTCCCCACAGTTGCAGGGTTTCAGGAGGAAAGATGCAGGAAGACCGCCAGATCAGTACCTGGCTGTGGGACTGGTGTCACTGGCAGAATTTTTTGGTTTTGATCATGGGCTGGGTTACACGGCACCTGGTCTGCTAGCAAGAAATATGACACACCTGTCTCAAAAAGGGAAAAGGATCCTGGGGCAGGAGTTAGCAGGACTCATTGAGAGGACTTTAAACTAGATTTGAAGCGGGGAGGGGAGGAAACCAGATGTGGCAGAAGCATACCCAAGGGCGGCATGCCAGCATTTGAGGGAAGGGGTGCTAGCGAGGCCCTTCAGACTGCCATCCCAGTGGAGGTAGGGAATGGAGAGCCACGCAGTAGGATAAACACAAGGGTTAATGATCTGTCAGAAATCGTGGAAGCACTTGAGGATGGCCACCAAGGAATTTAGGGCTTCTCACCAGAAAAAGGTGGCGGGATTAATGGCCCAGCTGAAGTGCATCTGTATGAATGCACACAGCATGGGCAACAAACAGGAGGGGTGGGAAGCCATTGTGAGGCAGAAAAGCTATGATATAGTAGCCATCTCAGAAACATGGTGGGATGATTCTGACAACTGGAGTGCTGCATTAGATGGTTATAAAATCTTCAGAAGAGATAGGCAAGGAAGGAGAGGAGGTGGGGTAGCCATGTATGTCAGGGGGTGTTATGATAGTCTGGAGCATGATGAGGGTGATGATAGGGTTGAGTGTCTATGGGTGAGAATCAAGGGGAAGAGCAACAAGGCAGATATCCTGGTAGGAGTCTGTTACAGACCACCCAACCAGGATGAAGAGGCAGATGAAATATTTTGCAGGCAGCTGGGAGAAGTCTCCCAATCGCTAGCCCTTGTTTTTGTGGGGGACTTAAACCTACCGAATGTCTGCTGGAAATAAAACACAGCAGAGAGGAAGTAGTCTAGGAGGCTCCTGGAGTGTATGGAGGACAACTCCTTGACACAGCTGGTCAGCGAACCTACTGGGGAAGGTACCCCGCTGGATCTGTTGTTTGTAAATAGAGAAGGACTTGTGGGCAATGTGTTGGTTGGAGGTCACCTTGGGCATAGTGATCATGAAACGATTGAGTTTTCTGTTCTTGGAGAAGTAAGGAGGGTGGTCAGCAGAACTGCTACTTTGGACTTCCGAAGGGGAGACTTTGATCTGTTTAGGAGGCTGGTTGGCAGAGTCCCTTGGGAGGCAGTCCTGAAGGACAAAGGAGTCCAGGAAGGCTGGTCTCTCTTCAATAAGGTAATCTTAGAGGCACAGGAGCAGGCTGTCCCCATGTGCCCAAAAGCGAGCTGGCGGGGAAGAAGGCTGGCCTGGCTGAATAGAGAGCTGTGTCTGGAACTTAGGAATAAAAAGAAAATTTATAACCTTTGGAAGGAGGGGCAGGTGACTCAAGAGGAATACAAGAACTCTGTGAGGTTATGCAGGGAGAAAATTAGAAGGACCAAAGCCCAACTAGAACTTAATCCCAGCCACTGTTGTAAAAGGCAACAAGAAATGTTTCTATAAATATATCAGCAACAAAAGAAAGGCTAAGGAGAATCTCCATCTCCTGATGGATGTGAGGGGAAACAGTGACAGAAGATGAGGGAAAGGCTGATGTACTAAATATCTTCTTTGCCTTAGTCTTTAATAGTAAGACCAGTTGTGCTCCAGGTACCCAGCCCCCTGAGCCAGAAGACAGGGATGGGGAGCAGAATGAAGCCCCAATACTCCAAAGGGAAATGCTTAGCAACCTGCTACACCATTTGGACACCCAAAAGTCTATGGGGCCGGATGGGATACACCCAAGGGTGCTGAGGGAACTGGCGGAGGTTATCACTAAGCCACTTTCCATTATCTATCAGCAATGTTGGCTAACTGGGGAGGTCCCAGTTTACTGGAAGTTGGCAAACATGATGCCCATCTACAAGAAGGGCCGAAAGGAAGATCCAGGGAATTACAGGCCTGCCAGTCTGACCTCAGTGCCGGGGAAGGTCAGGGAGCAGATCATCCTAAATGCCATCACACAGCACATACGAGACAACCAAGCGATCAGTCCCAGTCAGCATGGGTTTATGAAAGGCAGGCAACCTGATCTCCTTCTATGACAAGGTGACCCACCTTGTAGATGAGGGAAAGGCTGTGGATATTGTGTACTTAGACTTCAGTAAGGCCTTTGACACTGTATCCCACGGCATTCTCCTGGAGAAGCTGACAGCTCATGGCCTGGATGGGTGTACTCTTTGATGGATAAAGAACTTGCTGGATGGCTGGGCCCAAAGAGTTGTGAATGGAGCCAAATCCAGTTGGCAGCCGGTCATGAGTGGTGTTCCTCAGGGCTCAGTATTGGGGCCAGTTCTGTTTAATATCTTTATCGATGATCCAGATGAGGGGATTGTGTGGGAACGGCAGGACATGCAGGTCCAGCCACTTGTATGATAAAGGAAGATCAATACTAACATGACCATCCAGAGCGTCAAAGAAGAAATACTACTAACAAGATTAAATCACAGCAATCAGTCAAAACAGTGAGAATGATATCTCAGGCCAGAACACCGCCCTTAGGATGTATGGCGTGTGAGTGTTGGGCCTGGGCGTGTGTGTTTGGAATAACATTTTTTGAAAAAAACGTTCTGTTTAACCTCTTGGTCCAGGCCCATATCTTTAAAGCTATAAATGGAGAAAGGCTAATTAAAGAAGGCTCAGGCCAGCTCAGGTCTGCTCTGCCTGGTTCTGCTCTCGCTGCCAACAAGAACTCTGTGTCTGTGCGTCTCTGTCTATGCATCTCTGTATGCGTCGTTCTCATCGCCACGGATTGAGTGCACCCTTAGTAAGTTTGCAGACGACACTAAGTTCAGTAGGAGTGTTGATCTGCTTGAGGGTCAGAAGGCTATACAGAGGGATCTGGACCGGCTGGATTGTTGGGCTCAGGCCAATTGTACGAGGTTTAACAAGGGCAAGTCCTGGGTCCTGCACTTGGGTGACAACAACCCCAGGCAGCACTACAGGCTCGGGGAACAGCGGCTGGAAAGCTGCCTAGCAGAAAAGGATCTGGGGGTGTTGATTGACAGCCAGCTGAATATGAGCCAGCAGTGTGCCCAGGTGGCCAAAAAGGCCAACAGCATCCTGGATTGTATCAGGCATAGTGTGGCCAGCAGGACTAGGGAAGTGATTGTTCCACTGTACTTGGCGCTGGTGAGACCCCATCTTGAATGCTGTGTTCAGTTTTGGGCCCCTCATTATAAGAAAGACATTGAAATACTAGAGAGAGTGCAGAGGAGGACGATGAAGCTGGTGAGGGGCCTGGAGCACAAGTCTTATGAGGAGTGGTTGAGGGAACTGGGGCTGTTTAGCCTCGAGAAAAGAAGGCTGAGGGGAGACTTCAGTGCTGTCTACAACTATCTGAAAGGAGGTTGTAGCATGGAGGGTGTTGGTCTCTTCTCCCAAGTAGCAAGTGATAGGACAAGAGGAAACGGTCTCAAGTTGTGCCAGGGGAGGTTTAGACTGGATATTAGGAAAAAATTCTTCACGGAAAGGGTTGTCAGGCATTGGAACAGGCTGCCCAGGGAAGTGGTGGAGTCACCATCCCTGGAGGTGTTTAAATGGCATATAGATGAGGTTCTTAGGGACATGGTTTAGTGCTAGAGTTAGGTTATGGTTGGACTCAATGACCTTGAAGGATCTCTTCTAACCAAAGTGATTCTATTTTTATATTATTCTATTCTATGGTTCTGGTATCCCTTTTCTGGTGAGGAGGGATATGGTAGGAGAAAACAATTGGTCCGAATGGCAGTTCTGGTGCTTCTCTGACAGAGTGGAATATCTCTTCTGTCAGTTTGGGTCAGTTGTCCTGGCTCTGTCCCCTCCCAACCTCTTGCCCACCCCCAGCTCACTGGATGGTGGAGGTGGGGGTGGTTGGAGAGACCGTCTTCATGCTGTGAGAGCAAATCAGAAGTACATCACGAGACGGCAAATTTAATCTTTAACAGCTATTAAAAAAGGGAGATGTGCATGGCAAAGCAGGGCAATCCTTCACTATATTACTGAGGCATCTGAGATGCCCGCTGGAAGGCATCTTCTTCTCTTCTATATCCCCAAGCCATCAGGTGAAGTTTGGTGACACAGGCGTGTTAAGTAAGCTGAGGGCTTCACTTATCTTTCATCTTCCCGGGGAGGAGATGGAAATTATTTACCTGAAGTAGGTGGAAACTGACACATGACTGTGGCAGTACACTGTCCCCCTACCTCTCCCCCCTCCCCCCCCCTCGCTGAGAACTGATGTGGCAGCTGCATGTGTGCACACCTCCCTCCTCTCCTTCAATGGGGCAAGTTAATGGTCCTTATTGGGAGACCCAGGCCAGAGTCATTAGGAGAGAGGAGGGGGCTCATGTAGCCACAGTAGGGGGGTGCAGAGGTGCACGTAGCCACAGTAGGGGGGTGCAGAGAAGCCGCGAAGCTTCTAGACTGCCCACAGCCAGATCTGACACGGCTATAAATGGGGTCCGCCGAGGCTGCCTTTTGTGTGGTCCTCTTGGAGCGCGGGCCAAATGCTGCCGCCGAGAACCTTCCCGGGACTGGGATACCGTCTAAGGTAACCTCCCGAAAGAAAAATGGGACTGCCTCGTCTCCACGTGTGGGTGAGTGATAACTTAGATATTTCCTCACCAGATAAGCGAGTGTATTAAATAATTCCTCGCCACTTGGGTGGATGTTTTCCTCACTAGACACGTGAGTGTATTCCATGCTTAAATATAAGCACGTGTATTTTCTTTAATAATTCCTTGCCAGATTCAGGCAAGCGTATATCCTTAATATAATTTCTCCCTAAACACGTGGGTGTATTTTTTTCCTGGAGTCAGGGACGGCTCTGGCATTGTTTTTGGTGAGCCACGTGTATACACACTGTGGATCTCCATTATTCTTATTTGCTGTACCCCAATAATTTCCTCAAAGTTGATATCCGAATCTGTATTTTATGTTACCGGAGTGACTGATTGTATAAACCCCGTTTCTAATTGGTTGTTTTCCCGGACTTTCCCGGACAGAATAAAAGCCCGTTTTGGACCTGGTTGTCCGCCTAAAACTAACTTCGGGGTCCCTCCGTGACAATGACGTTTCCTTGAAATTACACTGGTGCAGTGTTTGCTTGCTGACTGACTGAGCCAGGTAGCGATCTATTGTTTTGTCAGTGTAAACTCCCTAAGGTATCTAGAAGGTGTTCCTTCTTCTGGGGGCAGGGGAATTCTGAAGAAGGAAAGTATGACTTATACATTCAGAGAGACTGGGTGATTGGATGATTATCATAGGTTTTAGAAGTCTGTGGTGCCTGGTGGAATTTGTCTTGCCTCGCAGACATTGTTGCTGATACTGGGCTCCAAACCAGAGAGAGTGAAGGGCTGTTAAACAATGATCCAATGAAGAATCGTAGAGTCCTAGAGCAGCCCAGGTGGGAAGGGACCTGGAAAGAACATCTGCTCCAACCTTTTGTGAGAACAGGAGCACAGATGAGATTATCTAGCACCCTATCTAAAGGCATCTTGAAAACCTCCAGCGATGGGGACTCTACCATGTCCCTGGGGAGGCTGTTCCAGTGGATGATTGTTCTTACAGTAAAAACCAAAAATTTACAGAGTCACCGAATGGTTGGGGTTGGAGGGGACCTCTGGAGATCATCTAGTGTAACCCACCTGCTAAAGCAGGTTCACCTAGAGCAGATCACACAGAAATGCGTTCAGGTGGGTTTTTAATGTCTCCAAGGAAGGAGACTGCACAACCTCTCTGGGCAGCCTGTTCCAGTGCTCTGTCACCCTCAAAGTAAAGAAGTTTCTTCCCATATTCATATGGAACCTCCTATGTTTCAGTCTGTGCCCATTGCCCCTCATCCTATTGTTAGGCACCACTGACAAGGGTCTAATCTCATTTTCTTGACACCCAACCTTGAGATATTTATAAGCATAACTAAGATCCCTTCTCAGCCTTCTCCAGGCTGAACAGACCCAGCTCTCTCAGTCTCTCTTCATAAGAAAGATGCTCCAGTCATAGTTGGAGCCCTCTGCTGGACTCCCTTCAGTAATTCCTTGTCCTTCTTAAACTGGGGAGCCCAGAACTGGACACAGTACTCCAGATGCGGCCTCACCAGGGCAGAGCAGAGAGGGAGGATAACCTCCCTTGACCTGCTGGCCACACTCTTCCCAATGCACCCCAGGATACCATTGGCTTTCTTGGCCACAAGGGCACATCGCTGATTCTTGATCAACCTGTTGTTGACCAGGACTCCCAGGTTCTTCTCTGCAATGCTGCTTTCCCACACATCAACCCCTAACCTGTATGGTGCCTGGGGTTATTCCTCCCCAGATACAAGAACCTACACTTGTTCAACTTCATTAGGTTCTTCTCTGCCCAGTTCTCCAGCCTGTCCAGATCTCACTGAATGGCAGCACAGCCTTCTGGTGTATCAAACACTCCTCCCAGTTTTGTATCATCAGCAAACTTGCTGAGGGTACACTCAGTCTTTTCATCCAGGTCACTGATGAACAGGTTGAACAAGACTGGACCCAGTACTAACCCCTGGGGAACCCCACTAACTACAGACCTCCAACTAGACTCTGCACCATTGATCACAACCCTCTGAGCTCTGCCATACAGCCAGTTCTTGATCCATCTCACCGCGCACTCATCCAACCTACACTTCCTGAGCTTATCTATGAGGATGTTGTGAGAGACAGTGTCAAAAGCCTTGCTCAAGTCACGGTAGACAACATCCACTGCTCTTCCCTCATCTACCCAGCCAGTCATACCATCATAAAAGGCTATCAGGTTGGTCAAACATGATTTCCCTTTGGTGAACCCATGCTGACTACTCCTGATAACCTTCTTTTCCTCCACATGCTTGGGGATGATGTCCAGAATGAGTTGTTCCATCACCTTTCTAGGGATGGAGGTGAGGCTGACTGGTCTGTAGTTTCCTGGGTCCTCCTTCTTGCCCTTTTTGAAGACCGGAGTGATGTTGGCCTTCTTCTAGTCCTCAGGCACCTCTCATCCATGACGTTTCCAAGATGATGGAGAGTGGCTTAGCAATAACATCTTCCAGCTCTCTCAGCACTCATGGGTGCGTCCCATCAGAGGCCATGGATTTGTGGGTGTCCAGTTTGCCTAACAATCTCTAACCTGATCCTCTTCAACCAAGGGAAAGTTTTCTTTTCTCCAGTCTTTCTCTCTTACCTCCAGGGTCTGGGATTCCTGAGGGCTTGTCTTAGCAGTAAAGATGGAAGCAAAGGCAATATTCAGTAATTCTGCCTTCTCTGTATCCTCTATCACCAGGGCACCCACCTCACTCAGCACTGGACCTACATTTTCTCTAGCCTTCCTTTTGCTCTTGATGTACTTGAAGAAGCCCTTCTTTGTGGAATATCTTACAGACAGTCACCTTGAGTTATTGGAACGTCCTTGACTAAAATAGAATGAGGAACCAGGATGATTTTCTACAAGATAAGAGGAGGTCGATGAAACACTGTCAGCATGATATTTACTGTGGATGGGTTTCTATTAGACGGAGATTTGTTATTGAACTAGACAGGCCCAAAGGAATTTCAAGGCCACCTTGGAAAACTGAAAACAGGATCTGCTGTAGAAGCAAAACAATTCAGCAGCTACAAGGCAGCAACACGACGTAAATCAACAGACCTATCAGCAGTGAGACTCAGACGCATGGACAGTTCGTGAACATAGATGATATCCAATCAGTTAATGCATGCTTGGAGCGTGGACGCGTGATCAGAAAATAACTGCATATATAAAAAGGCTTGTTTCTGTAATAAATCGGCTTTGCATGATTCACATATTGAATCAGAATGCTGAGTCCTTTATTCGCTCCAACAATTTACAGTGTGTTAGCCAAACTGCCAGAGCGTGTGCAAGATTAAATAAACCAATTGCGAGATAGCTTTAAGTGCATGAACAGCTAGCATAAACCAATCGAAACAGAAAGTTAAATGTGTGTACGATAGCTACCAGCTATAAATGTAAGTGCCTTGCCTAAATAAAGGGTCTTTTGGTTCACCTGCACCAGGAGTCCGTGTCGTCAATCCCTCAAATGGTGACCCCAACGTGATAGGGTCACAGAAACACTGAAGCGAGCGTCTGGAGGGACTCCAGCCGAACGATCATCTCGACAGCTGGACTGATCGAGAAACACGCCTGGGCAATCACCGTCTCACGAATACAGGTGAGCGGCTGGATAGTTAAATATGGGATCTAATTTGTCTGCAGAAGAAGAAGCTATAGTGAAACTATTTTTGTGAATTTTACAAAAGCAGAGAATAAAATATGAAGAACATATTGTTAAGTTAATGCTAAAATGGTTTAAACGGCACTCCAACAACAGTAGCAGCAGTCTTTGATTCAGACACTATTCCCAAGTGCTGACTGATTTGCTGTACAATTTTTGAAATAAAATGTGGCCCTTTATCAGAGGATATATCAGCTGGAACTC
The DNA here is from genome assembly GCF_037038585.1 of Patagioenas fasciata. Lineage (NCBI taxonomy): Eukaryota > Metazoa > Chordata > Aves > Columbiformes > Columbidae > Patagioenas > Patagioenas fasciata. The sequence goes on from NC_092559.1 coordinate 21,149,449, forward strand.
CAAACCTTGGTATTATTTCTTGTACTAATGTTTTAGTTACCTGCCGAGCTTTTGCTGTTCTGGTAGGGAGTGCTTCTGACCAACTTGAAAAGGTATCAGTACCAACAAATATCGGCACCCCCCTTTTCTTGGGAGTTCCGAAAAATCAATTTGCCATTATTGCATATGTTTATATAATGCTTCTGCTACTAAAGGCCAAACTAAATAGGAGGTAACAATAAGTTTTCCCTTGTGGGGTGTGAGCCCACCCTTCCTCATTATATGATTCCTCTAAATCTATAATAAGTTTCTGGCCTTCCTTAGTATATTCTGGCTTACCTTCTAAAATAACCTGCCTGTCGGGGACTAGGGCACTTTCTACTTTTATCTTTTGCTTAGGCACCAGTTTTGCCTCTCTGTCCACCAGCTCATTTCCTCTTTCCAATTCCGAGCTCACTTTCTGGTGCGCCTTGATATGCATGATTGCCACCTTCTTAGGAAGTTGAGCTGCCAGTATTTCTTCTGCATGTTTGATATGTTTGCCTTGAGAGTTCAAGAGTCCTTTTTCTTTCCAAATTGTTCCGTGCGCATGCACAACCCTGAAAGCATACTTAGAGTCTGCATAAAAGTTCACAGTTTTACCTTCAGCTAGTTCCAGAGCACAAGTAAGGGCGATTATTTCTGCCTTTTGTGCTGAAGTATTTTAGGCAGAGGTCCAGATTCCATCACTTCATGACTAGTAGTTCTAGCATAACCAGCATGCCTTTCACCGTTCAGGATATTGCTGCTGTCGTACATAAAGCAGTTCTCAGTTTTCTCCATAGGATTGCCCTTTAGATCTGGTCGGCTGGAGTATGTTGCTTCGATGGTTTCCAGGCAATTATGATGAACTGGTTTTCCAATGTAACCACTGAGGAAAGAAGCTGGATTGACAATGTTAGTGACGATGATTTAGCCTGATATTTGAGAAATCTTTGTGGGAAAGCCAATGTCCCATTGCTCATTTAATCCTCTCAAAGTCTCTAGCAACAAGTGCCATGGCGTTAACAGTTGTTTCTTTCCATCTTTGGGTAGTGCTTTGCCGCATAGTAACATCCTTCGTAAAGTCAATTCCAGAAGGCTAATACCCTCCTTCTTCAGAAGCAACTTTCATGTAGATAATATAAGTTCCCCCTCCTGTTCCCAGCAGCTCACCTACTCTTGGTGTTGTGTCTTTTCAAGGATCCGGATCTTTGGCAGCTCCCCCCTGCTACTCTATCAGCTGTACTGGGCTCCGTCTCCACATCTCGTTCGTCTTCGGCTGTCACAGCTTCACCTCTGTCTCTTCTTCATGCGAAATCCTCTTCATGCAGGATCACGTTGGAGTCACCATATGTCGCGGTTTCTTTCTTTCTTTCCCATGACCTCCATAACTAGCAGAAGAAGTCTCTTACAACCATTTAGCACAGAATAAGTCTATTAAGAGATTTTTGGTTTAATTTCCCAGCTTTATCAGAACTACGGATCCACTGGGGATGCCTTTAAATTTCACCCTCAGACTCCTTCATTCAGAATTACAGTTCTCCAACAGCAACATTGCTGGGGGGTGGACTAAAGCCCCTCTTTCGCCGCTTTAGCAGTGGGCAGATAGATTTTTCCTTTTTTTTTATTTTTTTTAATTTTTTTTTAATTTTATTTCTCTTCTCGCTGCAGTTTAGATACAGGCAAGGACATGCAGGTGGTATAATCACTGGTACCAAGTGGGAGTTGCCAGGCCCTAGCAGACTCCTCAGTTACAATGAGCTGAGTTTATCTTGCAGCTTGACACAGGCCTGAAATGTATGTTCAAGCTGTACACCACAGGCCTGGGATATTTTGCTTTTTTATTTTACCATATCATTCCAGCCATAGTACACTTTATATGCAGTTCCTATTAGGTGAGCAATAGTTACATTCCTCAGCCCCATTTACCTTTTGCAATTTCTTACAGGTGTCAATAAACAGCTTATTAACCACCAATCCATTATTTTCAATTTCCTAGATCCGAATGAGTTAATATTCTACCAACTTTTAAATACAACCTCTCCCAGGTTCACATCCATCATAGCATTTACTTTTCTTTCCCATATCTGCAGCTAGCATGTAAATTCAATGTGAATCAGAGTTTAACAACTTAAATTCTTTTCTCGTCTCAAAATTGTTAGATAAAAATAAGAGGAAATTAACTTACAGTACTGTACTTCATCCCATTTTTTCCAAAGATCTGCAGAACAACAGTAATTGCAATACAGCACTATAACCCAGAATCCCACATTCAAGCCACACGTGAATACAATATTGTTTCAAACTTTCTTTTCTTAGAGGATTCCCCCACAAATCTACTCTAATGTGTAAGGATGCATCCTAATGGGGAGCAAGGTGGTACTTTAGTACCTGAACCAAATTTTAGCATTGCACCTTTGATCTGCTTACTGCTCAGCCAGGTAGAGGTATCGCTGGGTCTCCCTGACAAAACAGGTCAGTGCACGGTGGAGCCCCATTGGCACCTGCCCCCCCTGGTGCCCTAGCAAATTGAACTGGGCAAGGCTTTTATTAGTGTCTCATCTAGCGTGCTACAACTGTTATCCCAAAAACAGGATTCTTTACCTGGTGCGCATACAAAAGAGCCAAATTTAGTACACCGAGATGAGACACAGCCTATCAGAGAGTTGCGCAAGTCTGGATACCAGAATAAAGCTAGCATGCTAGAAATAAAAGTATCAGCTACCACGCACAAAATCTTATAATCACATTCACGTGGTAAAGAACTGAATTACTCATGGTCTTCATATCATCACAAAATGTACATTTTGAATCCACGGATTCTCGTGATTTAGCAGTCTGTGAACTTACTGTACCATATAACTGGCAAAGACTTATGAAACTGTAATGTGCTTAAACAGATACCTACAAAGAAAACAGGTTAATAACGAAAAGCATCTCACAGAGTGTTCTGCAAGTTCTCTGTGACTTGTGTGTTATCAGTTAGTTCTCTCCCAGCTTGTTGAAGGTCAAACCATTCCACCTGTAAAACTGTCTGCAACGATTTAATGATCTCTTGCAAAGATTTATTTTTTGTCCTGCTCTTCTCACTTTAAAAACAACATACATTGTAACAAAGTATTATACTTCAAGGTTCCATTCTCTGGCCACTTCTTCTAGTCATCTAACTTACACAGCGGACACCATTGATTACAATATTTCGCAAGATCCTCCTTCCTTGTATTTCCAAGTACTTTCCAAAACTCCAAATATCTAGCAGGTGAGGCAAAAAGCCAGCTTGGTTGAGCAGGGATCTTCTTCTTGAAATACAGCAAAAAAAGAAATTACATGGTCAGGGGAAGTAAGGTCAGGCAACATGGGAGTAGTACAGAGATGGTGCTTGCCACTTGTGGTGGTTTGACTGAAAATGGGTTATTTTTCTTCATGCAGTTAGAAATCTTTCTTTTTCATAGCTAGCACGCTCATCATTTGAACTTAGTTTGAGAACAAGAGATAACACCCTAGCACAGAGTTTATGTTTTTAATTGCTCTGGTCGGAGAGCCAAGGACACCTGAGTGCTCTACCCACAGGTGTGAGGCATCAAGGAAGGGGGGTACGGATGGGGCAGAGCTTGACTGACATCCAGACTGATCAGTAAGAGTATTCCATCCCATTAGCGTCATGCTTCATACTTAAGGAGATCTCTTGGTCCAGGCCCATATCTGTAAATCTATAAATTGAGAACTGTTAATAAAAGTGATCTCAGCCTGGCTCAGCTTGGCCTTGTATCTGTGCATCTCTGTCTGCGTCTGTATGCATTGTTCCTCATCGCCGCAAATGGTGACCCGTGTGAGTGTCTGACCCCTGTGAGGCTCTTCATCTAGCAGAGTGTGTATGGCGGTAACCATGCAATCCAGTGGGTGAGTAAATTTTTGTGGCCACACATCCCTGGGTATAACAGGGATAAGCAGTCCTCACTGAATGAGAGAGCTGTGGGACTGAGTTAGTATGGGACAAGCTGCTTCCCCTGTACATAAGCTATATCTGCAAGTTTTATAGCACATATTACGTGTTTCTGTGTATTGCCTTTCTGAAAATCAAACAACTTGTCAGGAATGTAAGTAAATTGTTTTATTGGTTGTTGTTACAACTCTCTCTTTATGGTGTTGTTTGTGTAAAAACACTGTAAGGCTTCTTCCCCCCTTCTCCCACTTACGCTGTACGCCGCTCTGTGCTTCCCTCTCCTCTTACCCCTTCTCATGGTTTTTACTTAGAAGATAGGCTCAGGAACGTCTGTTCCCAGTGGTGTTCTTAACAAATCAGTATTAGGGTGTGTTTTCACAGTATCACAGTATGTTTGGGATGGGAAGGGACCTCAAAAGATCATCTAGTCCAATCCTCCTGCTGGAGCAGGAACGCCTAGGTGAGGTCGCACAGGAACATGTCCAGGTAGACCTTGAATGTCTCCAGGGAAGGAGACTCCACAACCTCCCTGGGTAGCCTGTTCCAGTGCTCTGTCACCCTCACTGAGAAGAAGTTTTTTCTCAAATTTAAGTGGAACCTCTTGTGTTCCAGCTTGATCCCATTACTCCTTGTCCTATCGTTGTTTGCCACCAAGAAGAGCCTGGTTCCATCCTCATGGCACTCACCCTTTATATATTTATAAACATTAATAAGGTCACCCCTCAGTCTCCTCTTCTCCAAACTGAAGAGACCCAGCTCCCTCAGCCTTTCTTCATAAGGGAGATGCTCCACTCCCTTAATCATCTTTGTTGCCCTACGCTGGACCCTCTCCAGCAGTTCCCTGTCCTTCTTGAACTGAGGGGCCCAGAACTGGACACAATATTCCAGATGGGGTCTCACCAGGGCGGAGTAGAGGGGAAGGAGGACCTCTCTCGATCTACTGACCACTCCCCTTGTAATACACCCCAGGATGCCATTGGCCTTCCTGGCCACAAGGGCACAGTGCTGGCTCATGGTCATCCTGTTGTCCACCAGGACCCCCAGGTCCCTTTCCCCTACACTGCTCTCTAATATGTAATTTCCCAACCTATACTGGAACCTGGGGTTGTTCCTGCCCAGATGCAGGACTCTACACTTTCCCTTGTTAAATTTCATCAGGTTATTCCCTGCTCAACTCTCCAACCTGTCCAGATCCCGCTGGATGGCAGCACAGCCTTCTGGCGTGTCAGCCACTCCGCCCAGCTTAGTGTCATCAGCAAACTTGCTGATAGTACACTCAATTCCCTCGTGCAAATCGTTAATGAATATATTGAATAATATTGGCCCCAGTACTGACCCCTGAGGCACTCCACTAGATACTGGCCTCCAACTAGACTCCGCACCATTGACCACCACTCTCTGGCTTCTCTCTTTAACCCACCTCACTACTCTATTGTCTAGACCACACCTCCTCAATTTAGCTGTGAGGATGCTGTGAGAGACTGTGTCAAAGGCTTTACTGAAGTCAGGGTAGACCACATCCACCGCTCTGCCATCATCCATCCACCTTGTTAAATTCTCATAAAAGGCTATGAGATTGGTCAAGCATGACCTACCCTTGGTAAAGCCATGCTGACTGCCCCTAATGACCCTCTTATCCCTGATGTGCCTTGAGATGACACCAAGGACAAACTGTTCCATTACTTTCCCTGGGACAGAGGTGAGGCTGACCGGTCTATAATTACCCGGGTCCTCCTTCTTGCCCTTTTTGAAGACTGGAGTGACATTTGCTTTCCTCCAATCCTCGGGCACCTCTCCCGTTTCCCAAGACTTGGCAAAAATGATGGAGAGCGGTCTAGCAATGACTTCAGCCAGCTCCCTCAGCACCCGCGGATGCATCCCATCTGGACCCATGGATTTATGGATGTCCAGACTATTTAATAGCTCCCTAACCCAGTCCTCATCGACTAAAGCAAACTCCTCCATTGACCTGGCTTCATCCGGGGTCTCAGGGGTATGGGGCTCCCCAGGACAGCCTCCAGCAGAGTAGACAGAGACAAAGAAGGCATTCAGTAATTCTGCCTTCTCTGTATCTTCTGCCACCAGGGCACCCACTCCATTCATCAGTGGGCCTACATTGTCTCTGGTATTAGTTTTATCTGCTATGTATTTGAAAAAGTTCTTTTTGCTGTTCTTGACCCCTCTCACCAGCTGTAATTCTAAGGAGGTCTTGGCTGTCTTAGCTACCTTCCTACATCCTCTAACAGCAGCCTTATATTCCTCCCAAGTGGCCAGTCCCTGCTTCCATGACCTGTAAACTCTCCTCTTCTGCTTGAGCATACCCAACAGATCCCTATTCAACCACACAGGCCTCCTGGCTCCCTTCCTCGACTTCCTGCGTGTGGGGATGCTCTGATCCTGAGCATGGAAGAAGCAATCTCTGAATGCGATCCAGCTCTCTTGGGTCCCTTTTCCTTCAAGCAGTCTTGCCCATGGGATTTCCCCTAGCAATTGGTGACCCCGACGTGATCCATAAGGAGAATTTACAGAAGGGGGACGACTGCTGCAGGGAGCGAGCCCCAGCTGGAACAACTTGGCTGGACCGTGACCGGGACACAGTCTGCGGGCTGTGTGACTCCTGATTGATCACTACAGAAGCGACAGAGGAGGGATAAAGGATCCAATATCGTTGCAACGGACACCCAAAGAGGTGAGTAGATGGGGGCAAGAGGAGATGGGGCAGAATATTTTTAAAGAAGAAGAAGAAATACTGCGACTCCTCTCGCATATTCTCTCTAAGAGAGGGGTGAAGTATGAGGAGAGTAACCTCAAAAGACTATTAATTTGGTGCAGAGGCAGTGGGTTTCCTGCTGACCTGTTATGAGTTTTTCAAATAGAGACTTGGGAAAAAGTGGGAACTGTGTTGTGGAAGACAATCAGTCACAGTGAAAAATATTTTCTTGGCCTTGTAACCACCTGGAAACTGATAATTACTGCAGTGAAGCAATTAAAACCTGAAAAGACTGTTACGAGCATTAGTGACTCAAAACTTAAACTTGAACTTTGGGACGATTGTCGAGGGTTAAGATTGCGGGGTGACAATCAAACCCTGGCAGATGTATTGTTAACCTCCTCTCCCCCCCACTTCCCCCTTTTGCCCCTCCCTCTCCCCCCTTCCCACTCAGGACAGGCGATCGGGAGGGAAAGAAGGACAGAGAGAAGAGAGTTGGAAAAGTTAAAGATGTTTTACTAACGCTACTAATAAGAATAGAGAAAATAATACAAAATATACAAAACCAATCTTGTAAGTCTCAGCAACTGCAGAGCCAGCACCCAAAGTCCTGGATTAGACTCTGTAGCCAACCGGAGCTGGATTCAGTCTCTCACTAGGCCTCAGTTCGCAGGGACGACCAGCAAGGTCCTCTCCTAATGTCAGCCATGAGGAAAAAAGGGAAAAGGCAAAGGGACGAGATCCTCGTGATCTTCCACTTTTATATGAAGTATTCACGTGAATGGAATGTTATACACCATTGGTCAGTCTCTCGGTCATCAGTTTTCTTGTTGCCACTCTCGCGAGATGTCCATCCGTGCTTATCAATAAGCTTGCATTCCATTGCTAGGTTTAACTAAAACATGTGTTGGGTTCTCCAGGAAAATGCAGCTAACATGAAGGCTTTAGCTGACAGGCAAATTCACTAAAAGAGAAACTTGTTTTTAACAAAACCAGCACACCTCCCCTGCAAGCCTGTGTCTCAGCTGTGGAGAAACTGTGTGACAAACTGTCCAAGAGGGAGCATAGATTCTACTTGTTACCTGCACGGGTGCAAGTCACAGTTATTAGGAGAAGATGCCCTTCTGCAGGACCAGCTCGAGAGAAATGGAACACATCACAAGGTGAATTATGTTTTTTCCTGTGTGACCAGGGGGAATATATGAGTAATTCCACTGCTGACCTAGAGGCATGAGTACGTGAGTTGAAAAAGAAAGCTCCCAAGAGAAAAGTTGCTCTGGTTTCCAGTGAGCAGCTTTCCAGCCAAGGTAGATGGGATTCTTGTGTCTCCCTACCAGAGTCAATCAAAGAGAATTAGGGGGACCCTGCCCCTAGCCAGGTGGAGGAGAGGGACAATGGCAACCGAGTTTGACTGTGTGGATTCGATGGCCTGGTATGTCAGAACCACATGAGTATAAAGCCCTGGTAGACACTGGCGCACAGTGAACAATGATGCCATCAAATCATAAAGGGTCAGAATCTATCGGTATTGTTGGAGCGACTGGGGGAAACAAAGAATTGACTGTGTTAGAGGCTGAAGTGAACCTAACTGGAAATGAGTGGGAAAGGCACCCTATTCTGACTGGCCTAGATGCTCCATGCATTCTTGGTATAGCTTACCTCATGAGAGGGTATTTTAAGGATCCAAAAGGGTATCGATAGGCCTTTAGTATAGCAGCTGTAGAGACTGAGGACATTAAACAGCTGTCTACCTTGTCTGATCTCTCAGACAACCCTTCTGTTGTAGGACTGCTTAAGGTCAAAGAGCAACAGGTGCCGATTGCTACCACGATGGTGCACAGACAACAATATCGCACCAATCAAGATTCCCTGATCCCCATTCATAAACTGATTTGACAACTAGAGAATCCAGGAGTGACCAGTAAGACTCACCTTTCAACAGTCCTATATGGCCAGTGCCAAAGCCTAGTGGAGAATGTAGACTAATAGTAGACTCTCATGGCCTAAATGAAGTTACACCACTGTTAAGTGCTGCCATGCCGCACATGTTAGAACTGCAATATAAACTGGAGTCAAAGGCAACCAAGTGGTATGCTACAATTGACATTGCTAATGCATTTTTCTCTATTCCTTTGGCAGCAGAATGCAGGCCACAGTTTGCCTTTATCTAGAGGGGTATCCAGTACACTTGGAATCGAGTGCTGCAGGGGTGGAAGCATAGCCCTACTGTCTGCCATGGACTGATCCAGACTGCACTGGAACCAAGTAAAGCTCTGGAACACCTGCAGTTCATTGATGACATCATTGTATGGGGTGACACAGCAGCAGAAGTCTTCAAGAAAGGTGAGAGAATAATTCAAATTCTTTTGAAAGCTGGTTTCGCCATAAAGAGAGGTAAGGTCAAGAAGCTTGCCCAAGAGATTCAGTTTCTGGGAATTAAATGGCAAGATGGGCGTCGCCAGATCCCGATAGAGGTGATTAACAAAATAACAGCTATGTCCCCACCAGCTAACAAAAAGGAAACACAGGCTATCTTAGGTGTTGTGGGTTTCTGGAAAATGCATATGCTGGACTACATCCAGATTGTGTGCCCTCTCTACCAAGTGACTCGAAAGAAACATGATTTTCTATGCGGTCCTGAGCAACGACAAGCCTTTGAACAAATTAAACAAGAGATTGTACATGCAGTCGCCCTTGGACCAGTCCAGACAGGACAAGATATTAAGAATGTGCTCTATACTGCAGCTGGGGACAATGGTCCCACCTGGAGCCTCTGGCAAAAGGCACCAGGTGAGACTTGAGGTTGACCTCTAGGGTTTTGGAGTAGAGGATATAAAGGCTCGGAGGCCAACTATACTCCAACTGAAAAAGAGATACCGGCAGCATATGAAGGGGTCTGAGCTCCTTCAGAAGTGGTTGGTACTGAATCACAGCTCATCCTGGCACCCCAATTACCAGTACTGAGCTGGATGTTCAAGGGTAAGATTCCTTCCACTCATCATACAACCAGTGTTACATGGAGTAAGTGGGTTGCATTAATCACACAGCAGGCTCAAAGAGGAAAATCTAATTGCCCAGGGATCTTAGAAATGATCACAAACTGGCCAGAAGGCAGAGATTTTGCAATGTTACCAGAAGAAGAGGTGATGTGTGCTGAAGAAGCCTCACCATATAATGAATTACCAGATAATGAAAAGCAGTATGCCCTGTTCACTGACGGATCCTGTTGTCTTGTAGGAAAACATCGAAAGTGGAAAGCTGCTCTATGGAGTTCTACACAAGTCACAGAGGCTGATGAGGGACAAGGTGAATCAAGCCAGTTTGTAGAGGTAAAAGCCATACAGCTGGCGTTAGACATTGCTGAAAGAGAAAAGTGGCCAGTACTTTATCTCTACATTGACTCATGGATGGTAGCAAATGCCCTGTGGGGGTGGTTAAAGCAGTGGAAGTAAAATAACTGGTAGCACAGAGACCAACCTATTTGGGTTGCCTCCTTGTGGCAGGACATTGGTGCTTGGCTAGAGAACCTGACTGTAAAAGTACATCATGTAGATGTTTATGTGCCTAAAAGTTGAGCCACTGAGGAACACCAAAACAATCAGCAAGTGGATCAGGCTGCTAAGATTAAGGTAGCTGAGGTGGATTTTGACTGGCAATGTAAAGGTGAACTTCTTCTAGCTCAGTGGGCCCATGCTGCTTCAGGTCATCAAGGAAGGGATGCAAGAATAGATGGGCTCATGACCGAGAGGTGGACTGACTTAACCATAGACAGGTTATCCATGATTGTGAAACATGTGCTGCAATCAAGCAGGCCAAAAGGTTAAAACCTGTGTGGTATGGGGGGCAGTGGTTGAAAAATAAATATGGGGAGGCCTGGCAGATTGACTATATTATACTCCCTCAAACCTGCCAGGGCAAGCACTATGTCCTCACAATGGTGGAAGCAACTGCAGGATGGCTGGAAACATATCCTGTGTCTCATGCCACTGCCTGGAACACTATCCTGGGCCTTGAAAAGCAAGTCCTGTGGTGACATAGCACTCCAGAAAGAATCGAGTCAGACAATGGGACTCATTTTAAAAACAGTCTCATAAACAACTGGGCCAAAGAGCATGGCATTGAATGAGTATATCATATTTCCTATTGTGGCAGAATGCAAACCCCCCCTAACCCCCCCCCCTTCAGTATGGAAGGAGTAGGCACATCTCCCTCTCTCTCTGCTACTTGAGGCTAACAGCTTCTTTTCTTTGGTCCCGGAGCACTCTGGCCAGGGCCATTAGGAGAAGGGAGTGCCGAGGTGCCAGTGAGCCGCTGGGCACCTGCGGCCAGTGTGGAGGATGTTTGGAGGCTTCAGGGGCACCCCACAGCCGGTGTGGGGGTGCAGAGAAACTTCTAGAATGCCTACAGTCAGGTCTGATCAGCCTATAAAAACCGGGACTCTCGTCGAGACTTCGCCCATTGTCGCGGGTCTCTCGGAGCACGAGCGAGATGCCGCGGCCGAGAGCCCCCCTCCTCGGGATGGAGACTCTGCTTGCCTTGCCGCCACGTGTGTGAGTAAAACTTCTCACAGGATTGCGAGTATATTTATACTTTCCGTGCACATATGCACGTGTAACTTCCCATGCTTAATACAAGCACGTATAAAATTATTTCCTCGCACAGTCGCGAGTGTATTTATCCTTTCCGTGCACATATGCATGAGTAACTTTCCACGTTTAATACAAGCATGAGTAACTTTCCGTGCACATTTGCACGCGTACTTTAAATTAATTCCTCGCACAGTCGCGAGTGTATTTTCCTCCCGTGCTTCCACATAAGCACGTGTAGTATTCCGTGCACATTCGCATGTGTAAGTAAATTAACCCTCGCAGGATTGCGAGTGTATTATAAATTTACCCTCGCGGAATTGCGAGCGTACACTTTCTGTACCTGTATCTCTTTAAGAATAATCCCGCATCGTGTTCAGGCAAGTGTGTACTCCTCTGGGACTCAGGGGCGGCTCCGACATTGTTTTGGGTGAAGCCATGTGCATGCACTCTGTGGACCGCCTGTTGTACTAGTTGCTGCCCCTTAATAATTTTCCTCAACTGATATCCGAACCTATATTTAAGTCACTTTTGGAGTGCTAAAACCCTGTTTCTCACTGGTTTAATAAAAGTTGTTTTGGACCCTGTTGTCCCTTAAACTAGCCTCGGGGTGCCTCCGTGACACCTATCATGCACCATCCTCTGGGAAGATTGAGCAATACAATGGCTTGTTAAAAACTACCCTGAAGGCAATTGGAGGTGGAACTTTTAAAAACTGGGATAAGCATTTAGCACAAGCCACCTGGTTAGTTAACACCACGGTATCAATCAGTCGAGCTGGCCCTGCTTAGTCAGACCTTTTACACACAGTAGAAGGGGATAAAGTCCCTGTGGTGCATGGAAGGAATATGTTAGGAAAAGCTGTCTGGGTTATTCTTTCTTTAGGCAAAGGCAAACCCATCTGTGGGATTGTTTTTGCTCAAGGGCCTGGATGTACTTGGTGGGTGATGCTGAAGGATGGTGAAGTCTAATGTATACCTCAAGGAGATTTGATTCTGGGTGAGAATACTCAGTTTCAAACTGTATGATGTTAATTGCTGCATGATACTAAGTGTTTAGTAACTATCTTTTAGGTTGATGCAGTGTTGATGAAACCTGAGCTAGCTTCACTGAGTGGCGTTCAGTAACTTCCTCAAGACTGACATCCCTAAGCTGCAGTTCCTGGGCATGAAGTGCACCAGATTATACACCATCTCTCCTGCCTAGAGAGACTACTGTGACAGAGACCTGCAGCCATGAACTAAATGATCTTAACAAACTTTTTGTGAAGAAAGATGAATCATGAACTAGTGATATGTGTGTGTATATACATTTGAAGACAGGTAAAAAGCAGTAGTGATTTGGGTATGATGTAAATGGTATGGAATAAGGGGTGGAATGTCCTGGTTTTGTTTAAAACAAGACTGGGAATGGCAGGACATATGGCTCCAGCCACCTGGATGATAAAGGAAGATCAATACTAACATGACCATCTGAACCGCCAAAGTAGACTAATACTAACATGATTAAATCACAGCAATCAGTAAAAAAAAAGGTGGCCTTGACAAGTTACACAGGATTGTGTGTTTGTGAAGGAGTGATATCCCAGACCAGTAAGAATGATATCTCGGGCCAAAACACCATCCCCAGGATGTATGGCATGTGAGTGTTGGGTCTGAGCCTGTGTTTGGAATAACATTTTTTGAAAAAAACATCCTGTTTAATCTCTTGGTCCAGGCCCGTATCTGTAAAGCTATAAATGGAGAAAGGCTAATTAAAGAAGGCTCAGCTCAGCTCGGCTCAGCTCTGCCTGGGTCTGTTCTTGCTGCTAACAAGAACTCTGTGTCTGCATTTCTGTTTGCTTTTCCATATGCATGTCTGTATGCATCATTCTCATCGTTGCATAAGATCAGTTCTCTTTTAGTGAATTTTCCTTTCAGCTTAGTTCTTCTAAGTAACTGCACTTCTCTGATGTTGGCTGCATGTTTTTTCAGACACTGTTCACTCTGGAGCTGATAACAGTAGCAATGGTATGCAGAAGAGACACAGGTTTAGACTTATTGCTATGGCAGCCAAGGTTACTGATAAATTTTGCATGTCCTGTAAATTATAGGGGTGTATTTGCAAGGAGGGGAAGACAGAACAGGTGACCAAAACTGACCAACTAAGTATTCAATCCCATACACGTCATACACCACATAAAAGTGCGAGATCACGAGGGTCTCGCTCTCTTCAGCCATGGCCGGCATCTGAAGAGGACCCTGCCTGTTCTGCCTGTGATCTTTGGCCTAGTTCCAGGCCCTGCTGAAGAGAAGCTGCTAAATTAATGTATACTGTGATTAAGTTATAAAAGACACACCCATCATTAATCAATTGACATGATAAATGCTTTCTAATCACCTGCAAAACAAGAGGATAATTTTCAAATTTTAGATCCTCCTGCATGACAAGCTGGAGACAGAAGATTAAGTAATACATTGTTTAGAAGCAGAGTGCTTAGCTTATGTTTGACTAGTAATCAGTAGATATATTGTAAGTAAAAAAGTAATCAATTACTTCTGTAAGTGTGTACCAATTGCACTTCCATGAAGAACTGCCAATGTGGAGAGGTCAATCAGTGGACCCTCAGAAGCCCCCCTGAAAGAGGCAGCAGTAACTGTAAACGACGCTACATGGCAGCAAAGACTGTGAAATAAATAACTTCATACTAACCTAATGATTATGCAATTATTTCTTAGTATAGATGATAGCATGTTAAAAATTCCCAAAAATTGTAATGAATATGTAATAATTGTGTGAATATAAGCAGTGCAACAGCATCCAGTCCCAGTTCTGTCAATAAAGAATGCCTGCTTAACAGTATAATTGACTTTGCTGATAAGTTTATTTCTTTGTTTCACTGCATCCCTTAATCCAGTTCTGGTTTACTGCTGAGTCCAGCCCAGGACTTCCAGGTAGCTGCCCTGCAACCGCTGGAGCAATGCCAACTCCACTGCGGGCCAGCCGTGCTACACTGGGAAAGTCAAGATTGATTTTGTATTATTTTCTCTACTTATTAGTACCATTAGTAGAGCATTTTTAACTTTTCCAATTTGTCTCTCTCCCTTTTCCTCTTATTACTTTTCCTTAGTGGGGGGGCAGGGGGTTAACAGCATCTGCCATGTTTTATTGTTGCCCTGCAGTAAATGGTGACATTCCTGAAATACCCATCCCTTGATGATGATCTTTTATGTGGTCAGTCATGTTGTCAGCAGGAAAGAACAGCTGGAAAGAGGACCCTGAAGGCTGTTTACCCACAACCACTACAGTCTTAACATCACAGTTAACGGTATCCCCTGCATTCTCTTCTGGGTCAAGAGGATCTTGATTGTTTAAAAACCACACGCAGTTGGATTTGATGGAGAAGGCATTTGTTGTCTGTGCAACAGTGGATGTTGGAGATTCAAGCTGCAGTGAAGATAACATAATGTAAGGTGGAATTCTACTCTGCTGGCGAAACTAGTACCAGATAACAAGGCTAGTAAATAACTACTGAAAAAACAGACCTTGTAAGATGTGATATGGAGCCCCAGTATTCCAGGGGCAAGCTTCTTCCTGGAATGATCTGATACTGCAGGCAGCAAGGCAGCGTGGGTTATACGCTCTCAGACCAGTGTTTCACAGGGTACACAGAGGTACCTAACTGTCTTCATCTCTTTCAGTGCTGTAGTCAACCCCTGTGGCCAACCAATTTTGTGATTAGTGCATGTGAGACTGAAGTTACTGATCTTTTCAGCCTCCATTCCCTGGACAGCTTTAGTCTCCCATTCTTTCGTATAGCTGCTTGGGATAGTGAATAGCATATCTTGTGCTGAATATGAGGTCTTCAGGGTTGGCTGTGCATGACCTGAAGTGGCGTGTGGGAGATATGAGGGATTTTCTTGAAGTTACTGTGTGGATGGGTTTCTATAGAATGGATATTTGTTATTAAACTAGCCAGGCCCAAAAGAATTTCAAGGCCACCTTGGAAAGCTGAAAACACAACATAAACCAACAGACCTATTAGCAGTGAGACTCGGGCGCGTGGACAGCTTGTGAACATAGATGATATCCAATCAGCTAATGCATGCTTGGAGCATGGATGTGTAATCAGGAAATAACTGCATATATAAGGAGGTTTGTTTCTGTAATAAATGGCTTCACTTGAATTCATATTGGATTGTGTGGAGTGCATGATTTTTCGCCCTCTCAGTGGTGGACTACTCATTCTTTCAGAGGATGCATGCCAGTGGGTAGCAACAATAATAATTCTGTGATGGATGCACTTGACTCCTCCCCCAACCAAACCAGCAGCAGTTTGCTACAGGCTCCAAATGAGGTAAAGGCCTGAACAGTAGCCAACCCAATAACTCCTTTTAGGAAACTCACAAGGAAGCAGAACAACACACTGAACACCGATAAGTTGTGGGTGCAAGGAGTCTCATGCATACCTTTCCCGTTTGACTATGAGTCAATCACTTTATTCCATAAATATGACAGCCTGGGTGAGCCTACATTGAGCTCTCTCTACTAGACATGTCTGTATGGCAATGATCTTTTACTAATCACAGATCAATAGATGAGCCCAAGTTTTATATTAATCATTTAGCTTAAGTAAGTGCATTTCAGATAGAATTAATCACTTAGAATTATTAAATTATGTGATTTTTAATATACTGTCTGTTTCACGTTACTTAGTAAGCTAAATTTGCTGAAATCTTAAACTGTATGTTGTAAAGTTCTGCTCATATTTTACCAAAATTTTATCTACTTGCATTCTATCTTTGAAAACAAAATGGCTGCAAACCATAGACACAACCTGCAAGATAAGTCCTGTTTTGCACCTCATTGTGAAAAACAGGATTCATATAGATATATTAACACTTTCATGTGGGAGATTTGAGGGATTTTCTTGAAGTTAATGTATGGATGGGTTTCTATGAGATGGAGATTTGTTATTAAACTAGCCAGGCCCAAAGGAATTTCAAGGTCACCTCGGAAAGCTGAAAACACGACATAAATCAACAGTCCTATTAGCAGTGAGACTCGGGCACGTAGACAGCTTGTGAACATGGACAATATCCAATCAGCTAATGCATGCTTGGAATGTGGATGCGTGATCAGGAAATAACTGCATATATAAGGAGACTTGTTTCTGTAATAAATGGCTTTGCTTGAATTCATATTGTTTTGTGTGGAGTCCATGATTTTTCACCCTTGCAATGAGATGCATCCCAGAGTCCTGAAGGAATTGGCTGATGTAGTTGCCAAGCCACTCTCCATGATATGTGAGAAGTCATGGCAGTCAGGTGAAGTCCCTGGAGACTGGAAAAAGGGAAACAGCACTCATTTTTAAAAAGGGTAGAAAGGAGGACCCCAGAAACTACTGACCTGTCAGCCTCACCTCTGTGCCCTGGAAGATCATGGAACAGATCTTCCTAGTAGCTATGCTAAGGCACATGGAGGACAGGGATCTGATTCAAGACACCCAGCATGGCTTCAACAAGGGCAAGTTGTCCTGGTTTTGGTTAGTGAATTTTCCTTTCAGCTAGGTTCTTCTAAGTAACTGCATTTTTATGAAGTTGGTTGCATGTTTTTAGGACAGTGTTTGCTCTGGAGCTGATAACAGCTGATATTTCCAGTTTTACTGAGCTAATTGTAGGAATGGTATGCAGAAAAGACCCAGGTTTATCTTTTATTGCTATAGCAGCCAAGGCTGCTGATAAACTTATGACAAATAAATGTAGGGAGAGGCAGACAGAACAAGTGACCCAAATTGACCAACTAGGTATTCCATGCCATCCATGACATACTCAGTTTAAAGGTGGAAGATGACAAAGGACTGGCTGTCTTCATCCATGTGGCATCTTGTGAGAGTTGGTCCGAAGATGGAGCAGTATTTGCCTGAACATCGCCATCAAGAACTTAGAGAACTGAGGCCCTGACAGAAAGAATGCATGGACAATGACTTGGAGAGAGGCCCGAGAAGCATTGTGTTGCACTGGTTTCTCCGATACAGGGGGACTGCTGCTTACAATGGTTGTTGTGTGGACTTCGCCTGCTGCTTCAGCCAAACCAGCCCCCACCTCCTGAAAGTTATTGTTATGAGGGGTCTCTTCGACCCAGGGACAATAGCTGCCGTCCAGAAGATGTGTTCTCACCTGCAGCCTCAGTTACATGTGTCCCCCACCTGCTCCCCCAAACAATGGTCAACAAAAAGGAGTATGCCCAGAAGCTCGCCAAGGGTCCTGAGGTCACCCAATGGACCAGAGAAAGATCCCTGAATGCTGGACACGTAAGCGTTGGCAAAAGAAAGCATGAATCTTTCGAGGCTGCGCAGTACAAGCCTGGATTGCGAAATCAAGGCGGAGATTGGCCTCAAACAATGGGAGCGAGGAGGGGTGAAGAAGCATAAGAGATGACTCCCGAATGGACACCGTTGAAGATCTTCCCGCCAGAGGATCCCGAACCATGACGGAGGACCGGCAGGACTCCACAGGACCGGAGACCAGAGGGATGCTTCTGAAACTGGACTGGTGATAAACGCAACCTCATTTCTCATCTTTACTTTTCCCCATTTCTTTTCCCTTTTCTTTTTCTTACTCTCTCTCTCTCTATTGCGTGCCGCTTTATGGGCAAATTAATAAAGTAACACTGTTTGATTGAATTATAACCCCTTGGCATTTTGGTTGCCTTAATTTTGCACTTCGAGATCAAGGTAAACGAACCATCATGAGTCCGTCACCGAATGGACCGTGACACATCTGTAGAGGACCCTGCCTGTTCTCCTGCCTGCAATCCTGATCCTGATTCCAGTCTGTGAATCTCTGAATCTAGTTCCTGTCTACTGCCAAGTCCAGTCCAGGACTCCCCAATGTTTGCCCAGCACTGGCTGGCATGACGCCAGCCACCTGCAGGCCGCTGGGAAATTCAGCATTGGTTTTCTATATTTTGCATTATTTTCTCTAATTATTAATATTCATAGAATCATTTTGGTTGGAAGAGACCCTCAAGACTGAGTCCAACTTTTAACCTAACACTGGCACTAAACCATGTCCCTAAGAACCTCATCTACACATCTTTTAAACGCCTCCAGGGATGGTGACTCTACCACTTCCCTGAGCAGCCTGTTCCAGTGCTTCACAACTCTTTCCATGAAAGAATATTTCTTAATATCCAATCTAAACCTCCCCTAGTGCAACTTGAGACCATTCACTCTTGTCCTATTACTTGCTACTTGGGAGAAGACACCAACACCCTCCATGCTACAACCTTCTTTCAGGTAGTTGTAGAGTGTGATAAGGTCTCCTCTCAGCCTCCTTTTCTCCAGGTTAAACAACCCCAGTTCCCTCAGCCTCTGCTCATAAGACTTGTTCTCTAGGCACTTCACCAGCTTTGTCACCCTCCTCTGAACTCTCTCCAGTACCTCAATGTCTTCTTTGTAGTGAGGGGCCCAATAATGAATGCAGTATTCAAGGTGTGGCCTCACCAGTGCCCAGTACAAAGGGACAATCACTTCCTTAGTCCTGCTGGCCACAGTGTTCTTGATACAAGCCAGGATGCTGTTGGCCTTTTTGGCCACCTGAGCACACTGATAGCTCATATTCAATCGGCTGTTGATCAACACCCTCAGATCACTCTCTGCCAGGCAGTTTTCCAGCCACTCTTCCCTGAGCCTGTAGCATCACATGGGGTTGTTGTGACCCAAGTGCAGGACCAGGCACTTGGCCTTGTTAAACCTCATACAATTGGCCTCAGTTCATTAATCCAGCTGGTCCAGATCCCTCTGTTGAGCCTTCCTACCCTCAAGTAGATCAACACTCCCACCCAATTCGGTGTCATCTGCAAACTTAATGAGGGTGCACTCAATCCCCTCATCGAGATAATTGATAAAGAGATTAAACAGAACTGGCCCCAACACTGAGCCCTGGGGAACACCACTCATGAGTAGCCGCCAACTGGATTTGACTCCATTTACCACAACTTTTTGGGCCCAGCCATCCAGCCAGTTCTTTACCCAGCAAAGAATATGCCTGTCCAAGCCATGAGAAGACTCCAGGAGATTCTCCAGGAGAATGCTGTGGGAAACAGTGTCAAAGGCTTTACTGAAGTCTAGGTAGACAACATCCACAGCCTTTCCCTCATCCACTAAGTGGGTCACCTTGCCATAGAAGGAGAACAGGTTGGTCAAGCAGGACCTGCCTTTCATAAACCCATGCTGACTGGGTCTGATCGCTTGGTTGTCTTGTATGTGCAGCATGATGGCACTCAGGATGATCTGTTCCATGACTTTCCCTGGCACCAAGGTCAGACTGACAGACCTGTAATTCCCTGGATCCTCCTTTCAGCCCTTCTTGTAGATGGGAGTCACATTTTCCAACTTTCAATCAACTGGGATCTCCCCGGTTAGACAGGACTGCTGACAAAGGATTAAAAGTGGCTCAGTGAGCATCTCTACCAGCTCCCTCAGTATCCTTGGGTGGATCCCATCCAGCCCCACAGACTTGTGCATGTCTAAGTGGTGTAGCAAGTAACTAACCATTACCCCTTCATTCTGCTCCATATCCCTGTCTTCCAGCTGAGGGGACTGAGTACCTGGAACACAAATGATTTTACTATTAGACACTGAGGCAAAGAAGGCATTTAGTACCTCAGCTTTTCCCTCGTCCTCTGTTACTATGTTTCCCCCCACATCCACCGGAGGGTGGAGATTCTCCTTAGCCCTCCTTTTGTTGCTCAGGTATTTATAGAAACATTTTTTGTTGTCAGGATAGCAGTGGTCAGACTCAGCTCTAGTTGGGCTTCAGCCCTTCTAATTTTCTCCCTGCATAGCCTCACAATATCCTTGTAGTCCTCCTGAGTTGCCTGTGCCTTCTTCCAAAGGTCATAAATTCTCCGTTTTTATTTTTTCTTGAGTTCCAGCCAAAGCTCTCTGTTCAACCAGGCCAGTCTTTTTCCCTGCCGGCTCGTCTTTTGGGACAGCCTTCTCCTGCACCTTTAAGATTTCCTTCTTGAAGAATGTTCAGCCTTCCTGGACTCCTTTGTCCTTCTGGACTGCCTCCCAAGGGACTCTGTCACCCAGCCTCCTAAACAGATCAAAGTCTGCCCTTTGGAAGTCCAAGGTAGCAGTTCTATGAATCCCCCTCCTTTTCCAAAAATGGAAAACTCGATCATTTCATGATTGCTGTGCCCAACAAAACCTCCAACCATCACATCACCCACAAGTCCTTCTCTGTTCACAAACAGGTCCAGTGGGGCACCTTCCCTGGTTGGCTCACTGACCAACTGTGTCAGGAAGTTGTCTCCAGGAGCCTCCAAGACTGTTTTCTCTCTGCTGTGTTATATTTCCAGCAGACATTTGGTAAGTTGAAGTCCCTCATGAGAACTAGGGTTAGCGATCATGAGACTTCTCCCATCTGCCTGCAGAATATTTTATTTGCCTCTTTTTGCTAGTTGGGTGATCTGTAACATACTCCCATCACAATATCTGCCTTGCTGGTTTTCTGATTCTTACCCATAAACACTCAACCCTATCATCACCACCATCAAGCTCTAGACAGTCAAAATGCTCTCAAACATACAGGGCTATTCCACCTCTTCTCCTTCCTTGCCTATCCCTTCTGAAGAGTTTATAGATATCCATCCAGTTCCTGAGATCAGCTGATCAGTACCAGCTCAGCGGGTCCCAATTAAGCAAAATCTTCGAGGTACAGAGAAGCCTTTTTTTTTTCTCTGAGTTGGGCACTTTCGTTCTCGAGAGACCCAGAAGCTCCCGGCAGCCCTTGCAAGAGCAGGTGATGTGGAGTGGGCGTTACCACGGTGAGGGCGATCACACCCCCGCCCCTTGCCTTGAAAAAGCCTCTGGGAGGGCAATAAGGCATCACTGCTCGCCAGGCACTAGGAGGGGCAACCAGCTTGTGACGCGGGTGAGTAACACCCACACTGTGCTGCAGCAGCGCGTGTATAACTCATGCACTAGGGTGCACAGGTTGTCACTTTTTGCTTGTTAGACCCTCTCACTTATTGCCACTGTCCCAGACCGCTGCCGACCATGGTGACCTCCAGAAAGAGAACTTGTCTCAAAAAGACTGTAGCAATTCAGACTGACTGCCTGCTCCGAACCGTGGCTGTTCAGGTTTCCGGTTGCAGGGAATGCCAGAGCCTACTGCTGCCGGGGGAGGACAGCCAACATTCTACCTGCGTGAGGTGTGAGCAGATGCAAGATCTGCTCATCATGGTCACAAAACTTAAGGAAGAGGTCGTGATGCTGAGGTCCATCAGGGAGTGTGAAAAGGAGATCGACTGGTGGAGTAACTCCCTGGTGTGCCACTCAGAGAGGCTTCAGGGGGTTCCCCCTCAGAAGGTGATGGACCCCCTGCCCTGTCGGGAAGAGGGGGAAGACCCAAGACAGCCCCTGCCCTGTTGCTGTTGGGCAGAGGTAGAGCACCAAAAAGATGAGGAGGGTTGGAAGCTAGTTCCAGTTAGGCGCCGCAGGCAACCCCCCTCCCTACCTGCTTTGCTTCCCCAGGTGCCCCTCCGTAATAGGTTTGAGGCCTAGATCTTGAAGAAGAGGTAGGTGAGGATGTGGTGGAAGGCCCGCCTACAAGGTCACATAGAAAGAGGCAGTTGACTCCATGCCTCAAGACGGCCTCCAATAAGAAAGAAAGAAGGGTAATTCTAGTAGGCAATGCCCTTCTGAGAGGGACGGAGGACCCAATATGCAGAGTTGACCCTCATCGTAGGGAAGTTTGTATTCTACCTGGAGCCTGGATCAGGGACATCAATAGGACTCTCCCCAACCTGGTGCACCCAACAGACTACTAGCCACTGCTGATCTTCCAGACAGGTGGGGAGGAAGCTGCATCCTGCAGTCTGAGGGGAATAAAGAAAGATTTCAAGGCCTTGGGATGGATGGTAAAAGAGTCTGGGGCTCAAGTGATTTTTCTCTTTCCTCCTTCCAGTTTTGGGTGATGACATGGAATGGAATAGAAAAATTCAGTCCATAAACAACTGGCTACAAAACTGGTGTTACAGGCAGGGCTTTGGTTTCTTTGATAACGGCTGGTTTCACAAGACACCAGTCCAGACAGCGATACACGGGAAAGGTTTATCTCCCAGGGGCAAAAGGATGCTGGGACGGGAATTAGCAGGACTCATTTGGAGAGCTTTAACCTACACTCGAAGGGGAATGGGGTTGTAGCTGGGCTTGCATCAGTGGGGCAGCACTCTAGAGTTGGTGAAGGCTGGGAGGCCTCCCACCCCCCTAGGGTGAAATCGGTGTACACAGCTCGCTCTCTGAAATGCCTGTGCACAGCATGGGGAATAAGCAGGAGTTAGAAACCTGTGTTCAGGCAGGAGATTATGACCTGGCGGCAATTATGGAGACGTGGTGGGACAGTTCACATGACTGGAATGTGGTCATGGATGGCTATGTCCTTTTCAGGAAAGACAGGCCAGCCAGGCGTGGTGGTGGAGTTGCTCTTTACGTGAGAGAGCAACTACAATGTTTTGAGTACTGTCCAGGCATGGATGAGGAGTGAGTTGAGAGTCTATGGGTGAAAATTAAGGGGCAGGTGGGCAGGGGTGATACTGTTGTAGGTGTCTATTACAGGCCACCAGATCAGGGTGAGGAAGTTGATGAGGCCTTCTACAGGTAGCTGAGAGCAGCCTCACAATCACAGGCCCTGGTTGTGGTGGGGGATTTTAACTACCCTGCTGTTTGCTGGAAGGATTACTCAGCCAGCCAGCCACAGTCTAGGAGGTTCCTCCAGTGCCTTGATGATAACTTTCTGTTGCAAATGGTGGAGGAGCCAACCAGGAGAGGTGCACTGCTGGATCTCATCCTCACTAACAAGGAGGGTCTGGTTGAAGCGGTGAAGGTTGAGGGCTGCCTGGGTTGCAGAGACCGTGAAATGGTGGAGTTCAGGATCTTGTGTGTCAGGAAAAGAATAGCAAGCAGAATTACAACCCTGGAATTTAGCAGGGCAAACTTGGGCCTTTTCAAGCAATTGCTAGGGGAAATCCCATGGGCAAGGCTGCTTGAAGGTAAAGGGGCCCAAGATAGTTGGTTAGTGTTCAGGGACTGCTTCTACAAGGCTCAAGATCAGTGTTGGAAAGTAAAACGTGGGAAAGCAAGATGTGCGGTTCCAGCCATCTGGATGATAAAGGAAGATCAATACTAAAATGACCATCTGGACGGTCAAAGACATAATACTGACATAATAATATATAAAGGGCCTTGGACAGATTATTTTGAAGTATGTTTCTCATAATTGTAAAAAATTATAGCCCAGACTCGCGAGAATGGTATCTCGGGCCGGATAACCGCCCCCAAGTGCATGGGATGTGTCCTTGGGCCTGGTCTGTGAATGAATGGAAAAACAAGTGAGACAAACTTCACATGAGTTGAGTGTGGTTTTAATAGCAATTAGTGGAAAAACACCTTTTGTAAACACCTTAGTCCAGGCCCGTACCTGTAAATCCTATCAATTGTGTGCATACAAATCCAGCACATCGAGATGAGACACAGCCTATCACAGGGTTACGCAATTCTGGATACTGGAATAAAGCTAGCGTGCTAGAAAGAAAAATTACAGCTACTACACACAAAATTTTACCATCACATTCACGCAGTAAAGAACTAAATTACTCATGATCTTCTGTATTATCACAAAATGCACATTTTGAGTCAACGGATTCTCATGATTTAACAGACTGTGAACTTATCGTACCATATAACAAAGGCCTACCAAAATTGCAACATGCTTAAACAGATACCCACAAAGAAAACAGGTTAATAAGGAAAGCATCTTGCAGACTTTAACAAGTTTTCTGACCTGTGTGTTATCAGTTAATTCTCTCTCAGCTTGTTGAAGTTCAAATCGCCCCGCCTGTAAAACCGTCTGAAAAGATTTAATGATTTCTTGTCCGAGTGCTTTCCTATGTTTTAAAACACCTCCCGATACCAATTTTTTAGGAACACAACTGAAAACAATCATTCCTGACCCCATCTTGCAAGTAAAAACCTTGAGAAGAGGGAGGGAGGGGGGTAAACACTGGGCTGCTTGCAGCGTGAGTGGGAAAAGCAGGGAGAAGGTTTTACGGCGGACTTAAAAACAACTAATAAAAAAATTAACTCGCATTCCTGACAAGCTGCTTGATTTTCAGAGAGGCAATACACAGGAGCACATAATATGTACTGTGAAACTCGCAAATAACATGCTGATAGCAAACATTAGTGTTCTCTACTGCTAATTTCAACACCAGTGCTTCCTTAGCTTCTAAGTTTTCAACCTGCTTATTGATGGCCTCTTGAAGGTGGTCAATAAATTGCATGTAATTCTCATTGGGACCCTGATTAATAGTTGCAAATAATTTGGCTGCTTTGTTGGTTTCAGGCACCTCTCTCATAGCTTGATATGCAAGGTCTGCTGACTGCCTCAGGATTTCAGAAACTAATTGCGCCTCCAATTGTGGTGCCTCTAATTAGTGTCTGTTCCAAGAGTTGGGGGATACCTGCCCCTTTCAATTAATCCCCATCGTTCTGTCCTAAATGATCTATAGCTGTTATATTGCATAGGTCTACTTTTGCTTGAGTCTTTCATGGTTCTTATCTGATTTCAGAGCAACTCACACACATACTCCTTTAACTTTCCAAGAAAATGCTGCAAACCCTCATCCTCTTCCGAGTCATCAGGTAACACGGACTTGAACGGTCAGAACAGTGCACATTCTCTCCAATACTTTCTAGCATCATAATTATTCATATAACCTGAGTTCCCAAGCGCATCCCCTTTCCCGACACAATCAGCATGACCGCATTGATGACTGTTGGATTCATTCGCTAATACCTGATCTGATATTTCACACAGTTCTTTTGCCCAGTTCTTATCCGGCGACTCCTTCTGCTCTCTCATGGAAGTTGGAGAGTTAAAAGGTGGTAAAAGCAGATACAAATTGGTAAAAAGACTTGTTTACAACTTTAGCATTCTCAGCTTTCACAGGTTCTTTGGGCAAGTTGTCTGATTCCAATCCTTTTGACTTGCTGTTCTCATCAGGGTTTGCTAATAGTTGTAGGAGGACACCCGCTCGGCATTTTTCCTCCCCCCCGCCCCGGACTGCTGAACAATCAGAGGTGTTGAAAGCACAGCAGGGGATGGAGTAGAGAAGGTATCAAAGACACGAACCGGGTAAGCTTCACAACGACTTTCAGGATTCTTATCAGGCTGCAACGCTACAAAAACTCCAGCAGCAGCAGACCGTTCAGCCTTAAAATCTTTTATAAGCTTCCATGTAGTTACTAATGATTTAGCTTCTTTAACATCTCCATTGCTGACCTTATTCCATAATTTCTGCCTTATATCGTCCCAAAGTTCAAGTTTAAAAGCCTTCTCGGTTTCTCCCAGGTAGCTGTTAATTCTACACCAAACTAACGGTCTACGTATGTTACTTTCTTCCTATTTAAGTCCTCTCACAGAAAGAATATGCAGGAGGAGCTTAACTACGGCTTGTTCTTCAGAAAATACATTTTGCTCCATAACTTCACTCTTCCCTCCTCCTGCCCTCAGCCGCTCACCTTTTCCGGTGATCCGTCGACGAATTTATCCCCGGGACATCCGTACGCCTCTGTCCAGTCTCCAGTCCAGGTGAACCGCCTCCGGCTGGGCCGCTCCAGGCTTTTCCCTGATTGTAGTGAGACGCCATTCAGAGTATCACGTCGGGGTCACCATTTTTTGGAACGATAAAGGACTCAGCATTCTGATTCAATGTGAATCACACAAAGCCATTTATTACAGAAACAAACCTCCTTATATATGCAACTCTTCTCTGATCATGCGTCCACGCTCCAAGCATGCATTTGCTAATTGGATATCATCTATGTTCACGAGCTGTCCACGTGCTGAAGTCTCACTGCTGACAGGTCTGTTGATTTACACCATGTTGGGGCCTTGTTATTTCGAAGATGCTTCTCTCCCACGGCAGGTCCTGTTTCCAGCCTTGAAATTCCTGGCTGGTTCGGTAACAAATCTCCATCTAACAGCAACCCCTCTACAGCGCTGGATGGCAGCACAGCCTTCTGGTGTGTCAGCCACTCCTCCCAGCTTAGTGTCATCAGCAAACCTGCTGATAGTACACTCAATTCTCTCATCTAAATTGTTAATGAATATATTGAATAATACTGGCCCCAATACTGACCCCTGAGGCACTCCACTAGATACTGGCCTCCAACTAGACTCCGCACCATTGACCACCACTCTCTGGCTTCTCTCCTTAAGCCAGTTTGCAATTCATCTCACTACTCTATTGTCCAGACCACACCTCCTCAATTTAGCTGTGAGGATGCTGTGAGAGACTGTATCAAACTCTTTGCTGAAGTCAAGGTAGACCACATCCACCACTCTGCCATCATCCATCCACCTTGTTACATTCTCATAAAAGGCTGTGAGGTTGGTCAAGCATGACTTACCCTTGGTAAAGCCATGCTGACTGCCCCTAATAACCCTCTTATCCTTGATATGCCTTGAGATGGCATCAAGGACAAGCTGTTCCATTACTCTCCCAGGGATGGAGGTGAGGCTGACCGGTCTATAATTACCCGGGTCCTCCTTCTTGCCCTTTTTGAAGACTGGAGTGACATTTGCTTTCCTCCAATCCTCGGGCACCTCTCTCGTTTCCCAAGACTTGGCAAAGATGATGGAGAGCGGTCCAGCAATTACTTCAGCCAGCTCCCTCAGCACCCACGGATGCATCCCATCTGGACACATGGATTTATGGATGTCCAGACTATTTAATAGCTCCCTAACCCAGTCCTCATCAACTAAAGCAAACTCCTCCATTGACCTGGCTTCATCCGGGGTCTCAGAGGTACAGGGCTCCCCAGGACAGCCTCCGACAGAGTAGACAGAGACAAAGAAGGCATTCAGTAATTCTGCCTTCTCTGTATCTTCTGTCACCAGGGCACCCACCCCATTCATCAGTGGGCCTACATTGCCTGTAGTATTAGTTTTATCTGCTATGTATTTGAAAACGCTCTTTTTGCTGTCCTTGACCCCTTTCACCAGGTTTAATTCTAAGGAGGCCTTGGTTATCCTAGCTGCCTTCCTACATCCTCTAACAGCAGCCTTATATTCCTCCCAAGTGGCCAGCCCCTGCTTCCATGGCGTGTATAAATTATTTCCTCGCATAATCGCGAGTGTGTTTTCCTCCTGTGCTTCCACATAAGCATGTGTAATATTCCGTGCACATTTGCAAGTGTATTTCTCCTTGCGGGATTGCGAGTGTATTATAAAGTAATCCTCGCAGAATCGGGAGTGTACACGTTTGTACTCAATACGAGTACGTGTATCCCTTTAAAATAATCCCACGTGTGTTCAGGCAAGTGTGTACTCTTCCCGGACTCAGGGACGGCTCTGGCATTGTTGTTGGTGAAGCCACGTGCATGCACACTGTGGACCTCCTGTTGTATTAGTTGCTGCCCCTTAATAATTTACTCAACTGATATCCGAACCTGTATTCCAGTCAGTTTGGAGAGCTAAAACCCCATCTTTCACCGGTCAATCTCCTGAACAATTTTACTGAATAAAAGATTGTTTTGGACCCTGTTGTCCCCTAACTAACTTTGGGGTTCCTCCATGACAGTCTCTGGCAGAGTAGACAGAGACAAAGAAGGCATTCAGTAACTCTGCCTTCTCTGTATCTTCTGTCACCAGGGCACCCACCTCGTTCATCAGTGAGCCTACGTTGCCTCTGGTGTTAGTTTTATCTATCTGCCACATATTTGAAAAAACTCTTTCTGTTGTCTTTGACCCCTCTCGCCAGGTTTAATTCTGAGGCCTTAGCTTTCCTAGTTGCCTCCCTATACCCTCTGACAACAGCCTTATATTCTCCCCAAGTGGCCAGCCCCTCCTTCCATGATCTATAAACTCTCCTCTTCCACTTGGGCTTACCCAGCAGCTCCCTGTTTAACCATGCTCCCTTCCTTGACTTCCTACGTGTCGGGATGCTCTGACCTTGAGCCCAGTAGAAGCAGTCCCTGAACACTAATCAACTATCTTGGGACCCTTTACCTTCAAGCAGCCTTGCCCATGGGATTTCCCCTAGCAATTGCTTGAAAAGGCCCAAGTTTGCCCTGCTGAAGTCCAGGGTTGCAATTCTGCTTGCTATTCTGTTCCTGCCACACAAGATCCTGAACTCTACCATTTCATGGTTGCTGCAACCCAGGCAGCCCTCAACCTTTACTGCTTCGACCAGACCCTCCTTGTTAGTGAGGATGAGATCCAGCATGCATCTCTCCTAGTTGGCTCCTCCACCATCTGCATGAGGAAGTTATCATCAGTGCGCTGGAGGAACCTCCTGGACTGTGTCTGGCTGGCTGAATGGTCCTTCCAGCAAACATCAGGGAAGTTAAAATCCCCCACCACAACCAGGGCCTGTGATTGTGAGGCTGCTCTCAGCTACCTGTAGAAGGCCTCATCAACTTCCTCACCCTGATCTGGTGGCCTGTAATAGACACCCACAACAGTATCACCCCTGCCATCCTGCCCCTTAATTTTCACCCATAGACTCTCAACTCGCCCCTCATCCGTGCCCGGACAATACTCAATACACTGTAGTTGCTCTCTCACGTAAAGAGCAACTCCACCACCACGCCTGACTGGCCTGTCTTTCCTGAAAAGGACATAGCCATCCATGACCACATTGCAGTCATGTGTGCTGTCCCACCATGTCTCCATAATTGCCACCAGGTCATAGTCTCCTGCCCAACCACAGGTTTCTAACTCATCCTGCTTATTCCCCATACTGCACGCATCGGTATACAGGCATTTCAGAGACTGAATTGAGCACACCGATTTCACCCTAGGGGTATGGGAGGCCTCCAGTTCCTGTTTGCTGTGGAGTCCAGACCAGGACTTTCCAGGTGCCTTCTCTGTAGCTGCTGGAGCAATGCTGGCTCCGCCATGGGCAGCACTGCGCCGCCCTGGGACATTCAGGATTGAATTTGTACATTTTGAATTGTTTTCTTTATTTATTAGTAGCATTAGTAAAGATTTTTTAACTTTTTCCAACATGCAAGTCTCTCTCCCTTTTCCTCCTATTGCCTTTCCTTGTTGGGGAGGGTTGGGGGTAACAGAGAGCATCTACTGTGGTTTACTGATGCCCTGTAGTAAATTATGCCAGATCTATTGGCCCCCATGTGGGGCTTGAAAACGCTAAAATTTGACACTAAAAAGGGGCAAAATGTGGAGATTTTGGTGTTTTTAATACTGTGGCGCAGATTCAATTTTTTGGCATGGTGCCAGCTCATAGGGTTGAGATGTTCACAGGTCTGTGTGCTTTAGACATCATCTAGTAGTATTAAAGTAGATTGAATTACATTGGTTTAAAGATGCTGTGGCATAAGTTGTATCAATTAGTCTCTACACTGTGTTCTGCACTACCTTATTTGTGCTGGTCATATTTCACTAATAGTTTTGTGCATTCTATTACATCTGGAAACTGGATGGTGGTGATGATTTTACTTTGTGGTTTGGCACTGGTTTATTTTATTATACTCCAGCCGATAATGAATTGATATTCATTACTGTTGTATCTAGAGAAACTTCCAGTAGAGATTAAAGAGAAATATACCTACCTTTGTTTCAATTTGATAAGCCAATCTATAGAAAAACTGACTAATAATACCTTTCCTTTTACGTTAGGACAGATTACAGATGTTTTTGAGAGCTTTGAATATCCTTGGAGTTTTGACCGTACTTTGTTGGTATTGTCAGGTTTGCTGAATGTGTGTCAGTTCATGCTAGTGATAAGAGAGATGAGGTTAAATAAGAGGATTGCATTTTTTCTAACTCCTGAGACTTATGTTGTGTTTGCTCAAGCCTCGGCAACAGGCATGGCTATGGCTGCTGCCCGCCCCAAATGGAGCAAGGCAGCGAAAGCTACCGTTACAGTACCCGTAACCCCCCTGACAGCCTCAGCAAGTGACAAAGCATCTCCAGCTCCTACACAGAGCAAAGCAGCTAAGGCTGTAAACCCCCCCGACTGCCGCTTCTCCAGTCTCAAAGACTGACAAGGCAGCTACTCTACCCCCCCACACTGTGCACTGCTGCTGCTGCAACCACAACAGCCACTGTAATTATGTCAATACTGGTGACAGTAATTTTCTGGAAATAAATCGAGATATGGTGAGCCCATGTTGGCATCAGTTGCTGGTGTTAAGAGAGTCGCAAGAAGGACTGCTCATGCTGCAGATGATGGCCAAGGGGCATAATCACCCCAAGAGGCATCCTCATCAACACAAGGAGGAGAGGAAGTGACCAATCAATCCTTTTCTCCAAGTGAGCAGAAAGATATGCGAAAAGACTTCAGTTGTCATGAAGGCGAGAATGTTGTAACCTGGCTACTCCAGTGCTGGGATAATGGAGCTGATGGTCTGGAACTAGAAGGTGGGAAAGTCAAGCAGCTGGGATCTCTGTCAAGGGATGCCACCCTTGATAGGGCAATTTCAAGAGAGAATGACCCCTCCACCCTCTGGAGTAGACTCCTGACAGCCATGAAGGCAAGGTTTCCCTTTAAGGAAGATGTTATATGTAATCCAGGGAAATGGTATACTATGGGAGAGACGTATCCAGTTCCTGAGATAATTAGCTGTGTGGGAGATCTATTTTGAGCCAAACAGCCAAAAGGGGACAGACCCAGAAAGAATCCTTTGTACACGACCTTTGTGACACAGGTTTGTACAAAGCGCACCACTGGCATATGCTAAGTCATTGGCATCAATGATCTGGTCAGCTGCAGCTCAACAAAACATTGCTGAAGTGATTAAGCAGCTTCAGGACTTTGAGGACAGCCTTGCTAGCTCTTTATGAGGTTGTGCCTTGACTGTGGAGAAACTGTGTGAAAAATCTGATGACTGGTTTGAAAAGCTGTTGAACGAAATCATAGCACTCAGAGAAGACAAGTTCCATTCACAACCTGTACAAACCTATGTTTCAACTATTAGGAGAAGGTGTTTTCAGTCTCAAGAGAGAGGACAGAAGAAATACACAAAAAGAGGCACACTGTGGTTTTTCATACGTGACCAGGGAGAAAACATGAGGAGATGGGATGGAAGACCTACCTCAGAACTTCAGGAATAAGTACGTGGGTTAAAAGGGAAAAATACTAGGAAAATGGCTGCTCCAGTTTCCAGAAGGGGTAGAAGAGATTCTGATCCTCTTGAAGGAACCTCTAATTCATACCCAGAGACTGTGCATAACACAAATTAGAGGGGTCCTGCCTCCAGCCAAGCGGAGGAAAGGGACAACAGAGTTTATTGGACTGTGCAGATACAATGGCCTGGTACAACAGAACCCCAAGAGTACAAAGCTTTGGTAGACACTGGTGCTCAATGCATGATAATCCCCTCAAACTGTAAAGGAACACAATCCATCAGTATTTCTGGAGTGACTGAGGGATCCCAGGAACTGACTGCAGTAGAGGCTGAAATGAACCTAAGTGGAAAAAACTGGCAAAAGCATCCCATTGTGACTGGTCCAGATGCTCCATGTATCCTTGGCATAGACTACCTCAGGAGAGGGTATTTTAAGGACCCAAAAGGGTATTGGTGGGCATTTGGTATAGCAGCTGTGGACACTGAGAATATTGAACAGCTGTCTACTTTGCCTGGTCTCTCAGAGGACCCTTCTGCTGTAGGACTGCTGATGTTTGACGATCAGCAGGTGCCAATTGCTACCACGACGGTGCATCGCCGGCAATATCGCACCAATCGAGACTCTTTGATTCCTATCCAGAAGTTGATTCGTCAACTGACGAGCCAGGGTGTGATCAGTAAGATTCACTCACTTTTTAACAGCCCAATTTGGCCAATGCGTAAGTCTAGTGGAGAGTGGAGACTAACTGTAGACTATCGTGGCCTGAATGAAGTTACGCCACCATTGAGTGCTGCTGTGCCTGACATGTTAGAACTTCAATTTGAACTGGAGTCAAAGGCAGCTAAGTGGTATGACATAATTGACATTGCTAATGCATTTTTCTCTATTCCCTTAGCAGCAGAGTGCAAGCCGCAGTTTGCTTTCACCTGGAGGGGCATCCAGTACACATGGAGTCGCTTGCCCCAGGGATGGAAACACAGTCCTACCATCTGCTATGGACTGATCCAGACCACGCTGGAACAAGGTAAAGCTCCAGAACACTTGCAATATATTGACGACATCATTGTATGGGGCGACACAGAGAAAGAAGTCTTTGAGAAAGGTGTATGAATAATTCATATTCTTTTGGATGCTGGTTTTGCCATAAAATGAAGCAAGGTCAAGGGACCTGCACGAGAGATCCAGTTTTTAGGAACACTAACACATCAATAACCCTCGTGTCTTTTCTGCCACACTGCTCTCCATTTGCAAACCTCCACTGAGATGGCAGACAGAAGGGCCTTGCTAGCACCCAATCCCTCAAACATTGGGTTTGTCTCTACTGTACTTGGCTTTCTCCCCTTCCCCCTTCAAATCTAGGTTAAAGCTCTTTCAATGAGCCCTGCTAACTCCTGTCCAAGGATCCTTTCCCCCTTTGAGACAGGTGCAACCTATTTGTCTCCAGCAGGCTAGGTGTCATATAAACATGATCAAAAAGCCCAAATTTTTACTCCTGACACCAGTCCTGCAGACAGGTAATGATCTGCTGGGTCTTTTTGTATCTTCTGTGCTTGTAAATATCCCAAGGATGGGTATCAAGAGGATGGGACCAGACTCTTTTCAGTGGTTCCCAAGAATAGGATGAGGGGCAATGGGCAGAGGCTGAAGCATTGGAGGTTCCATGTAAACATGAAGAGAAACTTATTTACTTTGAGGGTCACAGAGCACTGGAACAGGCTGTCCAGAGAGGTTGTGGAGTCTCCTCTGGAGACATTAAAAAACCACCTGGACGCATTTCTGTGTGATCTGCTCTAGGTGAACCTGCTTTAGCAGATGGGTTGGACTAGACAATCTCCAGAGGTCCCTTCCAACTCCAACCATTCTGTGATTCCCTCATGATTCCGTGCAACTGGGTGGACAGAGGAGAACACTACTTGTGTTTATTGTTAGTAAAGCTTTTTTTTTTTTTTTAAACTTTCCAACTTGTCTCTCTCCCTTTTCTTCCTCTTCCTTAGTGGGGAGGGCAGGGGTTAATAGAGAGCATCTGCCACACTTTGTTGCCCTGCAGTAAACAGTGACACAAGTCCTGCCTGATCAACCTATTGACCTTGATGGAGTGAGTACATCAGTGGACAAAGGAAGGGCTATGGATGTCATTTATCTTGACTTCTGTAAAGCCTTTGACATGGTCCCACACAACATCCTTCCCTCTAAATTGGAGAGATATGGATTTGATGGGTGAACTGTTCAGTGGATGAGGAGTTGACTGGATATTCACATCCAGGGGGTAGTGGTTAATGGCTCAGTGTCTGGATGGACACTGGTTACAAGTCTGTACTGGGACCAGTACTATTTAATATCTTCATCAGTGACATAGACAGCGGGATTGCATGCAGCCTCGGCAAGTTTGTGGAGTACACCAAGCTGAGTGGTGCCGTTGACACACCTGAGGGATGGGATGCCATCTACAGGGACCTGGGCAAGCTTCAGAAGTGGGCCCATGCAAACCTCATGAGGTTCAACAAGGCTAAGTGCAAGGTCATGTACCTGGGTCAGGGCAACCCCCGGTATCAATACAGGTTGATGAATGAAGGGATTGAGAGCAGCCCTGCAGAGAAGGACTTGGGGGTACTGGTGGATGAAAGATTGGACATGAGCCAGCAATGTGCACTTGCAGCCCAGAAGGGCTATTGTATCTTGGACTGCATCAAAAGAAGCGTGGCCAGCAGGTTGAGGGAGATGATTCTGTCCCTCTGCTCTGGTGAGACCCCACCTCAAGTACTGCATCATTACTTATTACAGGAAAGATATGGACCTGTTGGAGAGGGTCCAGAGGAGGGCCACAAAAATGATCAGAGGGATGGAACACCTCTCCTATGAGAACAGGTTGAGAGAGATGGGGTTGTTCAGCCTCGAAAAGAGAAGGCTCCAGGGAGACCTTATTGAGGCCTTTCAGTACTTAAAAGCGGCCTGTTACAATAAGACAAAGGGTAATGGTTTTAAACTAAAGAAGGGGAGATTCAGGCTAGACATGAGGAAGAATTTTTTTACAATGGGGGTGGTAAAACACTGGAACGGGTTACCCAGAGAGGCGGTAGGTGCCCCATCCCTGGAGACATTCAAGGCTGGGCTGGACAGGGCTCTGAGTAACTTGATCTAGTTGAAGATGTTCTTGCAGTAGGGTTGGACTAGATGACCTTTGATGGTCCTTTCCAATCTAAACTATTCTATGATTTTATGATCTATAGGATCAACCTCTAGAGAACTTGAATCTAACCGTTTTCACTAATGGATTTTCATACTATGTGATTGGAAAATGACACACGGGCTATGCAATGGTGAGAAAGTACTTGAAGAAGAACCTCTACAACTCCCAGTGAGTGCCCAATCAGCGGGTAAGTATTTATACCGACTTTAAATATGCCTTCAGATTGTGTCATGCAACAAGTATGCTATGGAAAGAATAGGATTCCTTAACACAGCAGAAAATAAATATTTCTGAAGGAACTGGAATCCAAATGTTGTTTGAAGCTATTAAGCTTTCAAGGGAAATCACAGCAGTATACTGTACTAAACAACACTTATAAAATTTTAGATATACAGTGACAGTTACATGTTCCATATCATCTGCAGTCCTCAGAACAGGTAGAAAGAATGAACAGGACTCCTAAAAATAAAATGGCTTGAACATGTAGCCAAGTGGGTTTGAAATAGATAAAGTTTTTAAAAATAGTGCTATGGGAATAAAGGCCGCTGTTAGAGGACGTAGGAAGACAGCTAGGATAGCCAAGGCCTCCTTAGAATTACAGCTGGCGAGAGGGGTCAAGAACAGCAAAAAGAACTTTTTCAAATACATAGCAGATAAAACTAATACCAGAGACAATGTAGGCCCACTGATGAATGGAGTGGGTGCCCTGGTGGCAGAAGATACAGAGAAGGCAGAATTACTGAATGCCTTCTTTGTCTCTGTCTACTCCGCTGGAGGCTGTCGTGGGGGACCCTGTACCCCTGAGACCCCGGATGAAGCCAGGTCAATGGAGGAGTTTGCTTTAGTCGATGAGGACTGGGTTAGGGAGCAATTAAATAGTCTGGACATCCATAAATCCATGGGTCCAGATGGGATGCATCCGCGGGTGCTGAGGGAGCTGGCTGAAGTCATTGCTGGACCGCTCTCCATCATTTTTGCCAAGTCTTGGGAAACGGGTGAGGTGCCCGAGGATTGGAGGAAAGCAAGTGTCACTCCAGTCTTCAAAAAGGGCAAGAAGGAGGACCCGGGTAATTATAGACCGGTCAGCCTCACCTCTGTCCCTGGGAAAGTAATGGAACAGCTTGTCCTTGGTGTCATCTCAAGGCATATCAGGGATAAGAGGGTCATTAGGGGCAGTCAGCACGGCTTTACCAAGGGTAGGTCATGCTTGACCAACCTCATAGCCTTTTATGAGAATGTAACAAGGTGGATGGATGATGGCAGAGCGGTGGATGTGGTCTACCCTGACTTCAGTAAAGCCTTTGACACAGTCTCTCACAGCATCCTCACAGCTAAATTGAGGAGGTGTGGTCTAGACACTAGAGTAGTGAGGTGGGTTGCAAACTGGCTTAAAGAGAGAAGCCAGAGAGTGGTGGTCAATGGTGCGGAGTCTAGTTGGAGGCCAGTATCTAGTGGAGTGCCTCAGGGGTCAGTACTGGGGCCAATATTATTCAATATATTCATTAACGATTTGGACGAGGGAATTGAGTGTACTATCAGCAAGTTTGCTGATGACACTAAGCTGGGAGGAGTGGCTGACACGCCAGAAGGCTGTGCTGCCATCCAGCGGGATCTGGACAGGCTGGAGAGTTGGGCGGGGAATAACCTGATGAAATTTAACAAGGGAAAGTGTAGAGTCCTGCATCTGGGCAGGAACAAGTCCAGGTTCCAGTATAGGTTGGGAAATTACATATTAGAGAGCAGTGTAGGGGAAAGGGACCTGGGGGTCCTGGTGGACAGCAGGATGACCATGAGCCAGCACTGTGCCCTTGTGGCCAGGAAGGCCAATGGCATCCTGGGGTGTATTACAAGGGGAGTGGTCAGTAGATCGAGAGAGGTCCTCCTTCCCCTCTACTCCGCCCTGGTGAGACCCCATCTGGAATATTGTGTCCAGTTCTGGGCCCCTCAGTTCAAGAAGGACAGGGAACTGCTGGAGAGGGTCCAGCGTAGGGCAACAAAGATGATTAAGGGAGTGGAGCACCTCCCTTATGAAGAAAGGCTGAGAGAGCTGGGTCTCTTTAGTTTGGAGAAGAGGAGACTGAGGGGTGACTTTATTAATGTTTATAAATATATAAAGGGTGAGTGCCGTGAGAATGGAGCCAGGCTCTTCTCAGTGGCAAACAATGATAGGACAAGGAGTAATGGGATCAAGCTGGAACACAAGAAGTTCCACTTAAATTTGAGAAGACATTCAAGGCCCGCCTGGACATGTTCCTGTGCGACCTCACCTAGGCGTTCCTGCTCCAGCAGGGGGATTGGACTATATGATCTTTCGAGGTCCCTTCCAATCCCAAACATACTGTGATACTGTGATACTGTGATATTAGAAATACCCCTCAACAACCTCTAGGGTTGTCACTAGCAGAAACAGTGTTTAGCAGACATTTAGCTGTATCTGGGACTTTTGTCCCACTAGGACTAAACTCTTAAATGAATGGTTGATCCAGTATGTTTTATATATGCAACAAGACGTTGAAGGAAAAAGAAGTATGCTCAGTGGTATCAACCCACACCACTTGAAATATAGTTACGTGGCAGAAAGCCTGGGGAAGAAGTGTTAATTAAGGTGTTTTCACAAAAATCCAAATTATAACCTCGAAGGGAGTGGCCATATATTGTCCTACTATGTTCTTATTTTGTTGTTGTTTTCTTATTTTAAGTTTTAGGAAGAGAAAATTGGATACACCATTCTCATGTCAAGCAGGTCATGAATAGCCAACCAGCTAACGAATGACTATATTTGGAAGAATCCATACACTGAAAAGACTAAGTGGTAAATCTCACTACTCTTGGTGCTTTTAACCATGATGACCACTGCAGCATGACTAAGTATAAAATCGATGGGTAACCCACTGTAGTACAAAGTTAACAGGACTAAAGGGGAGGTAGTTCATAGATTTTTATGGGGCAGGTATCTAAACTCCTGAAAACCCCCTGGAACTCTACTCCTATATATTGGAAAGGGATGTGTTTGTATAAGAACCCTTTGCGATTTTTTATCCATAGATAACATCACTGTAGAGACAAATAATCATTAAAATACTTGTGCTTGTGGCTTTGCTGACATTGTAGGATGTGGTTTCAGTTATCCAGTTTCCATTATGTCTTATCAACTGTTACAGTCCAATTATACCTTAGTTCCTACTTCCTATCCCCATTAGAATGAATCCTGCATTGGTGAGGAAACTACAAAGACATAATGACTTGTATCAACTGTTAGAAAATGTCTGAAACAATGTACAAAAGACCCTAATTACCATCCATCATGATGTGGAAGAAATACATCGCATCACAGAAAGGGTAAAAAAGGATGGAGAACCCTAATGGTGGGAAACTTTTTTGGGTGGTCACCAACCACTACGGGATACTCCACCCAGTAGTAATTTTGTTAGCTCTGGTTACCCTGCTCAAGAGAGATGACTATTGTGGATGGAGTGAGAGGGATGCACTTCACTCGTAAGAGAGAAGCAACAATAAATTTTTTGATAGTGAGGTAACAAAGTTGGGGACTACGGTGGGTCCATGGATTCCCTGACGGAGGGCATGGGAACAGAAATTAGCCT
Organism: Patagioenas fasciata; assembly: GCF_037038585.1. Lineage (NCBI taxonomy): Eukaryota > Metazoa > Chordata > Aves > Columbiformes > Columbidae > Patagioenas > Patagioenas fasciata. The sequence goes on from NC_092559.1 coordinate 21,187,624, forward strand.
TGAAGATATGAAGGCCTACCCGTGAGAAAGATGGGAGTAAAGGAATATCTGGAGATGTTAAGGATGTACCTGTGAGAGAGAAGGGAGTAAAAGAGTAACATTGATGATAGCAAAATTAGTCAATGAGATGTTACTGCTGTAACTTGTAACCAATAGTGAAGAGACACACGAATTGTTAAAATTGCATGAAAATGCACTTGTGGCAATAAATGGTATCTACTACTTTCATCCTGGAAGAACTTGGTCTATGTCATTTGTCCGTCTCAACCAAGACATATGGTGACCCCAACGTGATCCTGCATGAAGAGGATTTCGCATGAAGAAGAGACAACGGTGAAGCTGTGACAGCCAAAGACAAACTGGGGAGACAGAGCCCGGTACAGCTGAAGATCCAGATCCTTGAAAAGACACCACGCCAAGAGCTGGTGAGCTACCGGGAATGGGGAGGGGGTGGAACTTATCTAAAGAAGAGGGTATTATATTATCTACATGGAAATTGCTTCTGAAGAAGCAGGGTATTAGCCTTCTGGAATTGACTTTACGAAGGATGTTACTATGGGGCAAAGCAGTACTGAAAGATCCAAAGAAACAACTGAACTGTTAACAACATGGCACTTGTTGCTGGAGACTTTGAGAGGATTAAAAGAGCAACAGGAACACGCAGAGACAGTAGAGAGGGGTGGCTTCCCTGGACTAGATTTGGAAAAAAAAAAAAGTGCACTGTTCCAAACCCTGAACCCCCCTGTTACTGATGATTCTCCAGCACCGTTCAAGTCCGCGTTATCTGATGACTCGGATGAGGATGAGGGTCTGCAGCATTTGCTTTAAAAGTTAAAAGGAAAAGGAGTATATGTACGTGTTTCCCCGAGATCAGATAAAAACCATGAAAGACTCAAAGCAAAATTTGACGTATGCAATGTAACAGCTATAGATCATTTAGGACGGAACGATGGGGATTCATTGAAATGGGCGGGTATCCCCCAACTCTTAGAAGATACACTAATTGGCACACCAGAATTACAGGCGCTATTAGTTTCTGAAATCCTGAGGCAGTCAACAGACCTTGCATATCAAGCTATGATAGAGGTGCCTGAAACCAACATAGCAGCCAAATAATTTACAACTATTAATCAGGGTCCCAATGAGAATTACATGCAATTTATTGACCATCTTCAAGAGGCCATCAATAAGCAGGTTGAAAACTTAGAAGCTAAGGACGCACTAGTGTTCAAATTAGCAGTAGAGAACACTAATGTTTGCTATCAATGTGTTATCTGTGAGTTTTACAGTACATATTACATGCTGCTGTGTATTGCCTCTCTGAAAATCAAGCAGGTTGTCAGGAATGTGAGTTTATTGTTTTACTGGATGTTGTTACATTTCTTTCTTTGTGGTATGGTTTCTGTAAGTGCACCATAAACCTTCTCCCCGCTTTTCCCACTTGCGCTGCAAGCAGCTCTGTATTTCCCCCTCCTCCCTCCCTCTTCTCATGGTTTTTACTTATGAGATGGGGTCGGAAATGACTGTTTTCAGTTGTGTTCCTAAGAAATCGGTATTGGGAGGTGTTTTAAAACATAGGAAAGCACTTGGAAATATGAGGAAGGAAGATCTTGTGAAATTAATGTAATTAATGGTGGCTGCTGTATAAGTTAGATGATTGGGAAAAGTGTCTGGAGAATGGAATCTTGAAGTACAACACTTCGTTGCAATTAATATTGTTCTTAAAGAGAGAAGAACAAGACAAAAATAAATCTTTACAAGAGATCATTGAATCATTTCAGACAGTTTTACAGGTGGAACGGTTTGAACTTCAACAAGCTGAGAGAGAGTTTGATAACACAGGAGTTACAGAAAAGATGCAGAAGTCTGCAAGATGCTTTTCATTATGTACCTGCTTTCTATGTAGGTATCTATTTAAATGTATTACAGTTTCATAATTCTTTGCCTGTTATATGGTACAGTAAGTTCATAGACTGTTAAATCAAGAGAATCCATGGACTCAAAATGTACATTTTGTGATAATACAGAAGACTATGCATAATTTAGCTCTTTGCTGCGTGAATGTGATGATAAGATTTTGCGTGTGATAGCTATTACTTTTCTTTCTAGCATGCTAGCTTTATTCCAGCATCCAGACTTGCGCAACTCTGTGCTGAGCTGTGTCTCATCTCGGCATACTTGTCCTGGTTTAGTTAAAAAACAAGTTTCCTTTTAGTGAATTTGCCTGTCAGCTAAAGCCTTCATATCAGCTGCAGTTTCCTGGAAAACCAGATACATATTTTGGTAAACATAGCAATGGAATGCAAAGTTATGATAACAACTGATGCATATCTCGCGAGAGGGGCAACGAGAAACAGGTGACCAAGGAACTGACCAACGGTGTATAACATCCCATTCACGTGAATATTTCATAAAAAAGTGGGAGATCACGAGGATCACGTCTTTTTTTCCTTCTTTTCCTTTTTCCTTATAGCCGACATCAGAAGAGGACCTTGCTAGTTGTCCCTGCGAACTGAGGCCTAGTGAGAGACTGAATCCAACAGAGTCCAATCCAGGACTTTGGGTGCCGACTCTGCAGTTGCTGAGACTTTCAAGATTGGTTTTGTATATTTTGTATTATTTTCTCTATTCTTATTAGTAGCATTAGTAAAACATCTTTAATTTTTCCAACTCTCTTCTCTCTGTCCTTCTTTTCCTCCCGATCACCTGTCCTTAGTGGGAAGGGGGGAGAGGGAGGGGAGAAAGGGGGAAGTGGGGGGAGGAGAGTAGGTTAACAATACCTCTCCCAGAGTTTTATTGTCATCCCGCAATCTAAACCCTCAACAGATAATTGGTGCCCAACATGGGGCAAGAGAAAGGGGTAAATTTGGAGATTTTTGGCTTTTCTACTGCTCTGACATACCTTTCAATTTTCTTGGCATGGTGCTAACTCAGAGAGTTGTGAGACTCGCGAGTCTGTGTGCTTCAGACATTATCTAGTGGTATTAAGGCAGAGTGAATTACACTGGTTTAAAAACGTTGTGGAATAAGATATATCAGTTATTTTCTACATTGTGTTCGGTGATACCATACTTGTGCTGGGCATTCTTTCTGAATCGAAGTATTAATTATATAACAACAAGAAACTGGACGATAGTTATGATGATACTGTGTGGTTTGGCACTGGTTTATTTCATTATACCGCAACCGCTAATGAATTTCTACTCGTTTCTGCTTTACCTTGAAAAACCTCCAGGAGAGATAAAGCAAAAAACAGCTATGTGTTTGCTAATTGGTCAAGCGAATCTTTAGAAATGCTGACTAACAATACTTTTGCTTTCTTGCTAGGAGAGTTTACAAATGTTTTAGAGAGCTTTGAATATCCTTGGAGCTTTGATAGAACTGTGATGGTGTTATTTGGTTTGCTGAATGTGTGTCAGTTTGTGTTACTGTTAAGAGAAATGAGGTTCAATAGGAGTTTTGCGTCTCTTTTTAGTCCTGAGATATGCGGTGTGTCTTCGGAAGCTTTAGCAAAAAACACTCCTAGCCACTGGAGAAAAAACAAAACAGTGAAAGCTGCTGCTGCAGCCACTGCTCCCCCCCATCACAGACACTGCTGCTTCGCAGGCCCAAGCTCCATCTCATCCGCATAGCTCCTCTGCCAAGATCGCTGCAGATAATGTTACTTCTCCAGCCTCAAAGCCTAACAAGGCAGCCCCTCCTTCCTCACACACTGGGCACTGTTGCTGCTGTAACCATAACAATCACTATGATTATGCCCATGCCAGTGACAGTCATTCATACTCTGGAAATGAATCAGATGATGGTGAGCCCATATCAGCATCAGTTGCCAGTTGTAAGAAAGTCACTAGAAAGACTCCTTGTGCAGCAGGTGATGGCACAGGGGCCACAGGGCCAACATCAACCCAAGGGGCATCACCAGCGCAGGGAGGAGATGAAGTGACCACCACTTGGTCCTTTTCTCCAGGTGAGCTTAGAGATCTGCGAAAGACTTCAGTCATCGTGAAAGCGAGAATATTGTAACCTGGCTGCTCCGATGCTGGGATAATGCGGAAGAAACAATTGAATTGGAAGGTGGTGAAGCTAGGCAGCTGGGATGTCTGTCAAAAGATTCCACCATTGATAGGGCAATTTCAAGAGAGCCTAACGCCACTACCCTCTGGACCCGACTCCTGGCAGCTATGAAAGTAAGATTTCCCTACAAGGAAGATTGTATATGCACATTAGGGAAATGGAACACTATGGAGGGAGGTATCCAGTTCCTGAGAGAATTAGCTGTGTGAGAGATCATCTCTTTTGGACCAAAGATGGGACAGACCCAGATAGAATTATTTGTACAAGACCTCTGTGGCGCAGATTTGTACAAAGTGCACCACCTGCATATGCTAAGTCATTGGCAGCAATGCTCTGGTCAGCTGAAGGTAATCAAAGGATTTCTCATGTGATTGAGTAGCTCTGGGACTTTGGGAACAACCTTGCTGGTTCTCTATGGGCTTGTGTCTCTGCTGTGGAGAAATTGTGTGAAAAATTTGATGACCGGTTTGAAAAGCTGTTGCAAGAGATCAAAGAACTCAGAGAAGACAGGTGCCATTAATGACTTGTATGAACCTATGTTTCAACTATTAGGAGAAGGACTTTTCAATCTCAAGAGAGAAGACAGAGGCAGTCCACAAAAAGAGGTTCACTGTGGTTCTTCCTACGTGAGCAGGGAGAAAACATGAGTAGGTGGCATAGAAGGCCTACCTCAGAAATTCAAGAACGAGTACATCAGTTAAAAGGAAAAACTCCTAGGAAAATGGCTGCTCCAGTTTACAAAAAGGGGCAGAAAAGATTCTGATGCTCTTGAAGGGACCTCTAATTCACACCCAGAGACTGTGCAAAACAGGAATTAGAGGTGCCCTGCCTCCAACCAGGTGGAAGAAAGGGATAACAGAGTCTATTGAACTGTACAAATACGCTGGCCTGGTATAACACACCCCCAGGAGTACAAAGCTTTAGTGGACATTAGTTCTCAGTGCACAATAATTCCTTCTAATTATAAAGGAACGCAATCCATCAATATTGTTGGAGTGACTGAGGGATCCCAGGAACTGACTGTTGTAGAGGCTGAAATGAGCCTAAACTGGAAAAACTGGCAAAAGCATCCCATTGTGACTGGTCCAGATGCTCCGTGCATCCTTGGTATAGACTACCTCAGGAGAGGGTATTTTAAGGACTCAAAAAGGTATAGGTGGGCATTTGGTATAGCAGCTGTGGACACTGAGAAAATTGAACAGCTGTCTGATTTGCCTGGTCTTTCAGATGACCCTTCTGTTGTAGGACTGCTGATGGTTGACGATCAGCAGGTGCCAATTGCTACCACGACGGTGCATTGCAGGCAGTATCGCACCAATCGAGATTCCTATCCAGAGGTTGATACATCAATTGGAAAGCCAGGGTGTGATCAGTAAGACTCGCTCATCTTTTAACAGCCCAATTTGGCCAGTGCGTAAATCTAGTGATGAGTGGAGACTAACTGTAGACTGTCGTGGCCTGAATGAAGTTACGCCACCACTGAGTGCTTCTGTGCCTGACATGCTAGAACTGCAATTTGAACTGGAGTCAAAGGCAGCTAAATGGTATGCTACAATTGACATTGCTAATGCATTTTTCTCTATTCCTGTAGCAGCAGAGTGCAGGCCGCAGTTTGCTTTCACCTGGAGGGGCATCCAGTATACATGGAATTGCTTGCCCCAGGGGTGGAAACACAGTCCTACCATCTGCCATGGTCTGATCCAGAACACGCTGGAACAAGGTAAAGCTCCAGAACACTTGCAATATATTGATGACATCATTGCATGGGGCAACACAGCGAAAGAAGTCTTCGAGAAAGGTGAGAGAATAATTCAGATTCTTTTGGATGCTGGTTTTGCCATAAAACGAAGCAAGGTCAAGGGACCTGCACGAGAGATCCAGTTTTTAGGAATAAAATGGCAAGATGGCCGTCGTCAGATCCCAATGGATGTGATCAACAAAATTGCAGCAATGTCTCCACCTACTAATAAAAAGGAGACACAGACTTTCCTGGGCATTGTAGGTTTTTGGAGAATGCATATTCCTGACTACAGTCACATTGTGAGCCCTCCAATTTGAGTGGGGCCAGGAAAAACTACAAGCCTTTGAACAAATTAAGTGTGAGATAACTCATGCGGTGGCCCTTGGACCAGTTCGGACTGGACTAGATGTTAAAAATGTGCTCTACACCGCAGCCGGAGATAATGGTCCTACCTGGAACCTCTGGCAGAAAGCACCAGGAGAAACACGAGGCCGACCCTTAAGTTTTTGGAGTCGAGGATACAAAGGATCTGAGGCCAGCTATACTCCAACTGGAAAAGAGATACTAGCAGCATATGAAGGAGTTCGAGCTGCTTCAGAAGTTATCGGTACTGAAGCACAACTCCTAGCAATTCAACTGCCGGTGCTGAGCTGGATGTTCAAAGGGACGGTTCCGTCTACACATCATGCAACCGAAGTTACATGGAGTAAATGGATTGCACTGATCACGCAACGAGCTTGAACTGGAAATCCCAATCGCCCAGGGATCTTAGAAGTGATTACAGACTGGCCAGAAAGCAAAGACTTTGGGATGTCTCCAGATGAGGAGGAAGTAACATGTGCTGGAGAAGCACCACCATATAATACACTTTCAGAGACTGATAAGCAGTATGCACTGTTCACAGATGGATCCTGTCGTCTTGTAGGAAAACATCGAAGGTGGAAAGCTGCTATGTGGAGTCCCACACGACAAGTTACAGAAGCCACTGAAGGACAAGGTGAATCTAGTCAATTTGCAGAAGTGAAAGCCATCCAGCTGGCTTTGGACATTGCTGAACGAGAGAAGTGGCCAGTACTTCATCTCTATACTGACTCATGGATGGTAGCAAATGCCTTGTGGGGGTGGCTACAGCAATGGAAGAAAAGCAACTGGCAGCGCAGAGGCAAACCCATTTGGACTGCCACACTGTGGCAAGACATTGCTGCTCAGCTAGAGAGCCTGCCTGCCAAAGTTCGTCATGTAGATGCTCATGTGCCTAAAGTCGAGCCACTGAGGAACATCTAAACAACCAACAAGCAGATCAAACTGCCAAGATTCAAGTAACTGAGGTGGACTTGGACTGGCAACGTAAAGGTGAACTTTTCTTAGCTCGATGGGCCCATGATGCTTCAGGGCATCAAGGTAGAGATGCAACACAGAAATGGGAGCGTGATGGTGGGGTGGACTTAACTATGGACACTATTTCACAGGTTATTCATGAATGTGAAACTTGTGCTGAAATCAAACAAGTGAAACGGTTAAAGCCTGTATGGTATGGGAGGTGATGGTTAAAGTATAAGTATGGAGAAGCTTGGCAGATTGATTATATTACACTTCCACAAACACGTCAAGGTAAGCGTTATGTACTTACAATGGTGGAAGCAGCCACTGGATGGTTGGAAACATATGCCGTACCTCATGCTACAGCCCAAAATACTATCTTGGGCCTTGAAAAGCAAGTCTTTTGGTGTCATGGTACGCCAGAAAGAATTGAATCAGACAATGGTACTCATTTCAAAAACAGTATTATAGACAATTGGGCCAAAGAACATGGTATTGAGTGGGTATATCAGATTCCATATCATGCACCAGCCTCTAGGAAAATTGAAAGGTACAATGGTTTGTTAAAAACTACACTAAAGGCACTTCTTGGTGGTGGAACCTTTAAAAACTGGGATTCACATTTAGCAAAAGCCACTTGGTTGGTCAACACTAGAGGATAAACCAATCGAGCCGGGCCTGCTCAATCAGAAATTCTTCGTACTCTGGAAGGAGAGAAAGTCCCTGTAGTACACATTAAAAATATGTTAGGAAAGGCAGTCTGGGTTACTCCTGCCTCAGGCAAAGGCAAGCCCATTCGTGGGATTGTTTTTGCCCAGGGACCTGGCAGCACCTGGTGGGTGATGCTTAAGGATGGAGAAGTTCGGTGTGTACCTCAAGGGGATTTGATTTTAGGTGAAAATATGCAATGCTGAACTGTATGATGTGAATTACCGCACTAACAATGTTTAATAAGTGTCTTTCAGATCAAGACAATGGTGATGAAACCAGAGCTACCTTCTTCGAGTGGCGCCTGACAAGTTTTTCGAAGTTGATGTCTTTAACCCACAAACAGTGGTCATGAGATGCACTTGTACCATCTTTCCTTCCCTGGGAGACTTTTGTGACAAAATGAGCTTAATGAACTTTTCAAAGGATGTTTCACTGATTAAGATTAATTACTCCTGTGTATATATGTACATTTGCGTGTATATATATATATATATATATATATATAGTAGTAGTGATTCATTAGATTGTATTGATAGATTGTATTAATGAGGTTTAAGTATTTCCGTGAATGGCATATTATAAGGGGTAGAATGTCCTGGTTTTGTTAAAAACAAGTTTCTCTTTTAGTGAATTTGCCTGTCCCCTAAAGCCTTCATATTAGCTGCATTTTCCTGGAGAACCAGATACATGTTTTGGTAAACATAGCCATGGAATGCAAAGTTATTGATAAGCATGGATGGACATCTCGTGAGAGGGGCAACGAGAAACTGGTGACCAAGAAACTGACCAACTGTGTATAACATTCCATTCATGTGAATACTTCATATAGAAGTGGGAGATCATGAGGATCTCGTCCCTTTCCCTTTTTGCCTTTTTTGTCCCTTCTACTTATGGCTGACATTAGGAGAGGACCTTGCTAGTTGTCCCTGCAAACTGAGGCCTAGTGAGACTGAATCCAGCTCCGGTTGGCTGCAGAGTCCAATCCAGGACTTTGGGTGCTGGCTCTGCAGTTGCTGAGACTTTCAAGATTGGTTTTGTATATTTTGTATTATTTTCTCTATTCTTATTAGTAACATTAGTAAAACATTTTTAATTTTTTCCAACTCTTCTCTCTCTGTCCTTCTTTTCCTCCCGATCACCTGTCCTTAGTGGGAAGGGGGGAGGAGGAGGGGCAAAAGGGGGAAGTCGGGGGAGGAGAGGAGGTTAACAATACATCTGCCAGGGTTTTATTGTCACCCCGCAGTCTAAACCCTCGACACTGGGGAACTAGATACATGTTTTGGTAAACATAGCAATAGAATACGAGGTTATTGATAAGGACAGATTCACATCTGGCGAGAGGGGCAACGAGAAACAGGTGACCAAGAAACTGACTGTCGAGGGTTAAGATTGTGGGGATTGGGAAAGTGTCCGGAGAATAGAATCTTTAAGTATAACACTTTGTTGTTTCTAAAGTGAGAAAAGCAGGACAAAAATAAAACTCTACAAGAGATCATTGAATCATTTCAGACAGTTTTACAGGCAGAATGGTTTAAACTTCAACAAGCTGAGAGAGAATTAACTGATAACACACAAGTCATAGAAAACTTGCTGAACTCTGCGAGATACTGTTCCTTATTAACCTGTTTTTTTGTAGGTATCTGTTTAAGCACATTACAGTTTAAATAAGTGTCTGTTACATGGTACAGTAAGTTCACAGACTGCTAAATCATGAGAATCCATTGACTCAATATGTGCATTTTGTGATTATACAGAAGACCCTGAGTTCTTTACTGCGTGAATGTGATGATAAGATTTTGTGTGTGACAGTTGTTACTTTTCTTTCTAGCATGCTAGCTTTATTCCAATATCCAGACTTGCACAACTCTGTGATAGGCTCTGTCTCATCTCTATGTGCTAGATTTGGCTCTTTTGTATGCACACCAAGTGAAGAGCATATTTTTAACATCTTGTCCTGCCTGGACTGGCCCAAGAGCCACAGCATGGACTGTCTCCCACTTAATTTGTTCAAAGGCTTGCTGTTGCTCAGGGTCCCACTCAAAATCATTCTTCTTCCAGGTCACTTGATAAAGAGTGCTAACGATCTGACCGTAGTCTGGAATTTGCATTATCCAAAAACCCATAACCCCCAAGGAAGTCTGTCTATCCTTTTTGTTAGTTGGTGGAGACATAGCTGTTGATCACATCCATTTGGATCTGATGACGTCAATCTTGCCATCTTACTCCTAAAAACTGGATCTCCCATCCAGATCATTGACCTTACTTTGCTTTATAGCAAAACTGGTTTTCAGAAAAATTTGGATCATTCTTTCCCCTTTCTCAAAAAATTCTTCTGCTGTGTTGCCCCACACGATGACATTGTCAATGTATTGCAGGTGTTCCAGAGCTTTGCCCTGTTCCAGTGCAGTCTGGATCAGTCCATGACAAATGGTAGGGCTGTGCTTCTACTCCTGGAGCAGTTGATTCCAGGTGTCCTGGACGCCCCTCCAACTGAAAGCAAACTGGCCTGCACTCTGCTGCCAAAGGAATAGAGAAAAATGCATTAGCAATGTCAATTGTGGCATACCACTTGGTTGCCTTTGACTCCAGTTCATATTGCAGCTCTAGCACAGCAGCACTTAATGGTGGCGTGAATTAATTCAGGCCATGATAGTCTACCGTTAGTCTCCACTCTCCATTGGACTTTTGCACTGGCCATATGAGACTGTTGAAGACTGTGTGAGTCTTACTGATCACTCCTTGGCTCTCTAGTTAACAAATCCACTTATGGATGGGAATCAGAGAGTCTTGGTTAGTGTGATACTGGCACTGGTGCACCATCATGGTAGCAATTGGCACCTGCTGTTCTTTGACCCTCAGCAATCCTACAAGACAAGGGTCTTCCGAGAGACAGGGCAAGGTAGATAGCTGTTTCATGTCCTGTCTCCACGGCTGCTATTCCAAAGGCCCACCGGTACCCTTTTGGGTCCTTAAAATATCCTCTTCTGAGGTAGTCTATACCAAGAATACACGGAGCAACTGAACCAGTCACAATGGAGTGTTTTTGCCAGTCCTTCCCAGTTAGACTCACTTCAGCCTCCAGTACAGTCACCTGTTGGCATCCTCCAGTCACTCCAGAAATACTGATGGGTTCTGTCCCTTCATTGGTTGATGGAATTAGAGTACATTGGGTCCTGGTGTTCACTTGAGCCTTGTACTCTTGTGAGTCTGACGTTCCAGGACATTGAATCCACACAGCTTGTCCCTCTCCTCCACCTGGCTGGAGGCAGGGCCCCTCTAGTCCTGGTCATGGTACTCACTGCTTCCTTTTTGCAAGAATGAATCAGAAGCCCCTTCAAGAGGTTCAGAAGTAAGATCAGCCCTTCTACTCTGGGGGACTGCCCACTGGAAACTGGAGTAGCATTTTTCCTGGCAGAATCCCTTCTTGTGGTTGTCTTTCCTTGCAACTCATGTACACGTGCCTCTAGGACTGAGGTAGGTTTTCCATCCCATCTCCTCATGACTTCTCCATGGTCACACGGGAAAAGTTCTGAGGAGAAGTCTGTGGTGGCATTCGTGCAAGCAAGTGGAGCAACCGTGAGAGATTTAAATGGTTCTAAGGAGCACAAGCGATCAGGGCAAGCAAACAGGGGTGTGGGGGTTTGCAGTCAGGGCATGCAGGAAGTGCGCTGCAGGCTACTTGTAGGTCCACAACCCAAGGTAGTACTTGTGCTCTAGGTCTCTGCCATAATGGTGTGCACTCGCCTCAGAGTTAAAAACAGTGCGCTTGCAGGGAAAGCCCCTGAGATGTCTCATGCTTCCACCCAGACAGAACCAGTAAGGAAGGAGACTTCAGTACAGGTGGTATGTTGCAATGAGTACCCAGACCCTATTCCTGGAGAAAAGGTAAATACCTGCACAAGGTGTGCACAGGCTGATGATCTGCTATGTCAGGTGGTTGAGTTGCAACAAACAGTTAAAAGGCTGTGCAGTATTAGAGGAGGTGAGATGGTGATAGATAGGTGGTTACAGAACCATGCTCCTGTAGCAGACATCACTGAGAATGTAGTGGACATCACTGAGAATGAGGCACCTTGGACCCTGGTGACCCACTAAAGCAGGGCTCCATCTCAGTCTCCACCCTCCAGCATCACAACTGAAAACAGATATGAAGCTTTAACAGCTATAGGCATCAATGAGCAAGGTCTGCAAGAAGAAACTGTACCGGTAGCACACAGTGGATACCATAAAAAGAAACTAAGAGTGTTTGTGGTGGGTGACTCTGTTAAAGGGCACTGAAGCGCACATCTGCCATCCTGACCGGGAGTCACAAGAGGTATACTGCCTTCTGGGAGCTAAGATCCAAGATGTTGCTGAGAGGGTTCCACAACTTGTCAAGAGCACAGACTGCTATCCACTGCTGCTCTTTCATGGGGGGACAAATGACACTGCAAGCCAGAGCCTGGGCAGAATCAAGGAAGACTATAAAGCCCTAGGGGCACAAGTGAAAAATATTGGTGCCCAAGTTACCTTTTCCTCCATTCTGTAGTTGGATGAAAGGGGGTAGCCAGAAATAAATGTATAATGCACATTAACTCCTGGCTTTGAGGCTGGTGCCCTTGTGAGGGTTTTGACTTTTATGACAATGGGACATTCTTTTATGACTATAACCTGTTAGGGAGGGATGGAATCCATCTGTCTGAAAGAGGCAAGGGAATCTTAGGCAGTAAGCTGGCCAACTTGGTGAGGAGGGCTTTAAACTGAAGAGCTTGCGGAGTGGGGTCCTAAGTGGTAATGCTCATGCCATCACATCCAACTAGGGAACAAGCCAGGCCAACCACAGCAGCAACAAATATTCCTTAGCGGCCTCCCAAGATGAGAACCAGAAGACTCAAGGGTATGTACGGCTATGGTGGATCCTTCTGAACCCCTCATGGGACTGCAGCCTATTAATCTAGATGTAAAAATTCATATAATAACTCCAGACAATGCTGTATGGTTCTGTACCCTGACTTCTCCTCTTATTTTACATCCTTTGCTAATATCAGATTTTCGAGTTCTTTTATTTGGGGTATCTACGATGAATACCTGTACCTTATCTCAAGGAGACAGCATTGGAACAGTGTTATTGATGTTGAGAACAAGACATATTGTATTGAAGTTCAATTTGAAAAAGTACAAGCCAGATGTCTCCAAACTGTGTGGATAATCACCTCATGTCAGGTTATCAGACCCAGAGTAACATTAGCTGCAGAAGCTGGAACAACATATATGTATTACTGGAAGGTGATGACACCCCTGTTTTCTTCACCTACCACAGGTTGGCTCATCGTGCTTTGCTATCTTGTACTAAAAGCATATGCCCTGGATATGTTTCTGCAAGACCAATATGTAAATACTTAGATTTGGTTGGTCTCTACTGTAAATAACTCATCTGCCTTTTATATTAAGGGAAGACTAATGGCTGCAGATATTTTAAAAATGTGTTTTATTAGCATGTCAACCCTGGTAGCTGTATTACAGAATTATACTATGCTAAGGGATTTTGATATTAATGTTTCTTATTGCTGTTTTTTCTGAGTAGGTAATGGTTGTAAAAGCTGCTTCAATTTTGAAGGCATGTGCTGCTTTAGCATAGCTGATAAACTAGCCAGAATAGAAGATGACATATAACATATTCGGTACTAATGCATCAAGGGAAACAATCTAGTGATAATGCCTGGCTGAATGACTTGTTTAATTCCTTGACAAGAGAAATGGAACACCTGATTTAAAGCATTATTGTATGCGGTGATGAGAACAACGCATACAGACACGCATATGGATCAGAGTAATAATCAATTCTAGAGGCTGAATAATAGTTTTACAGAAACAATTGGGCAAAAAAACCCACATTCCAAGTATATCAATCTGTTTGCTTTCTCATCATATTGTCCTACAATAGCCACAGGTTGCCTCTGTGTTGTAGCTATAAATAGACAAATCTGCAAGTGTAATCAAATGCAGTCAGCCTGTAAGGTGGTCATAAACTTGTTCATCAAAGTCTCTAACCCCATTTTGGGTTTTGTATTTACTGGACATTGTTTTTCCTTAACGGCTCAAAGTCCTCTTTCAGTTCTGTCTCAGTGTAGTATTGGTTTTATCAATACTTCAGCTGCCAATACTAGTGGAAATACAGCATCCAAAATTTCCTTGGAGATTTCTTGCTTGCAGCAAGCAGATCTGTACCTTCCAAGCACCTTCTTATGGGACATGCAACTAAACAGAATTGTCAGAACATTTCTTCTCTTCAACATTTCTTCTCAGAAAACATTATTTGAGCTTACAGTTTACTTAACAAATCTTGACCCAAGAGAGGTATAGGGCTTTCTGGCAAACACACAAATACATCTGTTAAAACTTTGTTCCAAAATTGGCATTCCATTGGATTTTAAAAATGGCCTTTCTTTTTTTTCCCATGACCCCAAGAACTAGCACGGTAAATTTTCTAAGAAGTCCTTTGCAACTAGTTAACACAGAATCACACAGAATGTTAGGGATTGGAAGGGACCTCAAAAGATCATCTAGTCCAATCCCCCTGCCGGAGCAGGAACACCTATTTGAGGTTACACAGGAAGGCGTCCAGGCAGGTTTAAAATGCCTCCAGAGTAGGAGACTCCACAACCCTCCTGGGCAGCCTATTCCAGTGTTCTGTTACCCTCACTGGGAAGAAGTTTCTTCTCAAATTTAAGTGGAACCTCTTGTGTTCCAGTTTGAACCACTTACCCCTTGTCCTACCGCTGGATGTCACAGAGAAGAGCCTGGCTCCATCCTTGTGACACTCACCCTTTATATATTTGTAAACATTAATAAGGTCACCCCTCAGTCTCCTCTTCTCCAAGCTGAAGAGACCCAGCTCCCTCAGCCTTTCCTCATAAGGGAGATGCTCCACTCCCTTGATCATTTTGTTGCCCTGCACTAGACTCTCTCCAGCAGTCCCCTGTCCTTCTTGAACTGAGGGGCCCAAAACTGGACACAGTATTCCAGACGGGGTCTCACCAGGGCAGAGTAGAGGGGAAGGAGAACCTCTCTGGACCTATTAACCACTCCCCTTCTAATACACCCCAGGATGCCATTGGCCTTCCTGGCCACAAGGGCACAGTGCTGGCTCATGGTCATCCTGCTGTCCACCAGGACGCCCAGGTCCCTTTCCCCTACACTGCTCTCTAATATGTAATTTCCCAACCTATACTGGAACCTGGGGTTGTTCCTGCCCAGATGCAGGACTCTACACTTTCCCTTGCTAAATTTCACCAGGTTATTCCCCGCCCAACTCTCCAGCCTGTCCAGGTCCCACTGGATGGCAGCACAGCCTTCTCGCGTGTCAGCCACTCCTCCCAGCTTAGTGTCATCAGCAAACTTGCTGCTAGTACACTCAATTCCCTCGTGCAAATCGTTAATGAATATATTGAATAATATTGGCCCCAGTACTGACCCCTGAGGCACTCCACTAGATACTGGCCTCCAACTAGACTCCGCACCATTGACCACCACTCTCTGGCTTCTCTCCTTAAGCCAGTTTGCAACCCACCTCACTACTCTATTGTCCAGACCACACCTCCTCAATTTAGCTGTGAGGATGCTATGGGAGACTGTGTCAAAGGCTTTACTGAAGTCAAGGTAGACCACATCCACCGCCCTGCCATCATCCATCCACCTTGTTACATTCTCATAAAAGGCTATGAGGTTGGTCAAGCATGACTTACCCTTGGTAAAGCCATGCTGACTGCCCCTAATGACCCTCTTATCCCTGATATGCCTTGAGATGACATCAAGGACAAGCTGTTCCATTACTTTCCCAGGGACAGAGGTGAGGCTGACCGGTCTATAATTACCCGGGTCCTCCTTCTTGCCCTTTTTGAAGACTGGAGTGACATTTGCTTTCCTCCAATCCTCGGGCACCTCTCCCGTTTCCCAAGACTTGGCAAAGATGATGGAGAGCGGTCCAGCAATGACTTCAGCCAGCTCCCTCAGTACCCGCAGATGCATCCCATCTGGACCCATGGATTTATGGATGTCCAGACTATTTAATAGCTCCCTAACCCAGTCCTCATCGACTAAAGCAAACTCCTCCACTGACCTGGCTTCACCTGGGGTCTCAGGGGTACAGGGCTCCCCAGGACAGCCTCCAGTAGAGTAGACAGAGAGAAAGAAGGCATTCAGTAATTCTGCCTTCTCTGTGTCTTCTGTCACCAGGGCACCCACCTCATTCATCAGTGGGCCTACATTGCCTCTGGTGTTAGTTTTATCTGTCACGTATTTGAAAAAACTCTTCCTGTTGTCCTTGACCCCTCTCACCAGGTGGAATTCTAAGGAGGCCTTAGCTTTCCTAGTTACCTCCCTACACCCTCTGACAACAGCCTTATATTCTCCCCAAGTGGCCAGCCCCTCCTTCCACGATCTGTAAACTCTTCTCTTCCACTTGAGCTTACCCAGCAGCTCCCTGTTTAACCACGCAGGTCTACTGGCTCCCTTCCTTGACTTCGTATGTGTCGGGATGCTCTGATCTTGTGCCCGGTAGAAACAGTCCCTGAACGCTAACCAACTGTCTTGGTCCCCTTTACTTTCAAGCAGCCTTGCCCATGGGATTTCCCTTAGCGATTGCCTGAAAAGGCCAAAGTTTACCTTTCTGAAATCCAAGGTTGCAGTTCTGCTTGCTATCCTGCTCCTGTCACATGAGATCCTGAATTCCACCATCTCATGGTCGCTGCAACCAAGGCAGCCCTCAACCTTTACCGCTTCAACCAGACCCTCCTTGTTAGTGATGATAAGGTCCAGCAATGCACCTCTTCTTGTTGGCTCCTCCACCCTTTGCATCAGAAAGTTATCATCAAGGCACTGGAGGAACCTCCTAGACTGTGGCTGGCCAGCTGAGTAGTCCTTCCAGCAAACATCAGGGAAGTTAAAATCCCCCACCACAACCAGGGCCTGTGATTGCGAGGCTGCTCTCAGCTGTCTGTAGAAGGCCTCATCAACTTCCTCACCCTGATCTGGTGGTCTGTAGTAGATGCCCACAATAGCGTCACCCTTGCCAGCCTGCCCCTTAACTTTCCCCCACAGACTCTCAACTTGCTCCTCATCCATGCCTGGACAATACTTAATAAATTGTAGTTGCTCTCTCACATAAAGAGCAACTCCACCACCACGCCTGGCTGGTCTGTCTTTCCTGAAAAGGACATAGCCATCCATGACCACATTCCAGTCATGTGTGCTGTCCCACCATGTCTCTGTAATTGTCACCAGATCATAATCTCCTGCCCTAACACAGGTTTCTAACTCCTCCTGCTTATTCCCCATGCTGCCCGCATTGGTGTACAGGCATTTCAGAGAGTGAGTTGAGCACACCGATTTCACCTCAGGGGTATGGGGGGCCTCCCAGCCCTCATGAACTCTAGAGTGATGCCCTACGCATGCAAGCCCAGCTACCACCCCATCCCCCTTCAAATCTAGTTTAAAGCTCCCCAAATGAGCCCTGCTAATTCCTGTCCCAGCATCCTTTTGCCCCTGCGAGATAAACCTTTCCCGTGTATTGCTGTCTGGACTGGTGTCTTGTGAAACCAGCTGTTATCAAAGTACCCAAAGCCCTGCCTGTAGCACCAGTCCTGTAGCCAATTGTTTAGAGACTGGATTTTTCTATTCCCGACCACATCATCACCCAAAACTGGAAGGAGGGCAGAGAAAATCACTCGAGCCCCAAATTCTTTTACCATCTGTCCCAAGGCCTTGAAATCTTTTTTTCATTCCCGTCAGACTGCAGAATGCAGCTTCCTCCCCATCTGTCTGGAAGATCAGCAGTGGGTAGTAGTCTGTCGGGTGCACCAGGTTGGGGAGCATCCTGGTGATGTCCCTGATCTGGGCTCCAGGTAGACTGCACACTTCCCTACGATGAGGGTCAACTCTGCAGATTGGGCCCTCTGTCCCTCTCAGAAGGGCATTGCCTACTACAGTTACCCTTCTTTCTTTCTTATCTGAGGCGGTCTTGAGGTGTGGGGTCAACTGTCTCTTTCGATGTGACCTCAAATGAGCCTTGCACCACATCCTCACATATCTCCTCTTCAAGATCCAGGGCCTCAAACCTATTACAGAGGGGCACCTGGGGAAGCAAAGCAGGTAGGGAGGGGGGTTGCCCACAGCCCCTAACTGGAACTAGCTTCCAACCCTCATCATCTTTTCTGTCCCCTACCTCTGCCTGACAGTGACAGGGCAGGGACTGTCTCAGGTCTTCTCCCTTTGCCCGACAGGGCAAGGGGTTCATCACCTTTTGGGGAATGTGTTGTATTAACTTGTCTGATCCTTCTGAATCTGTTCATAGTATTTTAGACAAACTAAAACAGCACATTAATAAGATTGTCATAGTAGAAGTAGGGTTTGACAAATGGTTTAAAAGCTTGGAAATAGGTGGGTAGTTGTTTGATCTTATTATATAAGGCTTAGCTACGTTATATGTAACTGTAATCATTGTTGTTAATCATCTATTCTATGCTGCAGTGTATTTCAAAGATGATTCAGTGCATTGTAAACAAGGCCTGGTTGGTTCAAAAACAAAAAGGGGGAGGTTTGAGGGATTTTCTTGAAGTTAATGTGTGTATAGATTTCTATTAGATGGAGATTTGTTACTGAACTAGCCAGGTCTAAAGGAATTTCAAGGAAAGCTGAAAACAGGACCTGTTGTGGGAGTGAGGCAGTTCTACAATAACAGAGCCTCAACAAGATGTAAATCAACAGACCTATTAGCAGTGAGACTCGGGCGTGTGGACAGCTCATGAACATAGACAATATCCAATTAGCTAATGCATGCTTGGAGCATGGACATGTGATCAGGAAATAACTGCATATATAAGGAGGTTTGTTTCTGTAATAAAGGGCTTCACTTGAATTCGTATTGGATTGTGTGGAGTCCATGATTTTTCGCCCTTGCAGTGCCCTGCCTCCAACCAGGTGAAGGAAAGGGATAACAGAGTTTATTGGACTGTACAAATACGATGGCCTGGTACAACACACCCCCAGGAGTACAAAGCTTTAGTGGACACTGGTGCTCAGTGCACAATCATTCCTTCTAATTATAAAGGAACTGTCACGGAGGCACCCCGAGGTTAGTTTAAGGGACAAGAGGGTCCAAAACAGCTTTTATTAAACTGGTGAGAAACAGGGTTTTAGCACTCCAAAGGTGACTTAAATACAGGTTCAGATATTAGTTGAGGAAAATTATTAAGGGGCAGCAACTAATACAACAGGAGGTCCACAGTGTCCATACACATGGCTTCACCAAAAACAATGCCGGAGCCACTCCTGAGTCCAGGAAGACTACACATTTGCCTGAACATGGTGTGGGATTATTTTAAAGGGATACACATACTCGTATGGAGTATGGGAAGTGTACACTCGCGATTCGGCAAGGGTAAATTTATAGTACACTCGCAATCCTGTGAGGAGAAATGCACGTGCAAATGTGCACGGAATATTACACGTGCTTATGTGGAAGCACGGGAGGAAAATACACTCGCGATTATGCGAGCATTAATTTATACACGTGCTCGTATTGAGCATGGAAAGTACGTGTGCAAATGTGCACAGAAAGTATAAATACACGTGCAAATGTGCGCAGAAAGTAGATACACTCGCAATCCTGTGAGGGTTAATTTTACTTACACACTTGGTGGCAAGGTCAGCAGAGTCTCTGTCCCGGGGAGGGGGGGCCGTGGCTCCTAGCGGCAGTGGCTAAGCTCGTAACTCCAAGAGATCGTGCGCAAGACCACACATCTCGACGAGAGTCCCGTTTTTTATAACCTGATCAGATCTGACTGTGGGCATTACAGAAGCTTCTCTGCACCCCCACCCTGTCTGTGGAGTGCCCCTGAAGCCTCCAAACATCCCCCACACTGGTCGCAGGCGCCTAGCGGCTCTCTGGCACCTCAGCACTCCCTTCTCCTAACGGCCCTGGCCAGGGTGCTCTGGGGCCAAACAAAAGAAGCTGTTAGCCTCAAACAGCAGAGAGAGAGGGAGATGTGTCTACTCCTTCCATATCAAAGGAGGGAGGGGGAGAGAGGGGAGTTTGCATTCTGCCACAGGAACGCAATCCATTAATATTGTTGGAGTGACTGGGGGATCCCAGGAACTGACTGTTGTAGAGGCTGAAATGAGCCTAACTGGAAAAAACTGGCAAAAGCATCCCCTTATGACTGGTCCAGATGCTCCGTGCATCCTTGGCATAGACTACCTCAGGAGAGGGTATTTTAAGGACCCAAAAGGGTATAGGTGGGCATTTGGTATAGCAGCTGTGGACACTGAGAAAATTGAACAGCTGTCTGATTTGCCTGGTCTTTCAGATGACCCTTCTGTTGTAGGACTGCTGATGGTTGATGATCAGCAGGTGCCAATTGCTACCACGACGGTGCATCGCAGGCAATATCGCACCAATCGAGATTCTTTGATTCCTATCCAGAGGTTGATCCGTCAACTGGAAAGCCAGGGTGTGATCAGTAAGACTCGCTCACCTTTTAATGGCCCAATCTGGCCAGTCTAGTGACGAGTGGAGACTAACTGTAGACTATCATGGCCTGAATGAAGTTATGCCACCATTGAGTGCTTCCATGCCTGACATACTAGAAGTGCAATTTGAACTGGAGTCAAAGGCAGCCAAGTGGTATGCTACAATTGACATTGCTAATGCATTTTTCTCTATTCCTTTAGCAGCAGAGTGCAAGCCACAGTTTGCTTTCACCTGGAGGGGCATCCAGTACACGTGGAATCGCTTACCCCAGGGGTGGAAACACAGTCCTACCACCTGCTGTGGACTGATCCAGAACACGCTGGAACAACGTAAAGCTCCAGAACACTTGCAATATATTGATGACATCATCATATGGGGCGACACAGCGAAAGAAGTTTTCGAGAAAGGTGAGAGAATAATTCAGATTCTTTTGGATGCTGGTTTTGCCATAAAATGAAGCAGGGTCAAGGGACCTGCACGAGAGATCCAGTTTTTAGGAATAAAATGGCAAGATGGCCGTCGTCAGATCCCAATGGATGTGATCAACAAAATTGCAGCAATGTCTCCACCTACTAATAAAAAGGAGACACAGACTTTCTTGGGCGTTGTAGGTTTTTGGAGAATGCATATTCCTGACTACAGCCACATTGTGAGCCCTCTCTATCGAGTGACTCGTAAAAAGAAACAGTTTGAGTGGGGCCCAGAACAACGACAAGCCTTTGAACAAATTAAGCGTGAGATAACTCATGTGGTGGCCCTCGGATCAGTTCGGACTGGACTAGCTGTTAAAAATGGGCTCTACACTGCAGCCGGAGATAATGGTCCTATCTGGACCCTCTGGCAGAAAGCACCAGGAGAAACCCGTGGCCGACCCTTAGGTTTTTGGAGTCGAGGATACAAAGGATCTGGGGCCAAGTATACTCCAATGGAAAAAGAGATACTAGCAGCATATGAAGGAGGTCAAGCTGCTTCAGAAGTGATCGGTACTGAAGCACAGCTCCTCCTAGCACCTCGACTACTGTTGCTGAGCTGGATTTTCAAAGGGACAGTTCCCTCTATGCATCATGCAACCGATGCTGCGTGGAGTAAGTGAATTGCATTGATCATGCAACAAACTCTATTTGGAAGTCTCAATCGCCCAGGGATCTTATAAGTGATTACAGATTGGTCGAAAAGTAAAGACTTTGGGATGTCGCCAGATGAAGAGGAAGTAACACGTGCTGAAGAAGCACCACCGTGTGAAGGGGTTTCGTTAGAAGGAGATATGTTGTTGAATTAGTCAGGCCCAAAGGAATCTCAAGGCCACTTCGAGAAGCTGAGAACAGAATCTGCTGTGAGAAAGAGGGGCGTTTCTTCATTAACAGGGCCTCAGCATGGCGTGAGTCATCGGACCTATCATCGGTGGGGCTCCAGCGTGTGGACTGCCCATGATACTCATTTAGCGAATCCATGCTTGGAGCGTGGATTCGTGATTAGAGAACAGTTGCGTATATAAGGAGACATGCTTCTGTAATAAATGGCTTTTGCGTGATTCACATTGAATCGGAGTGCTGAGTCCTTTATCGTTCCAACACCACCGTATAATACTTTTCAGAAACTCATAAGCAGTATGCACTGTTCATAGATGGGTCCTGTTGTCTTGTAGGAAAACATAAAAGGTGGAAAGCTGCTGTGTGGAGTCCCACACGACGAGTTACAGAAGCCCCTGAAGGACAAGGTGAATCCAGTCAGTTTGCAGAAGTGAAAGCCATCCAGCTGGCTTTGGACATGGCTGAACTAGAGAAGTGGCCAATACTTTCTCTCTATACTGACTCGTGGGTGGTAGTAAATGCCTTGTGGAGGTGGCTGCAGCAATGGAAGAAAAGTGGCTAGCAGTGCAGAGGCAAACCCATTTGGGCTTCCACACTGTGGCAAGACATTGCTGCCCGGTTAGAGAGCCTGTCTGTAAAAGTTCATCATGTAGATGCTCATGTGCCTAAAAGTCGAGCCACCGAGGAACATCGCAACAACCAACAAGTGGATCAAGCTGCCAAGATTAAAATAGCTGAGGTGGACTTGGACTGGCAACATAAAGGTGAACTTTTCCTATTTCAGTGGGCCCATGATACTTCAGGGCATCAAGGCAGAGATGCAATATATAAATGGTCTCGCGATCGTGGGATGGACTTAACTATGGACACTATTGCACCGAAATCAAACGAGCTAAACGGTTAAAGCCTGTATGGTATGGGGGCGATGGTTAAAGTATAAGTATGGAGAGGCTTGGCAGATTGATTATATTGTACTTCCACAAACACGTCAAGGTAAGCGCTATGTACTTACAATGGTGGAAGCAACCACTGGATGGTTGGAAATGTATGCCGTACCTCATGCTATAGCCCAAAATACTATCTTGGGCCTTGAAAAGCAAGTCCTTTGGCGACATGGTACACCAGAAAGAATTGAATCAGACAGTGGCACTCATTTTAAAAAAAGTATTATAGACAATCGGGCCAAAGAACATGGTATTGAATGGGTATGTCATAGTCCATATCATGCACCAGCCTCTGGGAAAATTGAAAGGCACAATGGTCTGTTAAAAACTACACCAAGGCATTGGGTGGTAGAACCTTTAAAAACTGGGATTCACATTTAGCAAAAGTTACTTGGTTGGTCAACACTAGAGGATCAACTAATCGAGCTGGACCTGCTCAATCAGAAATTCTATGTACTGTAGAAGGAGATAAAGACCCTGTAGTACACATTAAAAATATGTTAGGAAAGGCAGTCTGGTTTACTCCTGCCTCAGACAAAGGCAAGCCCATTTGTGGGACTGTTTTTGCCCAGGGACCTGGCAGCATCTGGTGAGTGATGCTTAAGGATGGAGAAGTTCCTCAAGGGGATTTGATTTTAGGTGAAAATATTCAATACTGGACTGCATGATGTGAATTGCCCTACTAACAGTGTTTAATAAGTGTCTTTCAGATCAAGACAGTGGTGATGACACCAGAGCTAGTTTCTTCGAGTGGCGCCTGACAAGTTTTTCAAAGTTGATGTCTTTGACCCACAAGCAGTGGTCATGAGATGCACTAGATGTACCATTTTTCCTGCCCTGGGAGACTGTTGTGATAAATAAACTTAATGAACTTTTCAGAGGATGGTCCACAGACTAAGAGAATGATGGATTACTTCTGTGTATATATGTACATGTGTGTGTATATATAGTAGTAGTGATTAATTATATTGTATTGAAAAGGTCTAAGTATGTCGTGAATGGCATGGTATAAGGGGTGGAATGTCCTGGTTTTGTTAAAAACAAGTTTCTCTTTTAGTGAATTTGCCTGTCAGCTTTTGGAGTGCTAAAACCCTGTTTCTGACCAGTTTAATAAAAGTGTTTTGGACCCTGTTGTCCCTTAAACTAATCTTGGGGTGCCTCCGTGACAATATGTATAGGCGTTCCTGGGGTTACCATGAATATGTAATGCCTTGCTGTATTTAAACACACCTCATATTGTTAGAAGGCACGCGAGATTAGAGGAAATATTCCTCTTGTGCCCGGTGCTGAATAAACATACCATCTTTATAACCCTGCAGGTTGTAAAGTTTTATGGCCTTATAGGTCGTAAAGTTGTTTCCGCACGTTACACTAGCCTTCCTTGTGTTTGCATCACTGCTCTTGGGGGCTTTGGATGTACACAACAGGGAGTGCACTGTCACTGTGTGCCTGAGCTGTTGTTCTGCTCCCTGCAGTGCCTAGAGCAGGCATGGGGCTGTGGGCTACTGAAAATTCAGGTGGAATTCAAGTGCCTAAATACATGCCATCTCTGGGATGTCAGTGTCTGGGGCACTGGATGGCACCAAGGCTGTGGTCTGTGTACTAAGTGTGGTGGAGCCCCACATCAGGGTGTTAAGTACCACTGCCCGTGCCACTCAGCACCTGTAATGAGCCCCAGCACACCCCAGGGCCCCACTGCTGCTGCTGCTCAGTGCCTCTCCCTCCAGTCCAGGTGGCCCTGAAGGCTGGGGTGAGCAGAAACCACTCCTCTTGTAACACATTACTTCTCCTTGTTGCCTTTTACACAGTCCCAAACTCACAAGCTTTTCACAGTGACCTGAGAATTCTGCCCTTAGGGCTCTCTTGCCCTTGCCCTGGATGTCATGCTCCATCCTTTTGGCCTAACACCAGCCCCTGCCTTTCTGCACTGTTTGGCAGGGACAATCTGCCCTGTTTGAGGTGCCAGGGATGTGGCAGACACTGTTCCATGTCACACATGGTGGCATGCACTGGCCTCACTGAGGCTGGGCCAGGCTGGATAGACTGTATGGCTTGTGTGTTGGCACCCCTGGTGCTGGGTTATATTTATAATGCTTCTGCAAGAGGCTTTGGGTTCACCCATGGACCTGCCAAAAACCTTGTGTCAAAAGCACAAGCTTGACAGATGTCCACAGAAGCAGATTGAGAAGCACTGCCAAAATGCAGTGGCAGAGAAGCATAGAATCCCTGATTGTAACCCAGAGAGATGGAATGGATGGGATGGGGGCTTTGACTGCATGTTTTACTTAGCATGTTGTACAGCACGAAGGAAGTGCTTTACCAACATCTCACATCTATCGATGCCATTGCCTCCATCACCTAACTCTACAGGGAGTCCTGGGGCTGGAAAGGCATCTGGTGGGGATGGGTATGAAGGCACCACAGGGCAGGAAGCTGGATTTGGGATGCCGATGTCACCTCTGCCACCGGTGGGCAGGTGTGGAGCAATGGTACAGGATGGAAGTTTGGATTAGGATAAAGTGGGAAGTGAGCCCAGGGAGCTGAACGAGGGTAATTGGGGGGGTATCCACATGTCCCTGGGGAAGGGAAGTTGTGGTCAGTAGATAGCAATGAGTCCTCCTCTCTGCAGGGGGACCTGTGGGGATAGAAGCTGCTGCAGAGGGGGAGTGAGAGCAGTTTTTTAAAAAAGACAACCACAGCTGACATGATTTTTTTTTTTTTTTTATGTGAGTGGGTGATTTTGCTTGCCTTGCTGGGGCAGCTTGCAGACAAAGCACACCATTACAAGGTGGGCAAAGCTGCATCCTCACAGGATGGAGACTAGATCGGCAGAATCTTTCAGGGTGCATTTGCATGTGAAGACATTTCTGCCCACCCTCTGGGGGAAGCAGAGTTCCTATGAGATGACCTGCGGACATGACCCATGGTAGGATTCAAATTACAGTGATTAGTGACTTGGCAAAAGTATATTATTATATCACAAAATTTAACAAGACTTTAGCAGCAAAACTTACAATGATATTACCTTTTGTGCAGGGTCAGTCAGGATGGAGTTAATTTCCACGCTGCCAGGATATCTGGGTATTCTATACCATATCCGGTCTCTGTCTCTTGGGGGGGTTCTGTTTCGGGGAGGGGGTGAGCCAGGGAGTGGCAGAGCTCCAGCAGGGATCACGTAGTTCCAGCGGGGACCACGTGTCTCTCTCTTGGTATTCAGGATGCAAATGGGGATTGGGGACAAGGGAGGGGGAAAGCAGTGGTGGTTTCAGCGCTGACTGTTACAGTGGTGAGCAGCCAGGTGGGAAAGGCGTATACAGTGGGGGAGGGTGGTCACGCAGCACTGTGTGCCCACCGTCTTTGTAGGTTCCTTTGTCACTGCTGTTACTGTTTGTTTGTCCTCCCTTGTTTTCTCCTTGCTGCCCCATTAAATTGTTTTTTATCCTAACCCATGAGTTTTTGCCTTTTTTTAATTTTTTTTTTTCCTTTTAATTCTCCTCTCCATCCC
This sequence comes from Patagioenas fasciata, assembly GCF_037038585.1. Taxonomy (NCBI): domain Eukaryota; kingdom Metazoa; phylum Chordata; class Aves; order Columbiformes; family Columbidae; genus Patagioenas; species Patagioenas fasciata. Next base: position 21,213,737 of record NC_092559.1, read on the forward strand.
ACTGGAGGCGGGGGAGGAAGTGGCACGTAGTTTTAGCAGCTGCCGGCTGAGGGGGAGGTGGGGCTAACCTACAACAGTCCTTTTTGGCGAGCCAGGCAGGAGAAAGAATAAAAAAGTTTGGGATTAAAAAAACCCAAAAAACAACAAAACCAAACCAAAACAAAAAAATCCAAAAACAAATGTAAGGAACATTTAATGAAGAACTGTTGTTTTTACATAACTGAGGACCTGGCACCTGACCCCAGCAGGGGAGAAGGACCGAGAGACATCAGACTATGAATCCTTAATGTAAAACACAGTCTCTTCCCGGAATATATACTGATACCTGTATACATACTGATACCTGTATTTACAAGTTAATTTAGGGGGAAGGGTATTGTATGTAAACTGAGGCAAGCCTCGGGGTAGTCTGTAAACAATGAAGTACCCAACCAATGGGGAACAGGGGAGGGAAATTGTGGTTGGGATTTTGGGGGGATATAAGCAGGGGTTTTTTGCCCTATTATGTGTGCCTACCTTCAGGTAGAACATCCCGTCTTGCAATATCGTTATTAAAAAGATTGCTTTGCTGAGAGATCCTGCCTGAGCCTATTATATTTGCAAAATAATTGTTTCCTACAACAAACAAAAAAACACCAAAAAAACCCAAAAAACACAGAGCTGACTGGAGTGTGTTAGAGCTCACACTATTAGTTAAGTGGTCATGATGTTTCTTTGTTTGTCCACGTGGCTGTGCCACTTGAATTCCTACATGCCCCGTATGTTCCCTGGAGTGCTGTTGGTAACATCTGACAAAAGGATTTGGTTTATCATAACGCTGTCCTGTATGATATCAACCTATGAGATTGTGATTTCCTTCCTTACACAGCTATATTGGTATTTTTATAAGATATTTTTGATTTTTCCATATCTCAGGTGCCACCTCTCAGAATTGATTAGTAATTGCACCCAGTCTATGGAGAAGACGGAGGGAGGTGAAATCTTCCCTCATCTCTTCACTTCTTTTTTCTCCTCCAGCTTGGGTCCAACAGTTTCTGAGGATTTTGGACACCCTGGGGATACTCAAGATAGCCTGATCTTCCTGTAATGTCTTCTGAATGTGTGCCAGGTCATATACAGGGTTACAAAAGGATATACTGGGAATATCACCCATAGATTTGCCCCAAGGGCGGATGAGCATGGGTGGAATGGTGTGTGGGAAAACATGGGCAGATATCTGGAGAATTTCTCACCTTTGACAGTCTGGAGTTTCACTCCTGAACAACTGCAGGACCTTGGTGAGGTGACAGAATATGTAAAAGGGAGATGCTCTAGTTATTCTAAAGAGGCACAACTTACTGTGCTGTATTGGGCCCTGGCCATTATCTATTAAACACTGCTCAACATCATGCAGTGCCCCCAGGGCAAAGGGGGTGGTAACAAACCCACAGGCACTGCGTCTGCTCCTGCCCTTGTGCCAGATGCTGTGGCTGCTCAGACGCCAGTGACAGGCACTGTGGCTACTCAAAGCCAGGCAACGGGCACTGTGGCTACTCAGACCCATGTGGCAGGTGCTGCAACTGAATCAGAGAACCAACCTGTTGGTCCTCTCCAGAAGAAGAACTACACAAAGAAATCAGTTTGCTTAGTGAGGGAAATTGATGACCCAGGCCCATCACAAGAACAGGAAAAGGAGGAGGAGGCAGAACCAGAGATAGTCACCCAATTGCTATCCCTGGGTGAGTTGCGAGATATGTGAAAGGATTTCAACTGCTGGGATGGTGAACACGTTGTTGCTTGGTTGCTCCGATGCAGGGATAATGGGGCAAGTAGCATGTAATTAGAAGGCAGGGAAGCTAAGCAATTAGGATCCCTGTCTAGGGCATTGACAAGGCGATTGGAAGGAAGACACAAACCCTCAGCCTCTGGAGGTGACTTCTGTCAGGTGTGAAGGAAAGGTATCCCTTCAAGGAAGATGTTACCTGTCACCCAGGCAAGTGGACCACCATGGAGAAAGGTATCCAGTACCTGAGGGAGCTAGCTGTTCTGGAGGTGATTTATAATAACACCAATAATGACGATCCACTCACTGATACCGATGAGATCCAGTGCATGCAACCCATGTGGTGGAGGTTTCTGTGAAGTACACCATCATCCCATGCCAGCTCATTGGCAGTAATGTCATGGAAAGAAGGCGAGGGACAAACGGTGTATCAGTTGGCTGGTCAGCTCCAGCAGTATGAGGGAAGTCTATCCTCCTCCCTACAGGCTTCCATCTTGTCTGTGGAGAAACTGCCCAATGTGCTAGCTGAAAAATTGTCCCAAGAGTTCCAGCATTTTGAAGACAAGTTTCGCTCCCCACCTGCATGGCCTTGGGTTTCAGCTACTCAGAATGAGCGTTTCTCCAATTAAGAGAGAGAATACAGAGGGTATTCAAAATGGGGCACCCTGTGGTTTTTACTGCGCGACAACGTAGAGGACGTGAGGAGGTGGGATGGACAACCTACCTCAGTCCTAGAGGCATGGGTACATGAGTTAAAAGGGGAGACAACCACAAGAGGACATTACGCCAGGAAAAATGCTGCCCCAGTTTCCAGCAGGCAGTTCCCCAGACAGACTAGAAGAGCTGACCTTGCCTCTGACCCTCTTGAAAGGCACTTCTGATTCATTCTTACAAGGAGGAAGCAATGAGTACCATGACTGGGACTAGGGGACGCGGCCTCCAGCCAAGTGGAGGAGAGTGATAACAGAGTTTATTGGACTGTGTGGATTCAGTGGCCTGGAACATCAGAACCACAGGAGTACAGGGCTCTGGTGGACACCGGGGCCCAATGTACTCTGATTCCATCAAACTATGAAGGGATAGAACCCATCAGCATTTCTGGGGTGACTGGGGGATACCAACAGCTAACTGTATGAGATGCTGAGGTGAGCATGACTGGAAAGGACTGGCAAAAGCACCCCATTGTGACTGGCCCAGATGTTCCATGCATTCTTGGTATAGACTACCTCAGAAGAGTGTATTTTAAGAACCTGAAGGGGTACAGGTGGGTTTTTAGCATAGCCTCTGTGGAGACAGAGGACATTAGACAGCTGTCTACCTTGCCTGGCCTCTCTCAGAGGACCCTTCTGTTGTAGGATTGCTGAAGGTTGATGACCAGCGGGTGCCAATTGCTACCATGACAGTGCACTGGCAGCAATATAGCACTGACCGAGATTCTTTGATTCCTGTCCATAACCTGATTCGTCAACTGGAGAGCCAAAGAGTGATCAGTAAGACTCACTCACCCTTTAACAGTCCCATATGGACAGTGAGGAAGCCCAGTGGAGAGTAGAGACTAACAGTGGACTATAGTGGCCTGAATGAAGTCATGCCACCATTGAGTGCTGCTGTGCTGGACATGCTAGAGCTACAATATGGAGTCGAAGGCAGTCAAATGGTATGCTACAATTGACACTGTTAATGCATTTTTCTCTATTCCTCTGGCAGCAGAGTGCAGGCCACAGTTTGCCTTCACCTGGAGAGGCATCCGGTACACCTGGATTCGACTGCCCCAGGGGTGGAAGCACAACTTCACCATTTGCCATGAACTGATCCAGGCTGCACTGGAGCAGGGCAAAGCTCCGGAACACCTGCAGTACATTGATGACATCATCATGTGGGGTGACACAGCAGCAGAGGTTTTTGAGAAAGGTGAGAGGATAATTCAGATTCTCCTGCAAGCTGGTTTTGCTATAAAACAAAGTAAGGTCAAGTGACCTGCATGGGAGATCCAGTTTTTAGGAGTAAGATGGCAGTACGGACGTCATCAAATTCCAATGGATATGGTCAACAAAATAGCTTCTATTTCTGCACCGACTAGTAAAAAGGAAACACAGACTTTCATGGGGGTTGTGGGATTTTGGAAAACGCACATTCCAAAATACAGTCAGATCATAAGCCCTCTCTATCAGGTAACCTGGAAGAAGAATGGCTTTGAGTAGGGCCCTAAGCAGCAGCAGACCTTTGAACAAATTAAGCGGGAGATAGCCCATGCCATGGCTCTTGGGCCAGTTCGGGCAGGACAAAATGTTAAAAATGTGCTCTACACTGCAGCTGGGGAGAATGGCCCCACCTGGAGCCTTTGGCAGAAAGCACCAGAGGAGACTCGAGGTTGACCCCTGGGATTTTGGAGTCGGAGGGATACAGAGGTTCCAAGGCCCGCTACACTCCAACTGAAAAGGAGATGTTAGCAGCATGCAAAGGGGTTCGAGCTGCTTATGAAGTGATTGGCACTGAAGCACAGCTCCTCCTGGCACCTCGATTGCCAGTATAGGGCTGGATGTTCACAGGAAAAGTCTCCTCTACTCATCATGCAACTGACGCCACATGGAGTAAGTGAGTTTCATTGATCACGCAATGGGCTTAAATGGGGAACCTTGATCACCCGGGGATCTTAGAGGTGATCATGGACTGGCCAGAGGGTAAGGATTTTGGAGTATTGCCAGAAGGGAAGGTGACATGTGCTGAAGAGGCCCCATCATATAATAAGCTACTCGAGGATGAGTAGCGTTATGCCTTGTTTACTGATGGGTCATGTCTTATTGTGGGAAAGCATCAGATGTGGAAATCTGCTGTGTGGAGTCTCATGCGGCAAGTTGCAGAGGCCACTAAGGGACAAGGTGAATCGAGTCAGTTTGCAGAGGTAAAAGCAATACAGCTGGCTTTGGGCATTGCTGAATGAGTAAAGTGGCCAGTGCTTTATCTCTATGCTGATTCATGGATGGGGGCAAATGTCCTGTGGAGGTGGTTGCAGCAATGGAAGAGGAACAACTGACAGCGCAGAGGCAAACTCATCTGGGCTGCTGAATTGTGGTGAGATATTGCTGCCCGGCTAGAGAACCTGCCTGTAAAAGTGTACCACATAGACAGCCATGTGCCTAGAAGTCGGTTCACTGAACAACATCAAAACAACCATCAGATGGATTGAGTTGCCAAGATTAAGGTGTCTCAGGTAGATCTGGACTGGCAACACAAAGGTTAATTATTCATAGCTCAGTGGGCCCATGATGCCTCAGGTCATCAGGGAAGAGACACAATATATAGGTAGGCTCATGATTGAGGGGTAGAATGACCATGGACACTATTGTGCAGATTATTCACAATTGTGAAACATGCTCTACAATCAAGCAAGCCAAGCAGTTAAAGCCTATGTGGTTCGGGGGCAATGGCTGAAGTATAAATATGGGGAAGCCTGTGTCACAGAGGCACCCCAAAATCAGTTTTAGGCAGGGAACAAGTTCCAAAACAGACTTTATTCTAGCCGGAAAAGTGCAACCAATCAGCTAACCAGAAACAGGGTTTATACAATTAGTTAGCACTCCGACAACGTAAAATACAGGTTCGGATATCAGTTGAGTAGATTATTGGGGTACAGCAAAATAAGAATAATGAGGATCCATAGCATGCATGCACACACTCACAAGAAACAAAACCAGAGCCCTCTGACTCAAGAGTACCCACAAGAAATAATCACTTGCCTGGGCTAGGTGAGGACTCTCACTTGCCTGGTTAGGCAAAGACTCATTCAAGGATAAACCCAGTAAATAACCACTCACCCAAACAATGAGGTGAGGTACTCTCAGTCCTGGGAAGTCTCCTTAAACAGTGTTCCAGTCTAAGGAGAGGGCTCTAGTTCACAGACCCACTGCTCCGAGAAGACCACTCCAAAAGGGGCCTTTGGTGGGAACCCCATTTTTATAGTCTGGTCAGATCTGGCTGTGGGCATTACAACATAGTCCAGAAGCTTTGCAGCTACTCTGGGCACTTCCTCTGCTAACAACCCTGTCAATTGACTCAGGGTCCCATTAAGGAGCCTGTCAATTGACAGAGAGTCCCACCCCTCCTGTCCCACCAGCTGGTGGAAGTGAAGTCACCCTGCCCCGGAGTAGGGGAGGATGTGACTATCAGCACCTTTGTGCCACCCTAGGTGTGTATGTGGAGGCAGGCACAGTGGGGCACAAAAGGTGCTAAAAGAGCCATCAGCTGCCCCATTGAAGGCTCTGAATCTCAGGGGAATGTGTAACTGCCACAGCCTGGCAGATTGACTGTATTACACTCCCACAAACCCGACATGGCAAGCGTTATGTGCTTATGATGGTGGAAGCAACCACTAGATGGCTGGAAACATACACCGTGCCCCATGCCACTGCCCAGAACACCATCCTGGGCCTTGAAAAGCATGTCCTATGGCAATATGGCACCCCAAAGAGAACTGAGTCAGACAACAGAACTCATTTCTGGAACAAACTCATAGACACTTGGGCCAAAGAGCACGGCATTCAGTGGATATATCACAACCCCTACCATGTACCAGCTGCTGGAAAAATCAAACAGTACAATGGACTGTTAAAAACTACACTAAGAGCAATGGGTGGTGGAACTTTTAGAAATTGGGATTCAAATTTGGCGAAAGTCACTTGGTTGGTTAACACCAAGGGATCTACCAATCGAGCTGATCCTGCCCAGTTGAAGCCTCCACACACTGTGGAGGGGGATAAAGTCCCTGTGATGTGAATGAAGAGTATGTTGGGAAAAGCAGTCTGTGTTTTTCCTCCTTGGGGTGTGATTTTTAGTATTGTAATGAGCTTATAATGAGCAAAGTTCAACTAAAGGACACTTTATCTAACAATCTCAAGATATATGTTAAACACGACTCAACTAATTGCACAGGTTCCAGGATATAGCATAATTATTTATCAGTTTATCAATTATTTATCAGCAGTGCTGGCTAAACGGAAGCCTGTTCCAGTGCTTCACAACCCCTTTCTTAAAGAAATTTTTCCTAATATCCAACCTGAACCTCCCCTGGCACAACTTGAGGCCATTTCCTCTCAACCTATCACTTGCTACTTGGGAGAAGAGACCAACACCCTCCATGCTACAACCTCCTTTCAGATAGTTGCAGAGAGCAATAAGGTCTCCCCTCAGCCTCCTTTTCTCCAGACTAAACAGCCCCAGTTCCCTCAGCCGCTCCTCATAAGACATTTTCTCTAGACCCCTCACCAGCTTCATTGCCCTTCTCTGAACTCTCTCTAGCACCTCAATGTCTTTCCTGTAGTGAGGGGCCCAAAATAGAACACAATATTCAAGGTGGGGCCTCACCAGCACTGAATACAGAGGGACAATCACTTCCCTAGTCCTGCTAGCTGCACTATACCTGATACAATCCAGGATGCTGTTGGTCTTTTTGGCCACCTGAGCACACTGCTGGTTCATGTTCAGCTGGCTGTCAATCAACACCCTCAGATCCTTTTCTGACAGGTAGCTTTCCAGACACTCTTCCTCAAACCTGTAGCATTGTATGGGGTTGTTGTGACCCAAGTGCAGGACCCGGCACTTGGCCTTGTTGAACCTCATACAGTCACTCTCAGCCCAATGATCTAGCTGGTCCAGATCCTTCTGTAGAGCCTTCCTATCCTCAACCAGTTCAGCACTCCCACTCAACTTGGTGTCATCTGCAAATTTACTGAGGGTGCACTCAATCCGTTGTCCATATCACTGATAAAGATATAAACAGAACTGGCCCCAACACTGAGCCCTGGGAAACACCACTTGTGATCATCCATTAGCTTCCTGCCTCACTGGGACTAGGGATGCAGCATTGGATGGGCATGGGATATGCAGGGTATGGGGGGATGAGCCCAACTGAGCCTGCATCCAGCTCTACCTCACCTCATCGTGGGCAGAACCTGCTCAGACAAGATCCAGAAGTTGGGAGGAGCCACCAGCCATACAAATCTGGGGTTGGTGATGGGGGAGCATCAAGGACACCACAGGGAAGGCTGTGGAGCTCTGGGGACATCACAGGAAGGCTGGGAAAGGAAAAGCACCTGTCCTGCAGGCAGGGCAGCAGGAGCAGGCACCCCTGGGAGCTACGTCCCTGCTGTCTGCCTCCATGCAATGTGTCAGCCCAGACCTGGCACCAAAGCTTACCTATGGTTGCAATGCAACACTGAGGGAGACTGTGGTCAGGGTGAGGAGAGTGATGCTAAGCCTGCCCATTATCCTCAGGAGTGGAAGCTTGCTGCCAAAATGGCTACTGCCTGGCTTTGTGGGAGGGTGTCCCGGCTCCCGGTCAGTCCCAGGAATGTCTGGGGACCTGGCTGAGGAGCTCCTCCATCCTCACAGCATGATGGTCCATGCTTGACAAGGCTGCAGCCAGAGCTGGGCCAAGGAGAGAGGCAGAGGAGCAGAGCAGGGTGTGTGGTCCTGACCAGGGGGCTGGTGGGAGTGATGACCATGCAGACATAGCAGAGGGGGCAGGAACTACGTGACTTCATTTATAAGTGAAGTTACATCCTTGAAAAATCAGATTTATTCTTCTGTCATCAATGCAGTGTGATGGTGCCAACCAGCCATGGAGTCCCTGGGTGACCTGGGAACTCTCCAGCTCCATCTGCTTAGGTGAGACAACAGCTGGATTGAGACAGATATTGAGCACTGAGACACCGGGCACTGAGATGTTCAGTGTTGAGACATTTGTAAACAGTTGCTAGGAACAGTCATTGCAGAATTGGTCATGTAGGACAGTCTTCTGCATGAAGTTAAGACATGTAAGTTCTGTTTCCCATGTAGCTGAGACAAGCAGTAATGATGGATCATGCCTGCACTGGAGCACGGCCAACAGCCGGACAAGAGCTGAACACGGAGTGTTTCGGGGAGTCTCATCTGACCCTGCTGGAGCTGCTGCAAGAACCCCTGCAACAGACACTCCTTCTCCATCCGGAGAGTGGCTGACTGATCCCCTATATGAGCATTACCCCATGCCAAGATCCCATGATTCTCAGTAGCCCTTCATCCCCTGTGAACTCCCCTGCCAGGGTTCCCAGCCTCATCCTCCTGCTCCCACTGGGCTCTCGAGGCTTTAACTTCATAGACCGTTTGGAGAAGTGGTTTTCAAGGGAAGCGCTGAGGTGGGGACTCACTCATGCTACTGGTGACAGCCACAGCAAGCGTTTGGGGAGGGTGAGGTTGAGAACGAGTCCTGAGGATTCAGGGGTGAGGGTGCAGGATGAGGGTGCAGTGGTGAGAATGAGGATGTGGGGATGAGGATGAGAGTGGAGGGGTGGCTTTTGATCAAAAGCTGAACCACCAGACACCTCAGCCAGTTGGGGCATACACTGGACAGGTTCTGGTCTATGCACTCCTCAGGAGCTGGAAGGCCTGAGAGCAGCCCCAGAGCCCAGCAGGAAAGGAGAGAGAGGAAGACTGGGGAAGGGCAGGTAGGGGCACCCTGCAAGAGGAAGAGAATGGTGGACAAGCCCTGACACTTGCCCAGGGCACTGTGTGCTTGCTACCCCAAAATCCCTGCCCCATCCGACAGCCTCTTCCTCTGGCAGCCCTGCAGCCCCCAGGCAGCACCCACTTGAAGCCCTTTGTGCCTCTCCCTGCACACATGGGTGCCTGCCTGGGGTGCTTATGGGCACCAAAGTTAGGAGATGTGAGTTCGGGATTAAGGAACTTGTGAGTTAGAAGCTTTGTGAGTTGATGAAGTGACGAATTAGTGAGTTCACGTTAGAGGAGTCCATGCAAAGGGCATTGAGCCCTTGTTTGACATGTCTGTTTGTTTTCTTTCCTAATGAGTGTAGTGAGTTTGCATGGCAAGGTTTTACTAGTGAGGAGGCTGTAGGTGTGGCTTCTGTGAGAAGATACCAGAAGCTTCCCTCATGTTCGACACAGCCAGTGCCAGCCAGCTCCAAGATGGACCCTCTGCTGGCCAAAGCTGAGTCGATCAGCAGTGGTGGTAGCACCTCTGTGATAACATTTAAGGGTAAAAACTGCTGGGAGAAAGGAGTGAGAATATGTGAGAAAAACAACCCTGCAGTCAGTGAAGAAGGAGGGGGGGGAGGTGCCCCAGGTGCCAGAGCAGAAATTCCCCTGCAGCCCATGGTGAAGACCATTGTGCTGGGTTAGCTGAAATTAAGGTAATTTTCCATGCAATTAGAATCTTTTCTTCTTAGTAGTGTCATGGATGAGTGATGTAGGGTCCTGTTTGCCACAGAGCAGTGTTTAGATCACTTAAAGTGTGACTTGAAGCAAGCTCTCAGGCGTCAAAGTTTGCATAAATAAATAATTTAATGGAGTAGTACAGCAGCAGGGTTGGCTCGAGCTGGGTGCCTTCGCAGAGGTCCCAGACAAGCATTGAAATCCCTGGGTAATTATACCCTTACAGACTATTTACCTGCCCCTCACACCATGATTCACTCCAATAGCAATATTTGAATCTGGGATCTTTTTGCTTCTTGTTGGATCCTTTCAAGGAGTTCAGAGAGGCTTTTGTATTGTTTAGCTGAAGACGTTGTTTCTAGTCCATAGCCGCTTCGTGTCAGCCTTGAAGGTGTTATTTTGTCTGAATGAATCTTATTTCTTCCCAGCAAAAACTGCAAAACAGGCCTTATCTTGCAGGTGTCCATGATGGTCTGTAGCTTCTTTTGTTTTCATTAAGTAGATACAAGTTTGAGGAATATGAGCAGAACTTTACAACAAACAGCTTAAGATTTCAGCAACCGGCAGACAGTAGTCTGCGGGCTGCATGACTCCTGACTGATCGCTACAGAAGCAACAGAGGAGGGATAAAGGATCTGATATTGTTGCAACAGACACCCAAAGAGGTGAACAGCTGGGGGCGAGAGGAGATGGGGTGGAATATTTTTAAAGAAGAAGAAATACTGCGGTTCCCCCCCATATTCTCTCTAAGAGAGGGGTGAAGTATGAGGAGAGTAACCTCAAAAGACTATTAATCTGGTGCAGAGGCAATGAGTTTCCTGCTGATCTGTTAGGAGTTTTTCAAACAGAGACTTGGGAAAAAGTGGGAACTGTGTTGTGGAAGGCAATTAGTCGCAGTGAAAAAGATATTCTCGGCCTTGTAACCTCCTGGAAACTGATGATTACTACACTGAAGCAATTAAAACCTGAAAAGACTGTTATGAGCATTAGTGACTCAAAACTTAAATTGAACTTTGGGACGATATAGGGCAGAAATTATGGGATAAATTCAGCAATGGAGATAAAGAAGCTAAATCATTAGCAACTACATGGAAGCTTATAATTACCACCTTAAAAGATCTTAAGGCTGAACAGTCTGCTGCTGCCAGAATTTTTGCAGCGTTGCAGCCTGATAAGTATCCTGAAAGTCGCTATGAAGTTTACCCGGTTCGTGTCTTTGATACCCTCCCTATTCCATCCCCTGCTGTAGCTTTGGCACCCCCGATAGCTCAGCAGTCTGGGGCGGGGGGAGGAAAAATGCCGAGCGGGTGGCCTCCTGTACCATTGCTCAACCCTGGTGAGAAAAACAAGTCCAGAGGACTGGAGTCAGACAACTTGCCCAAAGAACCTGTGAAAGCTGAGAATGCTAAGGTCGTCAACAAGTGTACTCTCAGTCCTTTTACCAATTTGTATCTGCCTTTACTGCCTTGTAACCCTCCAACTTCGATGAGAGAGCAGGAGTCACTGCATAAAAAATGCACAAAAGAACTGTGTGACAAATTAGATCAGCTAATAGCGAGTGAATCCAACAGTCGGCAATGCAGTCATGCTGATTGTGACAGGAAAGGGGGTGCTCCTGGGGACTCAGGTAATACGAATAATTATGATGCTAGAAAGTATTGGTGAGAATGTGTACTGTTCCAAACCCCTCTGTTACTAATGATTCTGCAGCACTGTTCAAGTCCACATTATTTGATGACTTGGATGAAGATGAGGGTTTGCAGCATTTTCTTGAAACGTTAAAAGGAAAAGCAGTATGTGTACATGTTGCCCCGAGATCAGATAAAAACCATGAAAGACTCAAGCAAAATTTGACCTATGCAATGTAATTGCTATAGATCATTCAGGATGGAATGATGGGGACTCCTTGAAAGGGGCGGGTATTCCACAACTCTTGGAACAGACACTAATTGACACACCACAATTTACAGGCACTATTAGTTTCTGAAATCCTGAGGCAGTCAACAGACCTTGCATATCAAGCTATGATAGAGGTGCCTGAAACCAACAAAGCAGCCAAATAATTTACAACTGTTATCAGGATCCCAATGAGAATTACATGCAATTTATTGACCATCTTCAAGAGGCCATCAATAAGCAAGTTGAAAACTTAGAAGCTAAGGAAGCGCTGGTGTTGAAATTAGCAATAGAGAACGCTACTGTTTGCTATCAAGGTGTTATCTGCGAGTTTTACAGTACATATTACGTGCTTCTGTGTATTGCCTCTCTGAAAATCAAGCAGTTTGTCAGGAATGTGAGTTAATTGTTTTACTGATTGTTGTTAGAATTGTTTCTTTGTGGTATAAGTACATCGTAAAACTTTCTCCCCACTTTTCCCACTCATGCTGCAAGCAGCCCTGTGCTTTCCCCGCCCCCCCTCCCTCTTCTCATGGTTTTTACTTTCGAGATGGGGTCAGGAATGACTGTTTTCAGTCGTGTTCCTAAGAAATTGGTATTGGGAGGTGTTTTAAAACATAGGAAAGCACTTGGAAATATGAGGAAGGAAGATCTTGTGAAATATTGTAATTAATGGTGGCTGTGGTATAAGTTAAATTATTGGGAAAAGTGTCCAGAGAACAGAATCTTGAAGTATAACACCTTGTTGCAATTAATGTTGTTTTTAAGGTGAGAAGAGCAGGACAAAATAAATCTCTACAAGAGATCATTAAACCATTTCAGACAGTTTTACAGGCAGAACGGTTTGAACTTGAACAAGCTGAGAATTAACTGACAACGCACAGGTCAGAAAACTTGAAGTCTGCAAGATGCTTTCCTTATTAACCTGTTTTCTTTGTAGGTATCTGTTTAAGCATATTACAGTTTAATAGGTCTTTGTCTGTTACATGGTACAGTAAGTTTATAGTCCATGAGAATTCATGGACTCAAAATGTGCATTTTGTGATATTACAGAAGATCATGAGTAATTTAGTTCTTTACTGTGTGAATGTGATGGTAAAATTTTGTGTGTAGTAGCTGTTACTTTTCTTTCTAGCATTCTAGCTTTATTCCAATATCCAGACTTGTGCAACTCTGTGATAGGCTGTGTCTCATCTCGATGTGCTGTATTTGGCTCTTTTGTATGCACATCATGTAAAGAATCCTGGTTTTGGGATAACAGTTGTAGCACCCCAGATGAGACACTATTAAAAGCCTTGCCCAGTCCAGCTTGCTGCGGGGGCGGGGGGGCAGGTGCCGATGGGGCTCCAGCAGGCACTGACCTGTTTTTTCAGGGATACCCAGCGGTACCTCTGCCTGGCTGAGCAGTAACCAGTCCAAAGGTACTATGCAAAAACTGAAATATTGTCTCGAATAAGTGTAACTGTGATCTATCTGCATATTTGAACTTGGTCTTTGATTTTCATATCTGAGCTCAGTATTTTAATTTGCATATTTATGTTTGGTACCAAAATAATTTTGTTTGGGGAGATAATTACAAAATGGGAACCGGTTCCACTGCTAAAATTCCACCTTGCTCTCCCTTAGGATGCATCCTTACGCATTAGAGTAATTGCTTATATTTTTATCTAGTAATTTTGAGACCAGAAAAGAATTTAAGTTGTTAAACTCTAATTCGCATTGAAAAAAACAAAACAAAATAAAACAAACAACAAAAAAACCAAAACACCTAAATGCTATGATGGATGTGAACTTGGTATTGTATGAAGTTGCATTTAAAAGTTGCTAGAATATGAACTGATTTGGATCTAGGAAAATTGAATAATGGATTGATGTTTAATACACTGTTTTTTGACATCTGTAAATTTTAAATGTAAATTAAGCCAGTGGATCCATAGTTCTAATGAAGCTGGGAAATTAAACCAAAATTTTATTTTAATAGACTTATTGTGTGGTAACTAGTTGGAAGAGACTTCTTAGTAAATTCACCGTGCTAGTTTTTGAGGTCGTGGGAGAGAATGAAAGAAAGGCCGTTTTTTGAGACCAATGGAATGTTAAATTTGGAACAAAGTTGTACCATATGAATTCTTGTATTTGCCGGAAAGCCCTATACCTCTCTTGGGTCAAGATTTGTTAAGTAAATTGTAAGCTCAAATAACGTTTTCTGAGAATTCTGTTTAGTTGCATGTCCTACAAGAAGCTGCTTGGACGGTGCAGATCTGCTTGCTTCAAGTGAGAAATCTCCAAGGAAATTTCGAATGCTGTATTTCCACTAGTATTAACAGCCAATGTTTCGATAAATCAAATACTACACTGATAGAACTGAAACAGGACTTCGATCCGGTAAGGGAAAACAATATCCAATAAATATGACAGCCAAAATGGAGTTAGAAACTTTGAGGAATAAATTTATGACAACCTTACAAGGTAACTGCATTTGATTGGACTTGCAGATCTGTCTATTTATAGGTACAACATAGAAACAACCTGTGGCTATTGTGAGACAGTATGATGATATTGCTAACACACTGATATACCAATTGTTACTCTGATCAAGAAATGCAGGGAATGAATTTAAGTCTTAATAGGCCATGATCCTTTTGTCATATATGTACCATTTGTGAAATCTAATTTTGATTTTTTTATTTTTGCAGTCTATGTCCTTGTAAATTGCACTAGCTGATTTTCTTAACAGCACAGCTTTTGGCATGCCTAAATGTAAATTACTGCAGAACGTGCAAGTCTTTAACATCAGGTCACAGACCATCCTTGTATTTGGTCTGATCCTACATGCTTGCACAGTTTTTGTTGATGGTTCTGGGAAGTTTCATAAAGCTGAAGTGGTCTGGCGTGAAGATAACAATTGTCATCATTCTGTAAAAATTATTGAAGGTTCAACCCAATTAGCAGAACTTGGCACAACTTTACATTACTTAGAGCTTTTTAAGGAGGAACCTCTAAATTTGATTTGTGATTTTGAGTACGTAGTCAAGATCCAACGCACGTATCTGATTCTGAACTGTATTTTTTTTTAAACGAAAAGGGGGAGAAGTAAGGAAAACACCACAAACCCAGTTGTCAAAAGCATTGTATGTGATGAATCACTTATATCTAAGTGGTGCAGCCCAAATTTGCCCTGTGATGAAACACTTTGCAAGTATGACCCAAAAACATGCTAAATCAGAAAGAACCTGCATTAGTTATGGTCAAATCACTAGTTAATGGTAAATGGAAAAGGCCACATCAATTGATAACCTGGGGAAAAGGTTATGCTTGTGTCATTACAGGCCGAGGATTGAAGTGAATTCAACAAAGATTCAACGGATGCCGATGGACAGGAGGGAGATAAGTTGTGAGGACTGTTTCAGATGTAAATCATGGATCCTAATTCAGTGTTATAGATGCTCACAGACCTGGTGGTCTAGAAGCCTATTAGCAAGCAGGTGGTGTACCTTCTGTGGAGAACGGCAATTTGAACAAACAGCAGGAGAGCCGAAAGGGCGATATTACGCTTGGATAGTCAATGCAAAAATGAGGTAGAATTATGAGACATTCCTACCATAGTATCTACTGCACTCCTTCTCCCTAGTCTAGCAGCTGGTAAAGCTTTAGGAGACATATCAAAGTTAAGTTATTGGTCTTTTAAACAGGCTAATCTAACTTCTGAGATACTAACTCAATTAATAGTAGATGTTGATGGTATTAGGCATGCTACTCTACAAAATCACACAGTTATAGATCTTTTACTTTTAACACTAGATCATGGTTGTGAAGAATTGGAATGTGTTGTATTAACTTGTCTGATCCTTCTGAATCTATTCATAGTACTTTAGACAAACTAAAACAGCATGTTACTAAGATTGTCATAGTAGAATTAGGGTTTGACAAATGGTTTAAAAGCTTGGGAATAGGTGGGTAGTTGTTTGATCTTGTTAAATTATGCTCAACTGCATTGTATGTAATTGTAATTATGTTGTTAATCATGTGATTGTATGCTGCAGTGTATTTCAAAGATGATTCAGCGTGTTGTAAACAAGGCCTGGCTGGTTCAAAAACAAAAAGGGGGAATTGTGGGAGATTTGAGGGATTTTCTTGAAGTTAATGTGTGGATGGGTTTCTATTAGATGGCGATTTGTTATTAAACTTGTCAGGCCCTAAGGAATTTCAAGGCCACGTCGGAAAGCTGAAAACACGACGTCAGTCAACACATCTATTAGCAGTGAGACTTGGGCGCGTGGACAACTCTTGAACATAGACAATATCCAATCAGCTAATGCATGCTTGGAGCGTGGACGCGTGATCAGGAAATAACTGCATATATAAGGAGGCTTGTTTCTGTAATAAATGGCCTTTCTTGAATTCACGTTGGATTGTGTGGAGTCCATGATTTTTCACCCTCACACCTGCCCCCCAGAAGTAACTCGATCCAGTCTCCCCCTCTAGCACCTTGATGGCCCCACATAAATCCCTTACCAGCCAGCATATGCTGGCATTGCCTTCTGCATCACCCCAGTGCCCAAAATGGAGGCTGACTGTAAATTTGCTTTAGAGGAACAGCACATAAGAGGTCAATGAAGGCAGATTTCTTCTCTTTGTGGGTCTTCTTGTACCACCACCTGAAGTATCTGCAAGCAAGGGAAGGAGAGGTATGAAAGATGACAGAAGCTGGCATCACTGCACAGCAGGGTCTGACTGGCACACATTGCAGCTGCCCCTCTTGTATAAATGTACAAAAGTGACCTATGTCCCAGGGTGTGAGGGGTGACATCCCCTGCTATCCATCTGCAGTGTGTATCAGAAGACGTGAGTAGGCACAGCTCAGGCAGCACAGGGCTGCTTGCAAGGGCACAGTGTGAAAACAGAGCACTCCAATACCCAAGAGCAGGACTCCCAGCTCATGCAGGGAGCTTTCCCAGCCACCCCCACTGAGAAGCAGCAACACACACACACAAGGACCTAAAATCAGCAATTAGTAATAAAATAAGTTAATAAGAATAAGGGTCTATGCTGGTTTGACTGAAAATGGGTTAATTTTCTCCGTGCAATTAGAAATCTTTCTTTTTCATAGCTAGAATGCTCATTATTTAAACTCAGTTTGAGAACAAGCAGATAACACCCCAGCACAGAGATAATGTTTGTAATTGCTCTGGTCTGAGAGCCAAGGACATTCTGAGTGCCTTGCTTACAGGTGTGAGACAGCGAGGAAGAGGGGCAGAGATGGGGCAGAGCTTGACTGACATCCAGACTGATCAATAAGAGTATTCCATCCCATTAGCGTCATGCTTCAGACTTAAGGGAAGTTGGGACCTTCCAATTTTGGCTTGTTAAACCACGACAGGGTCATAGATTTTAGGCACTTATGAAGTTTAATAAGAATAAGCTTCACAGATGCTAGGTTTTAAGCACTTATTAGGTGTTAAGTCACAAGGATGGAATTTGTTGAGGTAAGCAGGAGAAGGTTAGGAGACAATGCCCTTGTTCTCAGAAGATAAGGTGGTGAGACCAGCATAAGGATCGGTTCATACTGGTTTTGCGGTTACAAGCCGAATAACAAAGGAATATAATGCATATGCAAAGGATTTCCTGGAAATGTAATGAATATGTATGTTCCATGTGGATAAAACCTGTGTCAGGGAATTGTTCGGGGCCCTCACTAGACAGAGCTATCCTGTGAGAGTGCCTGAGTGACGCACGTCAGTCATTAAATGGAATGCTTGCTTTTTAAACCTTAAACCCTGGTTTTAGAAGTTTCTTCAATTTGCCAATTTTGCGGTATCCCCACCACCATGCCTGGTAGGGCACATCCTGCTAAGGTAAGTCTCAGAACGGAGGCACAAGCTGGGAGAAGCCATACACTGCTCTGGGGATGTGAGCCTTGCTCTTCCACCTCCATGTCTCCATTGCCACACACAGCCCTGCCACATCCCAGTGCTACATCCCCAGGAGAAGATCACACGGGGCAGCCTTGCCCTGTAGGAAGTGATGCCTGCTGTCTGCAGCTGGCAGGATCCCAGAGACTCACCTCTGCTTTCACACCAGCTGTGCAGCCAGGCACTGCCCATCAGATAATTTCTCACCCAAAGGCCTCAGAATCAAGAGACACTCAAACAGGGGCACACCCACACCTGGGTGTGCCAGCACCACTCCAGGCAAGAGGAGCAAGGCTGAGGTCCCAGGTCAGCACTCATAAGGGACTGGCTTTTGCTAATGAACCACCCCAAGTTAAATCTTCCATCTGGAGACAATTAGCATACAGAAACCAGCTACCAGATTAGAAGTAGCTGCTGAACTCCCCTGAGCAAACAAACAGGCAAGACCCAAGTGATGGCTCCACAGTGCCAGGTGGGCACATGAGCTCCTGTGGTGGGGAACATCCCTGAGCTACCCGTGAGCACTAATGCTATATCACTGAGAGGAGAAAGCCACCCCAGCTGGGAGCCCACAGCCTGTTCTGCTCCAGCAGCTCACAGGATGCAAAGGCCAGGCAGTGGGCAGTGAGTACTATTACCTCAGGACATGTAGCCCTAGTTTAATGGGGATGGGGGCATCAAAGGGGAGAGACTCTTCCACAACAAGCCCTGCTCCTACACACACTTCCCCAGCAAAAACAACCCACTCTTACCTTTTTGGCTGTGTGATAACCAGACATTCACTTTATTCACCAACTTTTAAGGTCTCCGAAGCCCTCTTGGGATGATATTTTCTGGGATGCAGTCATAGGACACAACTGCAGACTGCTCTCTGTTCCTATGTACTCACCTTCATGTTTGACTGTTTAAGGACATTTTGCCTGCAGAGGTCCAGGGCATAAAGAGAACCTGCTTGTCCTGCATGACCACCCTGAATCAGGGCCTGCTGCTATCTTCAAGCTACATCTGCTGTAAGTGTTCTTCTCCTAGCTGAGACAGCCCCGGCTTTACACTGCTGAGGCGAGGTTTATGGCAGCATGCTTGCTCTCTGTCTCAAGGAAATGATATTTTTATTATTTTCTTTAAACCTAGTATCAGAGAAAAAAGATACCCAGGCAGAGCAGCTGCAGCACAGGCCAGCAGGGCATCCTGGCTCCTTGGAAAGGACATGATTGATACTGCAAATCGGCCACGTAAAAAAACTTCTAAAACCAAAATTTGTGGGTTTAAAAGCAAGCATCCTTTATTGGCGTGCCGCCAACTCCAGGGGATCCATCCTCGGGGAGGGGGGCAGAAGAAGTTCCAGGCACAGGTTATATCCATCCAGATCATACATATTCATTACATTTCTTGGAAATCCTTTGCATATGTATTACATGCCTTTGTTATTTGGCTTGTAACCTGCTTGCACTGGTGTCACCACCTTATCTTCTGAGAGCAAGGGCATTGTCTCCTAACCTTCCCCTGCTTATCTTAACAAATACCATTCTTGTGACTTGATGCCTAACACCTAACATCTGTGAACCTTATTCTTATTAACTTAGTAAAATCTACAACCCTTATTTGTATAGACTTATTTTATTACTAATTGCTGATTTTAGGTATCAGACGGAGGGATTTAAAAAAGCATTTATTCCAGGAGCACACAGCAGGAGAGGTTTGAGATTTATAGTCACTGCTCGAGCTCTTTTGCTGTCTCAATAGCAAACTTCCCCTGACAGCTTCTCCCCACATGGCACAGGCCAAGAGGAGAAGATGCTCGATGTCCAATTGCTGGCTATTAACAGCTTTCCCAAGGCTGCAAAATAACCAGGAGAAAGTCTTTGTGTTCTGCAACACTAAAAGCCCTGCCAGGGCCAGAGGGCATTTTTTTCCCTTCAAATTGGCAGCAGAATTAAAACCTGTCCAAACATCACCCAGACATTCTGGATTTGTGCTGTAACACCCTCCCAGGGCGCACCAGCCACCTCTGTGGAAACCTGTCTGCACCTCTCCTCCTGCCCTGCCAGCCCCAACACCTGCCGCAGCCCACAATCTCCAGGGCATCAGACTGAGTGCTGCCAAGCAGAGCCCTAAAGAGAGCGCATGTGCCCCGCCTGGATGTTGCCATTCCCCTACTGTCACAGCACTCAGTCCTCTCTCCATGCCCACTGTTGGGTTTTTTTTTGGCAGGTGTGCAAGCAGAGCTGTCCAAGCCATGACTGAGGTGTTGGCCAAGATGGACCGTGGGCCTGTGTTCCTGGCAGGGGAGGTGCTGGAGTTTGTGATCACTTTTACCAACCTGTTATCAGCCTTGTCCACCTGCACCAGCAGGTATGGCAGCCCATGCCAGTGGGCCCCTTTTTGCACATGAAACCTTGTGGTGGCAGTGCTGTCTGGAACAGCCCTCCCTCTGAGCAGCCAGGTATAGTTATGGCTGGTTTGTGGGGCAATGGTGCCAGCTCAACCACTGGTGACTTCCCTGCCTGAGGTACTCCCTTAAGGGTGCTTTGTGCCATCACTATTTCAGGACTGAAACTGAGATAATAATTCTGGTTTTATGCCCCCAAGAGAGAGACAAGAAAAAAGTATGCAATTATAGATGCTCTCAGGTGAGCCCTCAGCAACAAGGCTACTGGCAGAAAATGAAGCCAAACTGGCTGTTGAAGCAGGATATCTAGTTACACCAGGGTGACAGTCTCACAGGGCAACATTCAGACAATGTCATTGTTTCCTACATTTATGGAAGGAACTCTCTCTGTGTAGCAGCTTGCTTACTTATCAGTGTGATCCCTGCCTTCAGAGCTGGCAGTCAAAGGGATGAGCAGTACCTAGAGGGAGAAAGAGGCAGACTTCTGTGTCAGCATTTTCTATGGCCCAGCCTTTGCACACTGCCTCTTCCCTCATCATTACTATGTTCAAAATAGTCAGTGAAGAAAAATGAGAAGATGGGAGCTTCCTATATTGGTTCACAGGGAGTGACTCCGCATCATAAGAAGTCACCCAAAGCCTCCGTGTCCACTGAGTGTGTGGTCTTGTCTGATTCTCCTGGGGGTGGAGAGTGCTTTCTCATCTTAGGCCCTTCCTGAGAAGTGTCCATTTCCAGCTGTCAGGTTCAGCATCTTTTATGAAAAATACACATTTTACAGGTGTCGAGGGTTCTGATTGCGGGGTGACAATAAAACTGTGGCAGACGTATTGTTAACCCCCTCTCCCCCCCTTCCCCCTTCAACCCCTCCCTCTCCCCCCTTCCCACTAAGGACAGAGAGAAGAGAGTTGGAAAAATTAAAAATGTTTTACTAATGCTATTAATAAGAATAGAGAAAATAATATAAAATATACAAAACCAATCTTGAAAGTCTCAGCAACTGCAGAGCCGGCACCCAAAGTCCTGGATTGGACCCTGCAGCCAACCGGAGCTGGATTCAGTCTCTCACTAGGCCTCAATTCGGAGGGACGATTCACAAGGTCCTCTCCTAATGTCGGCCATAAGCAAAAGGGACGAGATCCTTGTGATCTCCCACTTTTATATGAAGTATTCACGTGAATGGAATGTTATACTCGGTTGGTTTCTTGGTCACCTGTTTCTCGTTGCCCCTCTCGTGAGATGTGAATCTGTCCTTATCAACAACCTTGCATTCCATTGCTATGTTTACCAAAACATGTATCTGGTTCTCCAGGAAAATGCAGCTAATATGAAGGCTTTAGCTGACAGGCCAAATTCACTGTCGAGGGTTAAGATTGTGGGGTGACAATAAAACCCTGGCAGAGGTATTGTTAACCTCCTCTCCCCCCCCAACTTCCCCCTTTTGCCCCTCCCTCTCCCCCCTTCCCACTAAGGACAGGCGATTGGGAGGGAAAGAAGGACAGAGAGAAGAGAGTTGGAAAAATTAAAAATGTTTTACTAATGCTACTAATAAGAATAGAGAAAATAATACAAAATATACAAAACCAATCTTGAAAGTCTCAGCAACTGCAGAACCAGCACCCAAAGTCCTGGATTACACTCTGTAGCCAACCTGGAGCTGGATTCAGCCTCTCACTAGGCCTCAGTTCACAGGGACGACTAGCAAGGTCCTCTCCTAATGTCGGCCATAAGCAGATGGGAAAAAGGAAAAGGGAAAAGGGACGAGATCCTCGTGATCTCCCACTTTTATATGAAGTATTCACGTGAATGGAATGTTATACTCAGTTGGTCAGTTTCTTGGTCACCTGTTTCTCATTGCCCCTTTCGCGAGATGTCCATCCGTGCTTATCAATAACTTTGCATTCCATGGCTATGTTTACCAAAACATGTATCTGGTTCTCCAGGAAAATGCAGCTAATATGAAGGCTTTAGCGGACAGGCAAATTCACTAAAAGAGAAACTTGTTTTTTAACAAAACCAGGGCATTCACTAAAAGAGAAACTTTTTTTTTAACGTAACCAGGACAACAGGTGATTATTTGATGAACCCATCTCCAGTGCTTGCAGTCTCAGCAGCAGCAAAGAAATCTCTTGTACTACTGCTGTAGGGCTTCTTTTTTTATTGCCTTCCTTAACTTTCCATCTTTTCTTCCTGGTTCCTCTTCTCTGCTGAATTAAACTTTCAAATTCAGCTGTGGCATAAGCATCTAGCTTTCTGGTTTTGTCTTGTGTGGTGACAGTGCTGTTTTTCCCAGTTCTGAAACATGTGGGACTGTAAAGGTACCAAGTGGAGCAGTTTTTGAGTTTCGCAGCAGTTACCAGAGCTTCATTTGGGAATTTCAGGTGTGTTGTGATCTGTAGAAAGCTGCCCCTTGGAAAAAGAAAACTTTTTAAAATAAAAAAGCAGGTGACCAAACTGATGAGACCTGGCTAAGTCATATGAGTGGCAACACCAAACAGATTGGTGGTTTGGAAATTGAAGCTGTGGGTTGCATAGAGGTAGTACTTATGAAGAAAGGCTGAGGGAGCTGGGTCTCTTTAGTTTGGAGAAGAGGAGACTGAGGGGTGACCTTAATAATGTTTATAAATATATAAAGGGTGAGTGCCATGAGGATGGAGCCAGGCTCTTCTCAGTGGCAAACAATGATAGGACAAGGAGTAATGGGATCAAGATGGAACACAAGAGGTTCCACTTAAATTTGAGAAGAATCTTCTTCTCAGTGAGGGTTACAGAGCACTGGAACAGGCTGCCCAGGGAGGTTGTGGAGTCTCCTTCCCTGTAGCCTAAATAAGGCAGAGTAGAGGGGTAGGATTATCTCCCTGACCTGATGGTCACACTCTTTTTAATGCACCCCAGGATACCATTTGCCTTCTTGGCCACAAGGGCACATTGTTGACTCATGGTCAACCTGTTGTTGTTCTTATCTGCAGTGTTGTTTTCCAGCAGGTGCACCCCTAACCTACACTGATGCCTGGGGTTATTCCTCCCCAGGTGCAGGACCCTACACTTGCCCTTGGTGAATTTCATTAGGTTCTTCCCTGCCCAGTCCTCCAGTCTGTCCAGGTCTCGCTGAATGGCAGCACAGCCTTCTGGTGTGTCAACCCTTCCTCCCAGTTTTTTTCATCAGCAAACTTGTTGAGGGTGCACTCAGTCTTTTCATCCAGGTCACTGATGAAAAGGTTGAATAGGACTGGACCTAACACTGACCCCTGGGGAACCTCACTAACTAGAGGCCTCCAACCAGGCTCTGCGCCATTGATCACAACCCTCTGAGCTCTGCCATCCAACCAGTTCATGATCCATCTGTCCCGCCCCAACAGATGGGATGAGGGATGAGTTAACTCTAGACGTGACACGCGCCCTGACTCAAGAGATGAGACCAGGTGTGAGTTAACTCTGGGTTAATTCTGTGCAGTTATGTGAAGTGAATGACAGACAATCACCTCCAGGGTCCAATTCAATTGTGAGTTTTACTAAAAGTACTTGTTGGAATATTGGTTACAGTGAATGGTGACTTGGCAAAAGTATAACAGAACTTATCAACACATTAACAGCAAAAATCCTACTACGAGCGATATATTGGCAACCATCAGTAGCTATAATATGAAATTTAACCAGAAATCAACAGCAGAGCTTAAAGATGGTGTTATCCTTATATGTTCAAAAGGGAAAGGGAGAAAGAGAGTGGTAGAGAGGGAAGGAAAACTAAGGTATAAAGGAGAGAGAAAGAGAGTAATATATATACTGAAGGAGAGACAAAGAAATGGGGGTATAGAAAAAAGGAGCGAAAGAAAGAAAGAAAGAAAGAAAGAAAGAAAGAAAGAAAGAGAGGGATCCAGTCTCTTACAGCCCCACAGCGTGGATGACAGGACTTGTACGATGTTGTGTAGCCTCGATGTTCCATGGCGAGGATGCTGGGGTCAGGAGCGCAACATCCTCCTATGTCTGGTTCAGAGTGAGGGTCCTCAGGGTGCTGGTATTCTCTTGGTGAGGCCAAGCTGGTATTCCCTTCGGTGAGACTGGTAGGCCCTACCTGTGATGTTTTAGATGAGCTTTTTATAGCTCCCAGAGTAGAGGAAAGTCGGGGGGGGGGGGGGGTGGGGGGGGTGGGGAGGGGGGGAAGTGGTGATTGCGAAAGAGGGACAAGTCTGGACAAGTCCTGGGCCACGTTAAAAGGGTCTCAACTTTTCCCCTTTGTTTGCAGAGCTGGGCATATCAGGAGATGGGGCTATGTGCCCTCTAGCACATCCTCCATCTCTGGGCGGTCAGCTAGCCTGATCTGTGGCTCGTTAGCTCCTCGTTGATATGTAGATCACAGTTCCCCTTGCTCTGAATGTGTCATCTCCTGGCTGAACTGGTTTCACCACAATGTTATCAACCATGATCCTCATCAATACACAACACCATATCACCATGCATTCATCCAATCCACACTTCTTGAGCTTGCCTATGAGTAGGTTGTGAGAGTCAGTGTCAAAAGCCTTACTGAAGCCCTCTGAAGAGGACCCTGCCAGTTCTGCTTGTGATCCGAGGCCTAATTCCAGGCCCTACATCCCTGAATCCAGTTCCGGTTTACTGTGGAGTCCGGCCCAGGACTTCTGGGTGCCTGCCCTGCAGCTGCTGGAGCAACACCAGCTCTGCCATGGGCCGCTGCTGCACTACACCGGGGAATTCAAGATTGGTTTTGATTATTTTGTATTATTTTCTCTATTTATTAGTAGCATTAGTAAATCTTTTTAAACTTTTCCAGCTCATAAGTCTCTCTCCCTTTTCCTCCTATTACCCTTCTGAGTGGGGAGGGCGGGGAGTTTACAGAGAGCATCGTCCAGGGTTTATTGTTGCCTTGCAATAAATGGTGACAGATGGGAAGCAGTACGTTCTTGTTGGGGTGGAAGTGGTGTCAGGAGTTACCCAAGCTGCAGCCACTGTGAGAGTAACTGGGGATAACACAGTGAAAGGCTTGAAGCTATGGTTTAGTTATCTGCCAAAACCCCAATCCATCCAATCAGATAACGGTATCCACTTCACTGTCAGGGTGGTTCAGGAATTGGCAAAAGGCAAAGGAATATTTCACGTCCCCTACTATCCCTTAAGATAAAGGGAGAGTGGAAAGAACAAACAGATTACAGACTCAGTCCCTGAGGTCAGCTGATCAGAGACAGATCAGCCGGAGCTACGTTGGCAGATCCCGTGGTACAGGGGTTTTTTCAGTTTTTAGGTTTTGATTTTGCGACCTGGAAGCATCTGGCAGCCCTTGTGAGAGCGGCTGATGTGGCGTGGGTGTTACCACGGTGACAGCCAGAGATTTAAAATCGGTTGAAACTCAAAACTAGCACTCAGTCCCCGATGTCGGCTGATTGGAGCCAACTCAGCTGGAGCCATGTCGGCAGATCCCGTGGTACAGGGAGATTTTTGGTTTTTGGGTTTTGATTTTGCAACCCAGAAGCACCTGGCAACTCTTGCAAGAGCGGCTGACATGGCGTGGGCATTACCACGGTGATGGCGATCACACCCCCACCCCTCGCCTTGAAAAAGCCTCAGAGAGGGCAGTGACCCGTCACTGTCCACCAGGTACTGGGAGGGGTGACGAGCGTGTGAAGCGTGTGAGTACCACCCACAATGTGCTGTAGCAGTGGGTGTGGTAGCTCGTGCAGCGGGGTACAGAGGTTTTGTCCCTCCTTGCTTGTTAGACCATCTCACCTATTGCCAGTGTCCCAGACTACTGCTGATCATGGTCTCTTCCAGACAGAGAGCTTGTCACAAAAAGACTGTGGCAACCCATACAGAGGGTCTGCCCCAAACCGTGTCTCTACAGGTGTTCAGCCGCAGGGAGTGCCAGAGCCTGCTGCTGCTGGGGGAGAGAGGCCAGCATTCCACCTACGTGAGGTGTGAGCAGGTAGAAGATCTGCTCAGCATGGTGGTGAAACTTAAGGAGGAGGTTTAACACACTGAGGACCATCAGGGAGTGTGAAAAGGAGATCGACTGGTGGAGTAAATCCCTGGCATTCTAGTCAGAAAGGTCCCAGAGAGATACCCCCCAAAAGGTGATGGACCCATGCCCTGTCGGGCAGAGGGGGGAAGACCCAAGACAGCCCCTGCCCTGTTGCTCTTGGGCAGAGGCAGGGGACCAAAAAGATGAGGAGGGTTGGAAGCTAGTTCCAGTTAGGCGCCGCAGGCAACCCCCCTCCCTACCTGCTTTGCTTCCCCAGGTGCCCCTCTGTAATAGGGCCCTGGATCTTGAAGAAGAGGTATGTGAGGATGTGGTGCAAGGCCTGCCTACGAGGTCACATAGGAAGAGGTGGTTGACTCCACGCCTCAAGATTGCCTCTGATAAGAAAGAAAGAAGGGTAATTGTAGTAGGCGATTCCCTTCTGAGAGGAACAGAGGGCCCAATATGCGTAGTTGACCCTCATCATAGGGAAGTCTGTCGTCTACCTGGTGCCCGAATCGGGGATATCACCAGGACACTCCCCAACCTGATGCACCCACCAGACTACTAACCACTGCTGATCTTCCAGACAGGTGGGGAGGAAGCTGCATCCCGTAGTCTGAGGGGAATGAAGAAAGATTTCAAGACCTTGGGAAGGTTGGTGAAAGCGTCTGGGGCACAAGTGATTTTTCTCTTTCCTCCTTCCATTTTTGGGTGATGACATGCGATGGAATAGAAAAATTCAGTCCATAAATTATTTGCTACAAGACTGGTGCTACAGGCAAGGCTTTGGATTCTTTGATAATGGCTGGTTTTATAAGACACCAGTCCAGACAGTGATACGTGGGATAGGTTTATCTCACAGGGGCAAAAGGATGCTGGGAAAGGAATTAACAGGGCTCATTTGGAGAGCTTTAAACTAGATTCGAAGGAGGATGGGGTTGTAGCTGGGCTTGCACCAGTGGGGCAGCACTCTAGTATTGATAAAGACCGGGAGGCCTCCCACTCCCCTTGGGTGAAATCGGTGTACTCAGCTCACTCCCTGAAATGCCTGTGCACCAATACACACAGCATGGGAAATAAGTAGGAGGAGTTAGAAACCTGTGTTCGGGCAGGAGATTATGATCTGGTGGCAATCACAGGGACATGGTGGGACAGCTCACATGACTGGAATATGGTCATGGATGGTTATGTCCTCCCCAGGAAAGACAGGACAGCCAGGCAAGGTGGTAGAGTTGCTCTTTACGTGAGAGAGCAACTACAATGTATTGAGTACTGTCCAGGGGCAGATGAGGAGCAAGTTGAGAGTCCGTGGGTGAGAATTAAGGGGCAGGCTGGCAGGGGTGATACTGTTGTGGGTGTCTATTATAGGCCACCAGATCAGGGTGAAGAAATTGACAAGGCCTTCTACAGGCAGCTGGGAGCAGCCCCACAGTCACAGGCCATGGTTGTTGTGGGGGATTTTAACTACCCTGCTGTTTGCTGGAAGGACTACTCAGCCAGACATCCACAGCGCAGGAAGTTCCTCCAGTGCATTGACGATAACTTCCTGATGCAAATGGTGGATGAGCACACTAGGAGAGGAGCACTGCTGGATCTCATCCTCACTAACAAGGAGGGTCTGGTTGAAGCAGTAAAGGTTGAGGGCTGCCTTGGTTGCAGCAAGCATGAGATGATGGAGTTCAGGATCTTGTGTGGCAGGAACAGAATACCAAGCAGAATTGCAACCCTGGATTTCAGCAGGGCCAACTTTGGCCTTTTAAAACAATTGCTAGGGGAAATCCTGTGGGCAAGGGTACTTGAAGGTAAAGGGGCCCAAGATAGTGGGCTAGCAATCAGGGGCTGCTTCTTCCAAGCTCAAGAGCAGAGCATCCCGACACATAGGAAGTCAAGGAAGGGAGCCAGAAGACCTGCATGGTTAAACAGGGAACTGTTGGGCAAGCTCAAGTGAAAGAGGAGAGTTTACAGATCATGGAAGGAGGGGCTGGCCACTTGGGAAGAATATAAGGCTGTTGTCAGAGGATGTAGGGAGGCAACTAGGAAAACTGAGGCCTCCTTAGAATTAAACCTTGTGAGAGGGGTCAAGGACAGCAGAAAGATCTTTTTCAAATACGTGGCAGATAAAACTAACACCAGAGGCAATGTAGGCCCACTGATGAATGGAGTGGTTGCCCTGGTGACAGAAGATACAGAGAAGGCAGAGTTACTGAATGCCTTCTTTGTCTCTGTCTACTCTGCCAGAGGCTGTCCTGAGGAGCCCCGTACCCCTGAGGCCCCAGAGGAAGGCAGGACAATGGAGGAGTCTACCTTGATTGATGAGGACTGGGTTAGGGAGCAATTAAGCAATCTGGATATCCATAAATCCATGGGTCCGGATGGGATGCACCAGTGGATACTGAGGGAGCTGGCTGAAGTTATTGCTAGGCCACTCTCCGTCATCTTTGCTAAGTCATGGGAGACAGGAGAGGTGCTTGAAGACTGGAGGAAAGCAAATGTCACTCCAGTCTTCAAAAAGGGCAAGAAGGAGGACCCAGGAAACTACAGACCAGTCAGCCTCACCTCCATCCTTGGGAAGGCAATGGAACAACTTATCCTTGGTGCCATCTCAAGGCATATCAAGGATAAGAGTGTCATTAGGGGCAGTCAGCATGGCTACACCAAGGGCAAGTCATGCTTAACCAAACTCATAGCCTTTTATGAGGACATAACGAGGTGGATAGATGATGGCAAAGCTGTGGATGTGGTCTACCTTGATTTTAGTAAAGCATTTGACACAGTCTTCCACAGCATCCTTGCTGCTAAACTGAGGAAGTGTGGTCTGGACAATCAGGTACTGAGGTGGACTGTGAACTAGCTGAAGGAAAGAAGCCAGAGAGTCGTGGTCTGTGGGACAGAGTCTAGTTGGAGGACTGTATCTAGTGGAGTGCCTCAAGGGTCAGTACCGGGACCAGTACTATTCAATATATTTGTCAATGACTTGGATGAGGGAATAGAGTACACTGTCAGCAAGTTTGCCAATGACACCAAACTGGGAGGAGTGGCTGACATGCCAGAAGACTGTGCTGCTATCCAGGGAGACCTGTACAGGCTGGAGAGTTGGGCAAGGAAAAATTTAATGAAATATAACAAGGGCAAGTATAGAGTCCACCACTGATCACAACCCTCTGAGCTCTGCCATCCAGCCAGTTCGTGATCCATTTCACAGGCTATCAGGTTGGTCAAACATGATTTCCCTTTGGTGAACCCATACTGACTACTCCTGATAACCTTCTTTTCCTCCACGAGCTTGGAGATGACATCCAGAATGAGCTGTTCCATCACCTTTCCAGGGATGGACGTGAGGCTGACTGGCCTGTAGTTTTCTCAGTCATCCTTCTTGCTGTTTTTGAAGACTGGAGTGACATTGGCTTTCCTACAGTCCTCAGGCACCTCTCCTGTTCTCCAAGACCTTTCAAAGATGATGAAAAGTGGCTTTGCAGTAACATCTGCCAACTCTCTCAGCACTCATGGGTGCAACCAATCGGGGCCCATGGATTTGGGGATGTCCAGTTTGTGTAGACAATCTCTAACCTGTTCTTCCTCAATCAAGGAAAAGTCTTCCTTTTGCCTGACTTGCTCTTCTGTCTCTAGGGTCTGGAATACCTGAGGGCCAGTTTTAGCAGTAAAGAAGGAAGCGAAGGAGGCATTCAGTAACTTTGCCTTCTCTGTATTATCCATCACCAGTACATCCTCCTCATTCAGCTGCAGACCTACATTTTCTCTAACCTTCCTTTTGCTGCTGATATACTTGAAGAAGCCCTTCTTGTTGTCTTTGACCTCCCTGGTCAGATTTGCTTCCAAGTGGAGCTTGGCCTTCCTCACTGCATCCCTGCATACTCTAACATCTTCTTTGTCTTCCTCCCAGGTGGTCTGTCCCTTTCTCCACATGTCATAAACATCCTTCTTCCACCTGAATTTTGACTGGAGTTCCTTACTCATCCATGCTGGCTTTTTACTCCCTTTACTTGATTTTTCCGTATAGGGATGCATCAGTATTGGCCTTGGAGGAAGCAATGTTTGACTATTTAGCCAGCTTTCTTGTACCCCCTGACCTTCTATAGCCCTATCCCATGGTATTCTTCCAAGTAGAACCTTGAAGACACCAAAGTTCGCCCTGCTGAAGTCCAAGGTTTTAGTCCTACTTATTTTACTGCTTCCTCCACCATCCTGGTTTTGTTAAAAGCAAGACCAGTTCTCTTTTAGTGAATTTCCTCTCAGCTAAGTGCCTTCTAAGTGCCTGCATATTTTTCTTGGATACTGTGCTTGGTGCTGATAAGAGGACCAATGGAATGCTGAAAAAGCTCGTGTTTAGATATATTACTATGGTAACCAAGGTTAACTGCTAACAGGACATATTTGGAAGGAGGGGCAGACGGAACAGGTGACTAAAACTGACCAACTGAGTATTCCATCCCATAATCGTCATACCCCTATATAAGAGAGTGATCACAAGGGTCTAGTGCTCTTCGACCATGGTCGGCATCTGAAGAGCACCCTGTCTGTCTGCCTGCAATCTGGAAGGCCTCAGGACCTGCATCCCTGAAATCCAGTTTCCAGTTTGCTGTGAAGTTCCACCCATGACTTCCGGGTGCCTGCCCTACAGCTGCTGGAGCCACATCAGCTACACCCACCCAGCTCAACCACTGCAGGAGTGACGCCAACTCCATATCAAGCATTCAAGACTGGTTTTGTATATTTTGTATATATTTTCTATTTATTAGTAGCATTACTAAAACCCTTTAAAACCTTCCAACTTGAAGTCTAAATCTCTCTTCCTTCCTTCTTATCTTCCTTATTATCTTTCCGATCTAAAGGAGAGGGTGGATGGAGGGTGAGGAGGTAACAGAGAGTGTCTGCCATGGTTTATTGTTGCCAGTGCCTTAAACCTTGACATCCACGCAGGATCCTGAACTCCACCATCTCATCATTGCTGCAGCTGAGGCTGCCCCCAACCGTGACATCTCCAACCATTTCTTCTTGGTTTGTCAGGACAAGGTCCAGCAGCACACCTCTCCTCGTTGCCTCCTCCACCATCTGTGTCAAAAGGTTGTCACCAATGATCATAGAATCATAGAATCACAGAATCATTTATGTTGGAAGAGACCCTCAGGATCACTGAGTCCAACCATAACCTAACTCTAGCACTAAACCATGTCCCTAAAAACCTCATCTATATGCCATTTAAACACCTCCAGGGATGGTGACTCCACCACTTCCCTGGGCAGCCTGTTCCAATGCTTCACAACCCTTTCCGTGAAGAATTTTTTCCTAATATCCAATAAAACCTCCTCCAGTGCAACTTGAGGCCATTTCCTCTTATCCTATCACTTGCTACTTGGGAGAAGAGACTAACACCCTCCATACTACAACTTCCTTTCAGGTAGTTGTAGACAGCGACAAGGTCTCCCCTCAGCCTCCTTTTCTCAAGGTTAAACAGCCCCAGTTCCCTCAACTGCTCCTCATATCACCTATGCTCCAGGCCCCTCACCATCTTCTTCGCCCTCCTCTGCACTCTCTCTAGTACCTCAATGTCCTTCTTATGATGAGGGGCCCAAAAGAGAACACAATACTCAAGGTAGGGCCTCAGCATTGCTGAGTATAGTGGCACAATCGCTTCTCTAGTTCTGCTGGCCACACTATTCCTGATACAAGCCGGGATGCTGTTGGCCTTTTTGGCCACCTGGGCACACTGCTAGCTCACATTCAGCCGGCTGTCAATCAACACCCCCAGATCCTTTTCTGCCAGGCAGCTTTCCAGCCACTCTTCCCTGAGCCTGTAGTGCTGCCTGGGGTTGTTATGACTCAAGTGCAGGACCCAGCCTTTGGCCTTGTTGAACTATATACAATTGGCTTCAGCCCAACAATCCAGCTGGTCCAGATCCCTCTGTATGGCCTTCCTACCCTCCAGCAGATCAACACTGCTACCCAGTTTGGTGTCATCTGCAAACTTACTGAGGGTGCGCTCAATCCCCTCATCCAGATCATTGATAAAGAGATTAAACAGAACTGGCTCCAATACTGAGCCCTGGGGAACACCACTTGTGGCCGACTGAATTTGGTTCAGTTCACCACGACTCTTTGGGCCTGGCCCTCCAGCCAGTTCTTTATCCATCACCGAGTACTCCCATCCAGGCCATGAGCTGCCAGCTTCTCCAGGAGAATGCTGTGGGATACGGTGTCAAAGGCTTTAATGAAGTCTAAGTACATAACAGGCTGGAGAGTTGAGCGGGGAAAAATTTAATGAAATATAGCAAGGGAAAGTGTAGAGTATTGAATCTGAGCAGGAACAACCCCAGGTTCGGGTATAAGCTGGGGACTGACCTGTTAAGAGAGCAGCTTAGGGGAAAGGGACCTGGGGGCTCTGGTAGACAGCAGGATAACCATGAGCCAGCACTGTGCCCTTGTGGCCAAGAAGACCAATGGCATCCTGGGATGTATTAGAGGGGGGTGGCTAGTAGGTCCAGAGAGGTTCTCCTTCCCCTCTACTCTGCCCTGGTGAGACCACATCTGGAATATTGTGTCTATTTCTGGACTCCTCAGTTCAAGAAGGACAGGGAACTGCTGGAGAGAGTCCAGTGCAGAGCCACAAAGATGATTAAGGGAGTGGAGCATCTCCCTTATGAGGAAAGGCTGAGGGAGCTGGGTCTCTCTAGCTTGGAGGAGACTGAGGGGTGACCTCATTAATGTTTACAGATATCTAAAGGGTGAGTGTCACGAGGATGGAGCCAGGCTCTTCTCTGTGACAACCAATGATAAGATAAGGGGCAATGGGTATAAACTGGAACACAGGAGGTTCCATTTAAATTTGAGAAGAAACTTCTTCTCAGTGAGGGTGACAGAGAACTGGAACAGGCTGCCCAGGGAGGTTGTGGAGTCTCCTTCTCTGGAGACATTCAAAACCCGCCTGGACACCTTCCTGTGCAACCTCATCTAGGTGTTCCTGCTGTGGCAGGGGGATTGGACTAGATGATCTTTTGAGGTCCCTTCCAATCCCTATCATTCTGTGATTCTGTGATCCACAGCCTTTCCCTCATCTACTAGTTGGATCACCTTGTCACAGAAGGAGATCAAGTTGGTCAAACAGGACCTGCCTTTCATAAACCCATGTTGACTGGGCCTGATCAAATGTTTCTCTTCTAAGTGCTGTGTGATGTTACTTAAGATCATTCACTCCATTACCTTGCCCGGCACCAAGGTTAGATTGACAGGTCTTAGTTCCCTGGATCCTCCTTCCAGTCCTTCTTGTAGATGGATGTCACATTAGCCAACTTCCAGTCAACTGGGACCTCCCCAGTTAGCCAAGATAGATAGATAGCTGAAAGTTAGCTTATAGATAATGGAAAGTGGCTCAGTGATCACCTCCGCCAGCTCCCTCAGCACCCTTGGGTGTATCCCATCTGGCCCCATAGACTTGTGAGTGTCCAAGTTGTGTAGCAGGTCGCTAACCATTTCCCCTTTGATTATTTGGGCTTCATTCTGCTCCCCATCCCTGTCTTCTGGCTCAGGGGGCTGAGTACCTGGAGCACAACTGTTCTGACTATTAAAGACTGAGGCGAAGAAGGCATTTAGTACCTCAGCCTTTCCCTCATCCTCTGTCACTATGTTTCCCTCTGCATCTATCAGGGGATGGAGATTTTCCTTAGCCCTCCTCCTGTTGCTAATGTATTTATAGAAACATTTCTTCTTGCCTTTCACAGTCCTAGCCAGGCTCAGCTCTAGTTGGGCTTTGGCCCTTCTGATTTTCTCCCTGCATAACCTCACAGAATTCTTGTATTCTTCTTGAGTGGCCTGCCCCTCCTTCCAAAGGTTATAAATATTCTTTTTCTTCCTAAGTTCCAGTTGCAGCTGTCTATTCAGTCAGGCTGGCCTTCTTCCCTGCCGGCTTGCCTTCTGGCACACAGGGACAACCTGCTCCTGCACCTCTGAGATTGTGGGAATAGCAAGACGTGTGATAAAGGAAGATGGATACTAACATGACCATCCAGACGGTCAAAAAAGAAATAATACTAACATGAATAAATCACAGGAATTAGTCAAAATATAAAGGGCCTTGGACGAGTTGTACTGAAGTATGTTTTTCATAATTGTAAGGAGTGATAGCCCAGGCTCTTGAGAATGGTATCTCAGGCAGGAAAACCACCCCCAAGTATATGTGACGTGTGAATGATGTTGGGCCTGGTCTGTGAATTTGTGGGAACGTGACTGAAAACAGACGCAACACGAGTGTGGTATGTTTGGAATAACAATTATTGAAAAAACATCCTGTCTAACTTCTTAGTCCAGGCCCATATCTGTAAACCTATAAATTGTGGATGATTAATAAAGAGGGCCTTAGCCTGACTCAGCTCTCTCTGTTCTGCCTGGCTCTGTGCTCCCTCCTGAACACAACCTCTGCCTGTGTGTGTGTCTTTGTCTGCATCTCCGTGTGCGTCGTTCCTCATTGCCGCATAAGATTACCTTCTTGAAGAGAGACCAGCCTTTCTGGACTCCTTTGTCCTTCAGGACTATCTCCCAAGGGACTCTGCCAACCAGCCTTCTGAACACATCAAAGTCTGCCCTTTGGAAGTCCAAAGTAGCAGTTCTGCTGACCACCCTTCTAACTTCTCCAAGGATAGTAAACTCAATCATTTCATGATCACTATACCCAAGGCGACCTCCAACCGACACGTTGCCCATGAGTCCTTCTCTATTTACAAACATCAGATCCAGTGGGACTCCTTCCCTGGTAGGCTCACTAACCAGCTGTGTTAGGAAGTTGTCCTCCATGCTGCCTGCAAAATATTTCATCTGCCTCTACATCCTGGCTGAGTGATCTGTAACAGACCCCCACCAGGATGTCTGCCTTGTTGCCCTTCCCCTTGATTCTCACCCACAGACACTCAACCCTATCACCACCCTCCTCAAGTTCCAGACAATCAAAAACCTCCCTAACATACATCGCTACCCCACCTCCTCTCCTTCCTTGCCTATCCCTTCTGAAGAGTTTATAGCCATCCATTGCAGCGCTCCAATTATGAGAATCATCCCACCATGTTTCTGTGATTGTAGTGGTAGTAAATTCGACGAATCCAGACGCCGGCATAAGCTCTTTGATCGAACGGGCGGGCCGGGCGAGAGTAAGGAGTCTAATTCAATGTGAATTTACCATCCGTACTCTTTAATGAACTCTTAAACAACACTGAATATCAATGTCCCCGAGACCACGTTTTTCCAAGCCTTATATACTCTATACCAAAAGGCCATGCGGCAAGTGCAGGCTACAATTGGTTACACTCACAGTCACTCATCCCCCCCCACTATGGCGATTGGCTGCAGGGCACTGCTCACAGACTGTTCATGCGTAGCGGCAACGCCCCTCCTGCAGCCTGGGTCGAGGGCAGAGCAGCTTCTGTTTACTTTCCTTTTGTCTCTGGTGTCTCAGGGAAATCCTTCCGTGTAGCACAGCCGCATCAAGCCCTGGCTTGTTCACAGCACACAGCCAGAGACTCTCCACAATTCCTCCTTTTTTTTTTCTTTTTGGACAAGCCAGGATTGATTAGCTGTGTGTTCTAATCCTTTTTTGATATGTGATAAAAAACAACTTATACATAACATATAAATAACAACAACAATCAACGTAAACAGTGCACTTTGCAATAAACCTGAGGTATTCCATTGCCGTTTAAATATCGCAATGGATTGATTAAACAAATTCCAAGAACTTTGGTTTAAAGATACTCAACTTATAACAAACGATGTGCTGGGTGTTGATAAACTTACTCAAGAGGTAGTGGTGTTTAAAGATCTACTTATATAACTATAGTACGCATACATGTCACAGCTAAATCAATGCAAAGGTTACACCTCACTCTGTGACCTCCGAGGGTTCTGCTGCAGGGAGTTGACTTGGTTGAGTTTGTTTCAACTCCGGCTTTACTGCTCGGCTTGGAACCCACAATGGACCTTGATCTGTGGAGAGACACATATACCCTCTACCATTAAAAATAACAGGTACTGGTCCCTTCCACAATCCAGTGGTGGGATCACGATATCTCACCATGAATTCCGGTAAAGTGTTTTTCCTTCCTAGTCTGATCTGATAATGATGAATGATCACAGGAGGCTCCTCATGGTCTCCAGTTAGACATAAATAATTCAAGGTAAACAACACCTTTGCTAAACGCTGTTGACAATCTAACTCTTCCTGCTTCTGTTTGCTCAAATACCCTTTAATCATTTGATGTGCTCTCTCGATGATTCCTTGGCCTGTTGGGGAATGAGGTATACCTGTAACGTGTTTCACTCCCCATTTCATTAGAAAAGTTCTAACTTTCTGGCTAACATAGGCAGGGCCATTGTCTGTCTTAATCTTTTCTGGGACACCCATTACAGCAAAACAAGCTGTAAGATGTTTACATACATGTAGTGCTTTTTCTCCTGGTAAAGCAGTAGCCCATATCATTTTTGGAAAAGTATCGATTGTGACATGCACATATTTAAGTTTTCCGAATTCTGGCACATGTGTCACATCCATTTGCCATACTTCTAAGGCTTTTAAACCTCGAGGATTGACACCGATTCCTATACCTAACATCTGGCTTCCACACTGAGGACATGCCTGTACAATACTTCTTGCTTCATTTAAAGTTAAATCAAATTGTCTTTGGAGACCTCTGGCATTCTGATGAAAGCTCTCATGACTTTGTCTCGCTTGTTGGAATTTATCTGTTGGAGGCATGTGCTGTACTGAACTTACTAAACTATCTGCAATTTGATTTCCTTCACCTAGACCAAGATTCCATTGATGACTGCGGATGTGAATCACACAACAGGGTTCTTTTCTTTGATTTAAAATAGCTCTCAATTGTACAAACAATTTTCCTAATCGAGGATTATTCGATTGTCTTAACAGGGCATTTTCCATTCTGGGTATTACACCTGCTACATACAAAGAATCTGTGACAACATTTAAAGCAGATTTCAGCCAATTATTTAAGGCCCATATTACTGCCGTGAGCTCTAAAGTCTGCAATGAATCCTCTTTTGAACCTTCAATTAAATGCTGTTTCCATTGACTATTCTCTTGCCAGACACATGCTGCCTGGTGTCTTCGTTTTCCTGCATCTGTATATACTGTAAGGCCTTCAACAGGTTTTGCTTTTACTTTGCTTCTCTCTAACCACTGATTTGTTCTAAGGAATTGCCATAGTTTACCTTTTGGTTGTCGTGAATGTACCTTGCCTATAAATCCTAATAATGCATTCTGTATAGGCATCGAATGTCTCAGCCACCATTCTAAATCGGCTCCATTTATCGGAATACTGATGTCATCTGGTTCCTGACCGCTAATTTCTAATATTCGAGATCTTCCTTTTCGAATCAATTCTCCAATTGCTTCTGGTCTCGTTTGAATACTGAATTTTGGTTGGACACTGAGAAAAATCCACTCTAATAATCGCAAATCATTTTCTGTTTTCAATCTGACAGTGGCACAAAAGGAAGAATCTGTAGCAACATCTATGGGGAATTCCCCGTTTTTGTTTTGCCACTGGCAGATGATTGCACACGGATGTTCTAGATTGCTAATAAGGAGGGAAATTGGTCGATCAGAAAGTCTTCGGCTAGACCAATTTGTCTGTACTTTTTGTATAATATCAGAAAGACATTTGAGATGCACGGACTCTAAGCTTATTTTCTTAGCTGGATCACCTCCTTTTAGAAGCGAAGTAAGAGGTGCTATATCATTGTTAGTAATGCCGACGCAATTTCTAATCCATTGTATGTCCCCTAACAATTTTTGGACATCATTTAATGTTTGTAAATCAGTATGTAATTCAATTTTTTGTGGACGAATCTGTGCATCACAAATGGACCAACCAAGGTATTTCCAAGGTGCAGACTTCTGAACTTTCTCTGGAGCTATGACCAACCCCTTTTCTTTGAGTTTGATCGTAATTTGGACTATGGAACTTTCTGTGAACTCAGCTTGTTGACAGAACAGAATATCATCCATATAATGATAAATAATTGTTTGTTTCCATGATGCACGAATAGGTTGAAGTGCCCATGCAACATACATTTGGCACAGTGTAGGAGAATTTTTCATACCTTGCGGTAGCACTACCCACTCATACCTTTTAGCTGGTTCCGCTTTGTTTACTGAAGGCAGTGTAAATGCAAAACGCTGTGTATCTTGTTCATGAAAAGGAATGGTAAAGAAACAATCCTTTAAATCTATAATTAGAATATGCCAATTTTCTGGTAACATTACAGGTGATGGTAATCCAGGCTGTAAAGCACCCATGGCTTGCATTTGATCATTTACCTTTCGCAAGTCATGTAATAATCGCCACTTTCCACTCTTTTTTGGTATTACAAAAATTGGGGTATTCCATGGACTAGTAGAAGGCTTGATATGGCCTGCAACTAATTGCTCTTCTACTAATTCACGTGCCTTTTGCAGTCACTCTTCTGTTAATGGCCACTGGTCAACCCAAACTGGGCTATCTGTTAACCAGGTCAATGGAAGGTTGGGCAACTGCTTTCCAGTGACCACTAAGGAAAAGGCAAAGTAGTTAACACAGCACCAAGTTGCCCCAAGACATCACGGCCAATAAGCGCCTCAAGGCTGCTTGGCAATTCCATTACATACACCCTAAGGGTAACACATTGACCTTCAGGGAAACTAATCGAAATGGGATCAACACTTATATTTGGAGTAGTTTGACCCCCTACTCCAGCTACAGTGGAAGAGATTGATTTTTGAAGTTTCCAATTTCGTGGCCATTTGAATTGACTAATGATGGAGACATCAGCTCCAGTATCAAGCATTGCATTTACCTCTACAACAACAGTAGAATCAGACTGAAATAGTTGCACACGTAACATGGGACGCTGAGTCATTGATGAGGTGAAGCAAACTGCAGGACCTGTCGATCCAAATCCTTTATCATGCCTTTGTGTTGAGGATGCTGGAGGAACTCCTGGAAGCATTGGTAGGCAGTTTTCCAGTGCTACTACCTGAGCTATTCTACTCCCAGAAGGAATAAAAATTGGCGGATGCAGAGTGTAGGCCAGGATTTGAACAGTTCCTGTGAAATCTGCATCAATTATACCTGGTATTACTATAAGACCTTTGATACTAGCAGAAGAACGGCCAATCAATAGGCCTCCAATGAGACTATCTTGTCGAAATAAAGGTCCTTTAGCATTAGTTGGTATTCTATGAATTGCAGTATTGGTCAATGTTATATCTACTGCTGTCTCCACATCAACTCCGAGGCTTCCTGCGGTGCTTGGCTTGTTGAGGTGAAAGAAGCCTGGTTCACGGTTGGTCACTGATTGTGATACAGGTTCGGAGATGTTCTTTGTGTCCGGTAGCTGCTGAACGTATACCATAGCTTGTGGTTGTTTGTTTTGCTTGCTGCAAAATTTTCCAATTGTGTGGTTCCCATACCGTTGTCTGAGTGTTCATATTTTGAATTACCGGTAGGGCTAATTTTGCTGGAGACCAATCACCTTCTAGGATGGCATCTTTGATGACCCCTGACCATCTGCCACGTCGGAGCTGTGGTTGGTCAGTAGAATCTATAGGCACCTTTGATTGCATTGTTTGTGAAGGGCAAGCCGGTTTTTGAAACTCAATTTGTTCCTTATTTTTCTCTACATTTGACACTCTTAAGTTGTTCAAGCTTGTTGGTAATAACTTGCAGTAACTGCTCTACTGCTTGGGGTGAGCCCAATGATGTAGGAGGAGGCTCACAAAAAACTTCCGCGGGTGCTTGCGGAGGCAAAGTTTGAGGCGGCCCCGGCCCCGGCGACGGCGCCGCGGCCGGGCCGGGCCGGGCCCCCACGTTTTTCTCGGAGGGAGGGGGGGCGTCCGGCTCGGGGCAGGGCAGAGGCGGAGCGGTAGGAGGAGGGCGGCACTCAGGGCCTCCCACATCCGGACAGTCGACCAGTTGCACTTCCGCCTTCTTGGCACATTGCCCCAGAGACTCGGAGGGGGAAACTTCCGGTTCTTTGTTTACGAGCCGCGCAGTTTCTAATCCGCGTTGCAGATCGGATTGTGAAAGTATTGGCTGAGCCGGGACCCCGCGACCACCCCGAACGGCAGGCAGACCCCACAGAGTAGCCCACAGGCCCCTCTTTTCTTTTGGACAAGTTTTATCAGTCCAGGTTTGTTCTGGGACAAGCGCCTCCGCGGCTCTTAGGGCGGCACGCTGTTCCGATTTCATAACTTCTAATGATTCTAATACGGTTTTCCACAATTCTCTCACAGCTTTAATTTCTTTCTCTTCTTCCTCTCTGATAGTTTTGTCCCACATAGTGTCCCCCACTGATCTCCATTCCGTTGGGGAAAACAAAAGTGGAACTTCTCCAAAGTGTCCCCACTTCTGAGCTAAAAAAATCAATGTGATTAGCTTTTCCTGTGACGATTCAATACCTCTCTTAGAGAGAATAGTCGTCAGCAGTGCCGCGGCTGTTTCAATATCCATTATCTTATCAGCGCGGTCTTAACGTAGGATGCGAGTGGCCAGCTCGACAGGTGCCCGTCTTTTGATATCGGACTAAGCACACTATCCCACACCCCGGCTTGGCTCCGTTTTTTATGAACGCTGCTTACCGCAGTAATTTCGATCCGGAGCGTTATGCTTTGCTAACGATCCATCCTTCTGCTACCATATGTAGATCCGGAGCGTTATGCTTTGCTAACGAACCATCCTCTGCTACCATTTGTAGTGGTAGTAAATTCGACGAATCCAGACGCCGGCATAAGCTCTTTGATCGAACGGGCGGGCCGGGCGAGAGTAAGGAGTCTAATTCAATGTGAATTTACCATCCGTACTCTTTAATGAACTCTTAAACAACACTGAATATCAATGTCCCCGAGACCACGTTTTTCCAAGCCTTATATACTCTATACCAAAAGGCCATGCGGCAAGTGCAGGCTACAATTGGTTACACTCACAGTCACTCATCCCCCCCCACTATGGCGATTGGCTGCAGGGCACTGCTCACAGACTGTTCATGCGTAGCGGCAACGCCCCTCCTGCAGCCTGGGTCGAGGGCAGAGCAGCTTCTGTTTACTTTCCTTTTGTCTCTGGTGTCTCAGGGAAATCCTTCCGTGTAGCACAGCCGCATCAAGCCCTGGCTTGTTCACAGCACACAGCCAGAGACTCTCCACATGTGATGGCAATTATATCACAGTTTTTCTGACTCCCAAGGGCTTCCAGCTCCTTCTGTTTGTTGCTCATGCTGCATGCATTTGTATTGATGCACTTCAGCTGAGTCATTGATTCCACTGGGTTGGCACACTGAAGGGCCTCGCTAGTACTACCCTCAGATACCGGCATGTCACCCTTGGGTGTGCCTCTGCCACACCTGGTTTCCTCCCCCTTCAAATCTTGTTTACAGTCCTCTCAATAAGTCCTTCTAACTCCTGCCCCAAGATCCTTTTCTGCTTTTGAGACAGGTGCATCCCATTTGTTGCTAGCAGGCCAGGTGCCATGTAAGCTGATTCATGATCAAAAATCCCAAAATTCTGCCAGTGACACCAGTCCTGCAGCCAGGTATTGATCTGCTGGGTCTTCCTGCATCTTTCCTCATCATACAATGCAGCTGTGGGGATAGAGGAGAACACTACTTGTGCTCCTGATCCCTTGACCAGTTGTCCCAAGGCCCTGAAGTCTCTCTTGATCATCTTTAGCTTTCCCTTTTCACTTTCATTATTGCCCACCTGAAAAATTATTAGTGGGTAGTAGTCTGAGGTCCTAACCAGGACAGGAAGTTTCCTTCTAACATCTTTAACCCTGGCCCCAGGGAGGCATCAGACTTCCCTAAGAAGTGGGTCTGGCCTGCATATACAGCCTTTTGTTCCCTTTAGAAGGGAGTCTCCTACAACCACAACCTGCCTTTTTTTCTTTGTGGGAGCTGTTTTGATGGAGGATGCAGGGTGACTTATTCTCTGCAGCACGTCCAACTCAGTGGAACTGACTCCCTCGATGTTGTTGTTTGGTTCCACTTACAAGGCCTCATACCTGTTTTACAAGAGAACCTGGGAGGATGGGGTGGTCACAGTAGGAACCCTCCTCATTCTGCACCAGACAGGAACTTGCTGCCATTTCTCCTAGTTCCTGAAGTTGCTGCGTTCCACATCCTGAGCCTCTTGCCTGTTGGACAGAGGCACCTGGGAAGGTGGGTTGGGTAGGGGGATGTTTCTCCTGCCAACCTTAGTGTGGACTTGTTTCTCTTCACCCCTTTCCCTTGACCTGCCTTCTTCAGTCAGGGAAGGGGAGGAGACAGGAATCCCTTGATCTTCTTTCTTGCTGGTGGTGGTCTTGCCCCCAGGCAGCCAGAGTTTGATCCCACCAGGATCTGTAGGAAACTCCTGGACTGGGCATGCTTAGCTGTGTTGCCTACCCAGCAGATGTCAGGGTGATTGAAGTCTCCCATGATGTTGAGGTTTTGATTGCGGGGTGGCAATAAAACCGTGGCAGATGTATTGTTAACCCCCTCTCCCCCCCTTCTCCCTTCAGCCCCTCTCTCTCCCCCCTTCCCACTAAGTACAGGTGATTGGGAGGGGAAAAAAGGACAGAGAGAAGAGAGTTGGAAAAATTAAAAATGTTTTACTAATGCTACTAATAAAAATAGAGAAAAATAGTACAAATTACACAAAACCAATCTTGAGAGTCCCAGCAACTGCTTTGGCACCTGAATTCCTGGATTGGACTCTGCAGCCAACCGGAACTGGATTCAGTCTGTCACTAGGCCTCAGTTCGCAGGGACGACTAGCAAGGTCCTCTCCTAATGCCGGCCATAAGGAAAAAGGGATGAGATCCTTGTGATCTCCCACTTTTATATGAAGTATTCACGTGAATGGAATGTTATACTCCATTGGTCAGTTTCTTGGTCACCTGTTTCTCATTGCCCCTCTCGTGAGATGTGAATCTGTTCTTTATCAATAACCTCGCATTCCATTGCTATGTCTACCAAAAATGTATCTGGTTTTCCAGGAAAATGCAGCTGATATGAAAGCTTTAGCTGACAGGCAAATTCACTAAAA
Organism: Patagioenas fasciata; assembly: GCF_037038585.1. Lineage (NCBI taxonomy): Eukaryota > Metazoa > Chordata > Aves > Columbiformes > Columbidae > Patagioenas > Patagioenas fasciata. The sequence continues at coordinate 21,256,943 of NC_092559.1, forward strand.
GAGAAACTTGTTTTTAACAAAACCAGGACACATGAGAACCAGGGCATGTGTTTGTGAGGCTACTTCCAGCTGTCTGTAGAAAACTTCCTCTTCCTGATCAGGTGGCTTGTAGTAAACACCCACAACAGTATCACCCTTATTAGCTTGTCCCTTAATTTTTACCCATAGGGATTCAACTCACTCGTCAACCCCCCTCAGGCAGAGTCAAGACATTCAAGTTGCTCTCTCACATAAAGTGCAACTCCTCCACCTCGCCTTGCTGGCCTGTCTTTCCTGAAAAGTACATAGCCCTTCATGACAACATTCCAGTCATGTGAGCTGTCCCACCACGTCTCCATGATAGCAATGGGTCCAGTCCTGTTCCACTTGTTCATCAGTGACCTGGATGAAGAGACCAAGTGCACCCTCAACAGTACTGACCCTTCCACTTTTTGCGACCAACACCCACAGTGGCATCTGTGCAGAAGATCAAGGATTATGTAAGCAAGCAATCCGGAAGCAAGAACTTGACATATACAAGCACTGGCAGCGCACCCACCACTGGAGGACTACTTTGCCCATCATTCTCATAGTGGAATCTGAGAACCAGAGGACTATTTCACCCATCATACACATTGTGGGATCTGAGAGTGGTGATATCTCTTTTTCTCCCTCTCTCTTTATTCTTTTGCTTTTATTTTTAATAAGTAATAAGTCATGTAAAGTATAAACCCCACAAGCATTGTAAATCTTTCTATTAGCAAATTATTTGCCATGTGAGCTGAGCCACAAAATAAAAGCCTTTGTTTATGGACTTCAGGTATTGAGTATATTCCAACCAAGGGGATCAGCGAATCTGAGTCAAGGTATGTATGTGACACCACCCAACTTGGTGGCGTCTGCAAACTTACTTAGAGTGCACTCAATCCCCTCATCCAGATCACTGATAAAGATATTAAACAGAACTGGCCCCAATATTGAGCCCTGGGGATTACCACTTGTGACTGGCCACCAACTGGATTTAACTCCATTTACCACAACTCATTGGGCCCAGCCATCCAACCAGATTTTTATCCAGAGAAGAATATGCCCATCCAAGCCATGACCAGACAGTTTCTCCAGGAGAATGCTGTGGGAAAGTGTTAAAAGCTTTATTAAAGTCCAGGTAAACAAAATTTGCAGTGTCGCAGTTTAGCCCCAGTTCCACCCCCAGCCAGCAACTAAAACCATGTGCCACTTACTCACCCCTTCCCTGCCCTGGTAGGATGAGGAGGAGAATCAGGAAACAAAAGGCAAAACTTGTGGGATGGGATGAGGACAGTTTAACGGAACAGAGAAAACAAAACAAAACAAAGCAAAACAAAACCCACAACAATAACAATGACAATAGTGAAAGAACACACAAAGCGATGGATACACAACACAATCTCTCACCATGTGGCTGCAGCTCGCCTCCTCCCGACCACAGTCTGCGCCAAAACCTCCCCCTGTCCCGGACAGCAGCTCACTCCCTAAACACAATAGCACCAAATCGTGTGGTCCAGAGAGAACCGAGAGTGCCCCAGACTGTCACACTCCTGGCAGCGAGAGATTCAGTATATTCCACCCCTTATTCTATACCTTTTCTGTCATGCTCAGGTCTTAGACTTACCAATACATTTCAGTTAATTACTACAACTTTATATATATATGTGCACATAGATATTATTCCCTTAGTCCACAGCATCATCTCATCCCTCTAAAATGTTCATTAAGTCCACTTAGTCTGTGACTTTGTATTCTGTCTGTCAAGATGGTCTCCTGGGGCAAGAAAGATGGAGTGCCATGTTGGAGTGTTGCATTGTGGCATGCTACATCTGGAACTCATAGCTTGTGTATCTGATGTAGTTCATGCCTGTGGTTTGCAGGTCAAAGGTGTCAACCCTGAGGAGGTGGCTGGATGCCAGTTGTTGAAGACAGCTCTGGTTTCATGATTGCTGGGCTTTCTTCAGTTTTGTTGAAGTTCATTCTTCATTGACCTGAAAGGTACTTACTGAATACTGTTAGTATGGTGTATGGTATTATGGAGCAATTACCTGTGAGAGATGTGAGGGATTTTCTTGAGGTTGTTGTGTGGATGGGTTTCTATTAGATGGAGAATTATTTCTGAACTAACCAGGCTCAAAGGAATTTCAAGGTCAGCTCGAAAGCTGAAAACAAGACCTGCTGTGGGAGTGAGGCAGTTCTACAATAACAGGGCCTCAAGAAGATGTAAATCAACAGACCTATTAGCAGTGACTTGGGCGCATGGACAGCTCGTGAATATGGACAATATCCAATCAACTAATGCATGCTTGGAGTGTGGACGCGTGATCAGGAAATAACTGCATATATAAGGAGGCTTGTTTCTGTAATAAATGGCTTCGCTTGAATTCATATTGGATTGTGTGGAGTCCATGATTTTTCGCCCTCGCAAGTGGTGACCCCAACATGATCCATAAGGAGAATTTACGGAAGGGGGATGACCACTGCGGGGAGAGAGCCCCAGCTGGAACGGCGCGGCCGGACTGTGACCGGGACGCAGTCTGCAGGCAGCGTGACTCCTGATTGATCGCTACAGAAGCAACAGAGGAGGGATAAAGGATCTGATATCATTGCAACAGACACCCAAAGAGGTGAACAGCTGGGGGCGAGAGGAGATGGGGCAGAATATTTTTAAAGAAGAAGAAGAAATACTGCGGCTCCTCTCGCATATTCTAAGAGAGGGGTGAAGTATGAGGAGAGTAACCTCAAAAGACTATTAATCTGGTGCAGAGGCAATGGGTTTCCTGCTGATCAGTTAGGAGCTTTTCAAACAGAGATTTGGGAAAAAGTGGGAACTGTGTTGTGGAAGGCAATTAGTCGCAGTGAAAAAGATATTCTCGGCCTTGTAACCTCCTGGAAACTGATGATTACTACACTGAAGCAACTAAAATCTGAAAAGACTGTTATGAGCTTTAGTGACTCAAAACTTAAACTTGAACTTTGGGACGATATAGGGCAGAAATTATGGGATAAATTCAGCAATGGAGATAAAGAAGTTAAATCATTGGTAACTACATGGAATGTAGTTGGGTTGTTCCTACCCAGATGCAAGACTTGCTCTTGTTATATTTCATTAAATTTTTCCCTGCCCAACTCTCCAGCCTGTCCAGGTCTCGCTGGATGGCGGTGCGGCCTTCTGGTGTGTCAGTGACTCCTCCCAGCTTGGTGTCATCAGCAAACTTGCTGATAGTACACTCTATTCCCTCCTCCAAATCGTTGATGAATATATTGAATAATACAGGCCCCAGTACTGACCCCTGAGGCACTTCACTAGATACAGGCCTCCAACTAGACTCCACCCCATTGACCATGACTCTCTGGCTTCTTCCCTTCAGCCACTTCACAGTCCACCTCACTACCCGATCATCCAGACTGCACTCCCTCAATTTAGCTGTGAGGATACTGTGGGAGACTGTGTCAAATGCCTTATTCCAGTCAAGGTAGACCACGTCCACCTCTCTGCCATCATCCATCCATCTTGTTAGGTCCTCATAAAAGTCAATGAGGTTGGTCAAGCACAACTTCCCTTTGCTGAAGCCATGTTGACTGCCCCTAATGACCCTATTATCTCTGATATGCTTTGAGATGATACCAAGGATAAGTAGTTCCATCAGTTTCCCAGGGATGGAGGTGAGGTTGACTGGTCTATAGTTACCCAGGTCCTCCTTCTTGCCCTTTTTGAACACTGGAGTGACATCTGCTTTCCTGCAGTCCTCAGGCACCTCTCCTGTTACCCAAGACCTAGCAAAGATGATGGAGAGCGGTCCAGCAATGACCTCAGCCAGCTCCCTCAGCACCCACGGATGCATCCCATCCGGACCCATGGATTTATGGATGTCCAGATTGCATAACTGCTCCCTAACCCAGTCCTCATCAAACGAGGCAAACTCCTCCATTGTCCTGACTTCCTCTGGGGCCTCAGCAGTACGGGGCTCCTCAGGACAGCCTCTGGCAGAGTAGACAGAGACAAAGAAGGCATTCAGTAACTGTGCCTTCTCTGTATCTTCTGTCACCAGGGCACCCACCTCATTCATCAGTTTACCTACATTGGTTCTGGTGTTAGTTTTATCTGCCACGTATTTGAAAAAGCTCTTCCCGTTGTCCTTGACCCCTCTCACAAGGTTTAATTCTAAGGAGGCCTTAGTTTTCCTAGTTGCCTCCCTACACCCTCTGACAACAGCCTTATATTCTCCCCAAGTGGTCAGCCCCTCCTTCCATGATCTATATACTCTTCTCTTCCACTTGAGCATAACTTCATTCAGGCCACGATAGTCTACAGTTAGTCTCCACTTGTCACTAGACTTACGCACTGGCCAAATTGGGCTATTAAAAGGTGAGCGAGTCTTACTGATCACACCCTGGCTTTCCAGTTGACGGATCAGCTTCTGGATAGGAATCAAAGAGTCTCTATTTGTGCGATATTGCCGGTGATGCACCGTCATGGTAGCAATTGGCACCTGTTGGTCGTCAACCATCAGCAGTCCTACAACAGAAAGGTCCTCTGAGAGACCAGGCAAAGTCGACAGCTGTTTCATATTCTCAGTGTCTATGGCTGCTATGCCAAATGCATACTGATACCCTTTTGGGTCCTTAAAATACCCTCTCCTGAGGCAGTCTATTCCAAGGATGCATGGAGCATGTGAGACAGTCACAATGGGATGCTTTTGCCAGTTTTTTCCAGTTAGGCTCATTTCAGCCTCTACAACAGTCAGTTCCTGGGATCCCCCAGTCACTCCAGAAATACTGATGGATTGTGTTCCTTTATAGTTTGAGGGGATTATCGTGCACTGAGCACCAGTGTCCACCAAAGGTTTGTACTCCTTGAGGCGTGTTGTACCAGGCCATTGTATCTGCACAGTCCAATAAACTCTGTTGTTCCTTTCCTCGGCCTGGCTGGACGCAGGACCCCTCTAATGTGTGTTATGCACAGTCTCTGTGTACAAATTAGAGGTTCCTTCAAGAGGATCAGAATCTCTTCTGCTCCTTTTGTAAATTGGATCAGCCATATTCCTAGGAGTTTTTCTGTGGGAGATTTGAGGGATTTTCTTGAGGCTGAGTTGTGGAGGGGTTGCTGTTAGATGGAGATTTGTTACTGAACCAGCCAGGAATTTCAAGGCTGTGAACAGGACCTGCCATGGGAGAGAAGCAACTCTGAAATAACAAGGCCCCAACGTGGTGTAAATCAACAGACCTATTAGCAGTGAGACTCGGGCGCGTGGACAGCCCGTGAACATGGACAATATCCAATCAGCTAATGCATGCTTGGAGTGTGGACGCGTGATCAGGAAATAACGGCATATATAAGGAGGTTTGTCTCTGTAATAAATGGCTTCTCTTGAATTCATATTGGATTGTGTGGAGTCCATGATTTTTCGCCCTTGCATTTTTCCTTTTAACTGATGTACTCATTCCTGAAGTTCTGAGGTAGGCCTTCTATGCCACCTTCTCATGTTTTCTCCCTGCTCACAGAGGAAGAACCTCAGTGAACCTCTTTTTTGGGCTGCCTCTGTCCTCTCTCTTGAGATTGGAAATGCCTTCTCCTAATAGCTGAAATGTGCAAGTGGTGAATGGAACCTGTCTTCTCTGAGTTCTTTGATTTCCTGCAACAGCTTTTCAAACTGGTCATCAGATTTTTCACACAGATTCTCCATGGTCGAGACACAAGCCTGTAGAGAGCCAGCAAGGCTGTCCTCAAAGTCCCAAAGCTGCTTAATCACATCAGAAATGCTTTGTCTGCCTCCAGCTGACCAGATCATTGCTGTGAATGACTTTAGCATATGCAGGTGGTGCGCTTCATACAAACCTGCGCCACAAAGGTCGTGTACGATTGATTCTGTCTGGGTCTGTCCCCTCTTGGCTGTTTGGCTCAAAATAGATGATCTCCCGCACAGCTATTTCTCTCAGGAACTGGATACTTCTCTCCATAGTATTCCATTTCCCTGGTTTACATATACAATCTTTCATAGCTGTCAGGAGTCGGATCCAGAGGGTGGTGGAGATGTTCTCTCTTGAAATTGCCCTATCAAGGGTGGAATCCCTTGACAGAGATCCCAACTGCCTGGATTCCCCACCTTCTAGTTCCATACTCTCAGCTCCGTTATCCCAGCATCAGAGCAACCAGGTTACAACATTCTCTCCTTCATGATGACTAAAATCTTTTCACATATCTCTCAGCTCACTTGGAGAAAAGGATTGAGTCATTTCCTCTCCTCCTTGTGCTGATGACACTGACCCTTGGGTTGGTGTTGGCCCTTTGCCATCATCTGTAGCATGAGTAGTCTTTCTTGTGACTTTCTTACAACTGGCAACTGATGCCGATATGGGCTCACAATCTCTTGATGTATTTCCAGAGTCTAAATGACTGTCACCAACATTGGCATAATTACAGTGGCTGTTGTGGTTACAGCAGTAGCAGTAGCAGTGCACAGTGTTGGGGGGTGCAATAGCTGCGTTGTCGGTCTATGAGGCTGGAGAAGCAACAGTGTCTGCGGTCAGGGAGGTAACGGCCTTGGCGGCTTCGCTCTGTGTAGGAGCTGGAGCTGCCTTGTCAATCTTTGAGGCTGGAGAAGCAGTAGTTGGGGTGGGGTAGTGGGTAATGTAGCTATTATAGCCTTCACTGCCTTGCTCTGTGTAGGAGTTGGAGCTGTTTTAGTTGCCTTCCCCCATTTGGGGCAGACAGCAACCATAACCATGCCTGTTGCTGAGGCTTGAGAAGATGGAACATAAGTCTCAGGAGTTAGAATAGATGCAATCCTCCTATTAAACATCATCTCTCTTATCACTGGCATCAACTGACACACATTCAGCAGACCTGACAATACCAATAAAGTATGGTCAAAGCTCCAAGGATATTCAAAACTCTCAAAAACATCTGTAATCTGTCCTAATGTAAAAGGAAAGGTATAGTTAGTTAGCTTTTCTATAGATTGGCTCATCCAATTGGAAAACACATAGATGTATTTCTCTTTAATCTCTACTGGAGGTTTCTCTAGATATAATAGTGGTTTCTCTAAATACAACAGTGCCAAAACACACAGAAACATCATCATCATCATCCAGTTTCCAGATGTAATAGAATGCACGAACCTAATAGTGAAATATGCTCAGCACAAATAAGGTTCTGCAGAACACATTGTAGAGAGCAGCTGATACAACTTATGTCACAGCATCTTTAAACCAATATAATTCAAACTGCTTTAATACTACTAGATGATGTCCAAAGTACACAGACCTGTATCTCAACCCTATGAGTTGGCACCATGCCAAAAAAATTGAATCTGCATCACAGCAGTAAGAACACCAACATCTCTAAATTTTACCTCTTTTTAGTGCCAAATTTTAGCAGTTTTTGAGCCTCATGTTGGGCACCACAAAAGCCTGTCATGTTTTAACTCGAGCTAGCAATACAACCATGATAGCTGCTCGCTCACCCCCACCCCCCCCACCCCCCCCCCCCAACCAGGGAGTCAAAAGGGAAGGGAGAAACTTGGATTGAGATAAACGCAGTTTAATAAAATAACGAGAGATGCATTCCTGTGCCATCTTCTCTTGGTGTACCTGCTTTAGTAGGTGGGTTGGACTAGATGATCTCCAGAGGTCCCTTTCAACCTTAACCATTCTGTGATTTTGTGATTTACCAGTATAGCCTGTTTCCCATAGTTGTAGCTAACAGAATATGGGCACCAGTTCAAGGAAGCAAACTGATAGATAACCAAGGCAATCTAATTGATACTTCTGGATGTGAACAATGGAGAAACCATGAATGGTGCTGCCTTGAGCATTTAGTAATATAAGACCCATGTTCCAGTAATATATCCTCAGATACTTGTTTTAGACTCAGTGTATGACAATCGCAGAGTTGTACATGTATGGTGTCACTTTGTGATGTTCTGTGGAACAACAGGAACAAAATGATTGCTCCTGCCTAAGAATGAATTATCAGAATTGCAACAGAAATTGAACAATCTGCTAGTCATCACTGGCATGACATTTTAATGCACCATCTGCAACTGGCATATTGCATCTTATGTTACATACTATGATAATTGTAGGATTGTATTCTATTTTATTTTGTTATTAGTATGCTTGTATATCCATATTTAGCACTTATCTCGCCGTGTTGAAAGTGTGTACCATCAGTTGTTACTCAATTACAAACTGTGAAGCCAGACTTCAGTTTAAGCGCTCAAAACTTTCCCCTACCCTCACCCTCAGTGAGGCAAGAGGAGGAACAGTACCTCCTCCACTCACCAAAGCAATGAGTTTGCTAGATGTTTGGTCTATGCCAAACGTATTTGGTGGAGTGCGACTGCTCACTCAACTCCTGCTTAGATTTTGGCTAACGCAGTTCATGCTAAGGCCTGATATATGCTGGGTGAGAGCACCACTTAGGCAGGACAGGTGGCCAGGAAGAGCTGAAGGACCATTAGGCAGCCATTATCATCTGCAAATTGCTGTCTCTTGCAGCCATCATCTTTTTTTCTGGCAGTTTTGTCAGATCCACTAGCTTATTTAAATGGTATAGACCAAACCTCCAAGCTGAAGCATATAAAACATTAGCTTACCCAAAAAGCATTTGAAGCAGATCCAGCAGCAGCTGGACTGCTGATGCTTTCATGCTTCCTGGTATGATACAGGGGATGCCCACATGGTGATGGAGGAGGAAGAATGGGCACTCTCACTCTCGGCTAGGTAGCTATTTCTTTTTTTGCTCATGGGTGTGATGTCTTAGATCTTGAATTTTGGTATAGTTGAATAAGTAATTTGAATCAGTTTTGCTGCTCTATGATTGCCTAGACCTTGGGATTAGTATTATGTGGAGATGCTCACTTGGTTGAACCTTTTGGTTGAAATTTAACTCTCCCGTGAAGAATAAAAAGGAAGATAAATGAGGAATTCAAAGTTTTGGTGGCCAAAGGATGGGAAATTACCAAGATCAAAACAAAGGCTATAGGAACTAGGGGAAAAGTAAAGGTAGCAGGGGAAGATCTTGACCTCTGACTCAAAAAACGCCCCCAACTCAGAAAAGCCCACTATTCACTGAGCATGCATAGAAGAATAAAAGTGGACTGTACCTTTAAACCAAAGAGAGCAAAGTTTAGACCAATGAACTCTGAGTAGGCATAAATATGCAGAAGATGTTAGGAATAGTTAAAAGTTAAAAGTTGAAATGTATAAATACATAGCTCAGCCTACTTCTAGTGTGCTAGCTTTGAGAAAGATTGCCTAGCACCTTTTTCTGTGCAGAACTGTAAATAAAGGAAATACCTTGACCCCATGTATAAATTGGTATCTGCACACCAGGTAACAATCACAGAATCACAGAATCACAGAATGTTAGGGATTGGAAGGGAACTCGAAAGATCATCTGGTCCAATCTCCCTGCCAGAGCAGGAACACCTATTTGAGGTTACACAGGAAGGTGTCCAGGTAGGTTTTGAATGTCTCCAGAGTAGGAGACTCCACAACTCTCCTGGGCAGCCTGTTCCAGTGTTCTGTTACCCTTACTGAGAAGAAGTTTCTTCTCAAATTTAAGTGGAACCTCTTGTGTTCCAGTTTGAACCCATTACCCCTTGTCCTAGCACTGGATGTTGCAGAGAAGAACCTGGCTCCATCCTCGTGACACTCACCCCTTACATATTTATAAACATTAATGAGATCACCCCTCAGTCTCCTCCAAGCTAAAGAGACCCAGCTCCCTCAGCCTTTCCTCATAAGGGAGATGCTCCACTCCCTTAATCATCTTTGTTGCCCTCCACTGGACTCTCTCCAGCAGTTCCCTGTCATTCTTGAACTGAGGGGCCCAGAACTGGACACAATATTCCAGATGTGGACTCACCAGGGCAGAGTAGAGGGGAAGGAGAACCTCTCTGGACCTACTAACCACCCCCCTTCTAATACACCCCAGGAATACATCTAATACATCCCACCTTTTGGGACAACATTTTCTGGTAACCCAGGTGGGACAGTCGTAATGGTTTTGCCTGGACTGTCTTACTGCTTCTGACAGAAGGAGACATGGACCGAGCAGGACTCCAACATGCATTGACCTATTGATCAGGACCTCCACTGGCTCCTCTCCAACCATCGGGCGGTAAGCGACACAATGGTGCAATACATTATAGAGGTATTTTTAAAGAGGTAAGAGAAGGGGAGGGTTAGTAAGTTACATTGGGAAGCAGCCGACATTTGACACAAGATGCATCTAGATGTAGATGCATGACAAAGGGAGAGGCCCTTTGCCAATTGTCAAGGTTTTGATTGCGGGGTGACAATAAAACCGTGGCAGATATATTGTTAACCCCTCTCTCCTCCCACTTCCCTCTTCAGCCCCTCCCTCTCCCCCCTTCCCACTAAGGACAGGTGACTGGGAGGGAAAAAAAGAACAGAGAGAAGAGAGTTGGAAAAGTTAAAGATGTTTTACTAATGCTACTAATAAGAATAGGGAAAATAATACAAAATATACAAAACCAATCTTGAAAGTCTCAGCAACTGCAGGGCCAGCACCCGAAGTCCTGGATTGGACTCTGCAGCCAACTGGAACTGGATTCACTCTGTCACTAGGCTTCAGTTCACAGGGACGACTAGCAAGGTCCTCTCCTAATGTCGACCATAAGGAAAAAGGGCAAGATCCTCGTGATCTCCCACTTTTATATGAAGTATGATGTGAATTGGATGGAATAGTTCAGTTGGTCAGTTTTTTGGTCACCTGTTTCTCGTTGCCCCTCTCACGAGATGTGCATCCATTCTCATCCATTCTTATCAATGACCTAGCATACCATTGCATTGTCTACCAAAACATGTATCTGGCTTTTCAGAAAAATGCAGCTAATATGAAGGCTTTAGTTGGCAGGCAAATTCACTAAAAGAGAAACTTGTTTTTAACAAAACCAGGACACCAACTGAGGGTTGGAGCAGAGGGGTTAAGAATTTCTTTTCAGTACTGATATGGGTTCAGCTACTTCACAGGAAATACCCCCTTGTTCTCACTTGGGATGTATTTTAAAATATTTGAGAAAATTTGGAGGGGACCCCCTAAGCAAGGATAAATTGAAAAGATATTGTAATCAATGGTGGGCTGCTTATAAATTGGAAGATGAAGAAAAATGGCCAGAAAATAGGTCTTTGCAATATAACACAATATTATAATTAATGTTGTTTTGTAGAAAGTTAGAAAAGTGGGATGAAGTACCTTATGTGGAGTTGTTTTTCTCTCTTAGAAATGATTGTGACACTAGAAGGAAATGTGGGTTAGTTGGTTCGAAGCATCGAAATGGAATATATTTGATAAATGAGAAAAAGAAAAAGACAAATTCCTGTTGTAGTGGTTGTGAAATTGGAAAAGGTTGTCAAAAAGAAACTGAGGAGGATGAGCAATTGGTTTGTAGTAACTCCTTGACAAGTGGACACAAGTTCTTCTAGTGAAGAAGAAAATGAAGTTACTAGGTTGAGGCAAAAGTAATTGCAGTTTTTGCAGTGTTGAAATTTGCTGCTTGGTATTGGAATACATTCTTAAAGAAATGTAGTTATGTTGTACATAATTTTAATGCACTTTTCTTGCTTTAAGGTTTTTTTACTACTGACTTATTCCTTGCTGTTTATTTTATATCTATTTTAGATTATGGAAATTATGTTAGACTAAAAGGCAAGTTCAAATAATTTTCTTATTCGAGTTCAAAATGGGTTGTAAAGAAGCAGAGACAACCTGCAAAATCAGCAACACATTTGGCCCAGGAACTGCTAACAAATGTACAGTGCAGTAGTGGTTCAAGAAGTTTTGCAAAGGAGACAAGAGCCTTGAACATGAGGAACATAGTGGCTGGCCATCGGAAATTGACAATGACCAATTGAGAGCAGTCATTGAAGCTGATCCTCTTACAACTACATGAGAAGTTGCTGAAGAATTCAACGTCGACCATTCTATGGTCATTCAGCATTTGAAGCAAATTGGAAAGGTGAAAAAGCTCTAGAAGTAGGTGCCTCATGAACTGACCGATAATAAAAAAAATCATCATTTTGAAGTGTCGTCTTCTCCTATGCAACAACAACAAACCATTTCTCGATTGTATTGTGACACGCGGCGAAAAGTGGATTTTCTATGACAACCGGTGATGACCAGCTCAGTGGTTGGACTGAGAAGAACCTCCAAAGCACTTCCCAAAGCCAAACTTGCACCAAAAAAAGGTCATGGTCACTGTTTGGTGATCTACTGCCAGTCTGATCCACTACAGGTTTCTGAATCCCAGTAAAACCATTCCATCTGAGAAGTATGCTCAGCAAATCAATGAGATGCACTGAAAACTGTAATGCTTGCAGCCAGCATTGGTCAACAGAAAGGGCCTACAACAATGCCCGACTGCATGTCATACAACCAACACTTCAAAAGCTGAATGAATTGGGCTGTGGCTACGAAGTTTTGCCTCATCCGCCATCTTCATCTGACCTCTCACCAACTGACTACCACTTCTTCAGGCATCTTGACAACTTTTTGCAGGGAAAACACTTCCACAAACAGCAGGATGCAGAAAATGCTTTCCAAGAGTTCATCGAAACCCAACACACAGATTTTTATGCTACAGGAATAAACAAACTTATTTCTCATTGACGAAACTATGTTGATTGTAATGTTTCCTATTTTGATTAGTAAAGATGTGTTTGAACCTAGTTATAATGATTTAAAATTCATGGTTCAAAACTGCAATTATTTTGCACCAACCTAATGTTAGCCCTGTTTTGGGAGAACTAGAGGACAACATCCAATATTTCAGGCCCCTCTCAGACAAACTGTTGGGCCTGAAGGAGGGCCAGTGCTTGTACATATCCCCTTTACTACCTCAGATTTGTTAAATTAGAAATAATCAGTTTGACTGTATCGAATTAATCCAGAAGGACTGTAGGGGATGATTAAAACTGTTATATTAACCCATAACCCTAACTGGAGGGGATATCCAGGCCCTAGTAGAATATCTGTTTACTAGTGAAGGAAGACAGATGATGTGAGAAAAAGCAAAGGAAGAGAGTAACCAGTGTCATGGGACAGACCCTGATCAATATCTATGTAGGGAAGAACCACGATAGTTCCCCATTACATCTAGGGGATTGGAAAGACTGAGAACATATCAACATTTTATATGGGATACAGCATGGAGTGCAATAGCCAAAGAATTTGTCTAAATTATAGGAAGTGAGGCAAGATTTTAATATGAGTCCATTGGCATTTTATGAAAGATTGGGTGAAGTGGCAAAGAAATGGACTGATTTTAATCCAGAAGAGGAAAGCAATCAGAAAATGTTTAACAAGTTAGTTATTGGACAGCCAGTGCCAGACATTAGAAAGAAGTTGCAGAAGGTAGATGACACAAGTGGTATGTCTGTGTCACAACTAATAGTGATTACCTATAAAGTATATAATTAGTGTGATGAGATAGAAATAAAAGAGAAGCAGGTCCAAATGAAGTTGCAAGCTTGCCTGTTTGCTGCTGCCTTGTCAGAAAACCAGGAAAGCAGGAGAAGAGGGAGAGAAAGTTTGCGAGGGAGAGAAAGGGGGAGCGTAGGGGGAAGGAATTGGTATAAAACATCCTTTGGACAAACCCCCCTTGGACCAAATCAGTGTGCATATTGCAAACAGGAAGGGCACTGGAAAAATGAGTGCCCTCATCTTAAGAAAACTCAGGGGAACACTAAAGAGCCCATCGTGATGGCAGAAATAGGATTAGATTGAAGGGGACGGGAGGAATCTATTAAGTCTCCCCAGCTGATCCTCTGGTTCCAGTAAAGCTGGGAAATGATATGATAGATTTTTTTAATAGATAGTAGGGCAACCCACTCTGTAGTAGCAAATTGTAAAGGACAATCAAGTAAAATAAAGGCCCATGTTATTGGTGCAACTGGGAAAAAGACTTTAAGGCCATTCTTACAATTGATGGAATATACAATTGGAAATAAGTAACTTGTGAATTTCTCTATATGCCATAATGTTCCTCACCTTTACTAGGATGTGACATTGTGTGAATTAAATGTAAAATTAGAATCATAAAGTCATAGAATGTCCTGAGTTGGAAGGGACCCACAAGGATCGTTGAGTCCAACTCCTGTCCCTACATATGACAACCCCACAGTTCACACCATGTGTCTGAGGGCATTGTCCAGTCTCTTCTTGAATACTTTCAGGCTTGGAGCTGTGACTACCTCCCTGGGGAGCCTGTTCCAGTTCTCCACCACCCTCTGGGTGAAGAACCTTTTCCTAATGTCTAACCTAAACCTCCCCTGATACATCTTACTGCCATTCCCTCGAGTTCTGTTGTTGATCGCCAGAGAGAAGAGATCAGTCTTCCCTTCCTCCTCCCCTTGTGAGGAAGCTGTAGGCCACAATGAGGTCTCGCCTCAGTCTCCTCTTCTCCAGGCTGAACAAATCAAGTGACTTTAGCTGGTCCTCATAGGGCTTCCCCTCCAAACCCTTCACCAACTTTGTAGCCCTCTTCTGGACACTCCAGTAGCTTTATATTCTTTTTATACTGTGACGCCCAGAACTGCACACAGTACTCCAGGTGAGGCTGCATTAGTGCAGAGCTGAGTGGGACAATCACCTCCCTCAACCAGCTGGCAATACAGTGCTTGATGCACCCCAGGACACGGTTGGCCCTCTTGGCTGCAAGGGCAGACTGTTGGCTCACGTTCAACTTGCCGTCAACCAGAACCCCCAGATCTCTCTCTGCACGGAGCTGCTTTCCAGCATCTCATCCCCCAGTCTGTATGTACAGCCAGGGTTGCCAGGGACACCCAGGTGCAAAATTGGGCACTTGTTCTTGTTGAGCTTCATATGGTTGGTGATTACCCAGTTGTCCAGTTTGTCCAGATCCTTCCGCAGGGCTTCTCGCCCTCAAGAGTGTCGACAGCTCCTCCCAATTTTGTGTCATTGGCAAACTTACTTAGTATTCCTTCAAGTCCTGTGTCCAAGTCATTTATGAAGACATTGAAGAGTACTGGCCCTAAGATGGATCCCTGCAGAAGCCCGCTAGTGACTGGTTGCCGGCCTGACATAACCCTATTTACTAGAACCCTTTGAGCCCAGCCTGTCAGCCAATTTCCCACCCACTGCATCATGTGTTTATTCAGCAGTATGCTGGCCATTTTGTCCAGGAGGATACTGTGAGAGACAGTATCAAAGGCTTTAGTGAAATCCAAAAAGATCACATTGACAGGCTTCCCTTGGTCAACTAGGTGGGTAACCTTGTTGTGGAAAGTAATTAAGTTGGTCAAGCAGGACTTTCCCCTCATGAACCCATGCTGTCTGGGACCAATGACTGTATTGTCATTCAGATGTTTTTCAATAACTCCCAGAATAGTCTTCTCCATGATTTTGCCAGGCACAGAAGTGAGTCTGGCAGGCCTATAGTTGCCAGGGTCATCCCTGTTGCCATTCTTGTAGATTGGGACAACGTTCACCAGCTTCCAGTCACCTGGGACCTATCCGGATTCCCAGGAGCACTGAAAAACCACGGAGAGAGGTCTCAATATATCAACCAGCTCTTTAAGTACTCTTGGATGAATTCCATGAGGCCCCATCGACTTGTAGGGATCTAGCTGGATTAGCAAATCCTGCACAAGTTCCGGATTGACTGGGAGTTTATTGTTCTTACAGCCATGGTTCTCTAGCCCAGGCCTATTGGGCCCCCCCAAGTCCATCATCAGTGTTGAAGACTGAAGCAAAGAAAGCATTAAATGTCTCTGCTTTGTCTGTGTCCCTGTGTGGCAGAATGCAAATCCCCCTCTCTCCCCCCCTCCTCCTTCAGTATGGAGGGAGTAGGCACATCTCCCTCTCTCTGCTACTTGAGGCTAACAGTTTCTTTTGTTTGGCCCAGAGCACCCTGGCCAGGGCCATTAGGAGAAGGGATTGCCGAGGCACCAGTGAGCCGCTGGGCACCTGTGACCAGTGTGGGGGATGTTTGGAGGCTTCAGGGGCACCCCACACATGGTGTGGCGGTGCAGAGAAGCTTCTAGAATGCCTACAGTCAGGTCTGATCAGCCAGTATAAAACGGGACTCTCTCATCGAGACTGGGCCCATTGTCACCGGTCTCTTGGAGTGCGAGCTGAAGATGCTACCGCCGAGAACCCCCCCTCCCCGGGATGGAGACCCCGCTTGCCTTGTCGCCACGTGTGTGAGTAAAACCCCTCGCAGGATTGCGAGTATATAACTTTATTCCATGCACATATGCACGTGTAACTTCCTGTGCTTAATACAAGCACGTATAACTTTATTTCCTCGCACAATCGCAAGTGTATTTATATTCCGTGCACATTTGCACGCGTACTTTAAATTATTTCCTCGCACAATTGTGAGTGTATTATAAATTTATCCTCGCACAATCGCGAGTGTATTTTCCTCCCGTGCTTCCACATAAGCACGTGTAGTATTCCGTGCACATTCGCACGTGTAAGTAAATTAACCCTCGCAGAATTGCGAGTGTATTATAAATTTACCCTCGCGGAATCGCGAGCGTACGCTTTACCTGTATCTCTTTAAGAATAAGACCGCACCGTGTTCAGGCAAGTGTGTACTCCTCTGGGACTCGGGGTGGTTCCGGCATTGTTTTGGGTGAAGCCACGTGCATGCACTCTGTGGACCGCCTGTTGTACTAGTTGCTGCCCCTTAATAATTTTCCTCAACTGATACCCGAACCTCTATTTAAGTCACTTTTGGAGTGCTAAAACCCTGTTTCTCACCGGTTTAATAAAAGTTGTTTTGGACCCTGTTGTCCCTTAAATTAGCCTCGGGGTGCCTCCGTGACACCCTGTTAATAAGGTGACCATACTCACCAAGTAATGGACCAATGTTATTTCCAGTTTGCCTTTTGCCATTAATATATTTGAAAAAGGTCTTTTTATTGTCCTTCACAGTACTGGCCAGCTTCAATTCTAAATGAGCTTTGGCCACATGAATTTCTTCCCTACAGTGTGAGCAGCATCTCTGTAGTACTCCCATGACACATGACCTTGCTTCCACTGACCATATACTTTCTTCTTTTGCCGCAGTTCAAGAAGAAGAGCCCTGCTCAACCAAGCTGGCTTTTTGCCTCCCCTTCTAGATTTTTGGCATTTTGCCTGATCCTGTGCTTTTAGTAGGTGGTATTTAAAAAGCGACCAACACTGACGGACCTCAGCAAATTCAAAAGCTTCTTCCCAGCTGTCGAGGGTTAAGATTGTGGGGTGACAATAAAACCCTTGCAGATGTATTGTTAACCTCCTCTCCCCCCCACTTCCCCTTTTTGCCCCTCCCTCTCCCCCCTTCCCACTAAGGACAGGCGATCGGGAGGGAAAGAAGGACAGAGAGAAGAGAGTTGGAAAAATTAAAGATGTTTTACTAATGTTACTAATAAGAATAGAGAAAATAATACAAAATATACAAAACCAATCTTGAAAGTCTCAGCAACTGCAGAACCAGCACCCAAAGTCCTGGATTAGACTCTGTAGCCAACCTGGAGCTGGATTCAGCCTCTCACTAGGCCTCAGTTTGCAGGGACAACTAGCAAGGTCCTCTCCTAATGTCGGCTATAAGCAGAAGGGAAAAGGAAAAAAGGGAAAAGGGACGAGATCCTCGTGATCTCCCACTTTTATATGAAGTATTCACGTGAATGGAATGTTATACTCAGTTGGTCAGTTTCTTGGTCACCGGTTTCTCATTGTCCCTCTCGCGAGATGTCCATCCGTACTTATCAATAAGTTTGCATTCCATTGCCATGTTTACCAAAACATGTATCTGGTTCTCCAGGAAAATGCAGCTAATATGAAGGCTTTAGCTGACAGGCAAATTCACTAAAAGAGAAACTTGTTTTTTAACAAAACCAGGAGACCAGGGGACCTTAATAAGTAGTTTTCTGAGCAACCAGAATTCTCCTCATATCTAAAGTTTAGTCTTGGTGTCAGTTTTCCTCCTGTTGCCAAGGCAGCCACCAATTGCCACTTCTCCCACAAGACCCTCTCTGTTATCAAGTAGCAAATCTAGGAAGGCATCTTTCCTGGTCTATTCCCTTAGTACCTGCACCAACAAGTTATCAACCAGATGCTTTAGGAATCTTCTGGACCTGTTGGTGCCAGCTGTATGATATTCCCAGTTGACATCTGGTAAGTTGAAGTCCCCCATAAGGACAAGGGAAGATGTCTTGGGGGCTTCACTTAGTTCCTTAAAGAATAACTCATCAGTGTTGTCATCCCAGCTGGGAGGCCTATAGTAGGCTCCCACAACAACATCTGCTTTATTTGTCTGTCCCTTAATCCTTACCCAGAGGCTCTCAACTTTACCACTGACAACTGCTAGCTCTATGCATTCCAGCCCCTCCGCTACACACAATGCCACCCCCCCGCCTCTCCTACCCTGCCTATCCCTTCTGAATAACCTGTAACCATCCATCATGGCACACCAGTCACAGGACTCATCCCACCAGGTTTCACTGATGCCAATTATATCATATCCCTGGGACCAGGCCAAGGCTTCTAGTTCATCTTACTTTTTCCTCATGCTGCAAGCATTATTGTAGAAGCATTTCAAGTGTGGTTGATTGTGCCCTTCACCTCGTGGCGCAGTCTGAGGAATCTCACTGTCACGCACCTCCTCGAGCTTTGGTGTGCCGTCCCATTCCTCATCACTGACTGGCCTGGTACTGCCCACTTCCCCCTTCCAATCTGGTTTAAAGCCCTATCGATCATCCTTGCTAGCCCCTGAACCTACATCTTTTTCCCCTTCTGCGAGAGGTGCATCCCATCAGATGTCAAAAGACCTGACGAAGAAGAGACCATCCCATGATTGAAGAACCCAAAGTTCCACCGATGACACCAGTCACGGAACCATGTGTTGATTAGTTGGGCCTGCCTGTTCTATTTTGTATTCCTGACTGCTACTGAAAGAATGGAAGAAAAAAACACCTGAGCCATCGACCAACTGCCCTAAAACTCTGAAATCCCTTTTGATCGCCTTAAGATTTCTTTTTCCTACCTCTTCTCTGCCAAAATTAAGGACCAATAGTAACATCTCTTATCCTGGCCCCAGGGAGGCAGCAGACTTCCCTGTGGGTTGGGTCAGATAGGCATATTGGGCCCTCTGTTCTCTTCAGAAGGGAGTCCCCTATGACAACTACCCTTCTTTTTGTCTTCACATGTGTGGTTTTTATGGGTTTCTGCTGGGGACATGCTATGCATCCCACTGACTGTGGAGGAAAAAGTGCATGCCCCTGGAAATCAGCAGCAACCCTGCAAACCACCCTGTTGAAAACTATTTTAGCTCTGTTAGAAGGACCAGCACCCATTGCCCCCTCCTGCAGAACAGAATCCCTGGAGGTGATTCCTGAGCCTGTACACTTCCGACCTATCGTAAAGGGAGCTGAGGGGGTGCTGAAATCTTTAGCTTTGGCCATTAAGACAAACTTAAACAGTACTACTTTCCAAGAGTATGCTAGCAGATTTACCACTATACTCCCCATAGGATAAAAACCAGGGGAGAACCTCAACTAAAGTAAATGTAATAGAAAAGAGACAGCCTGTCTCCATGCAAAAGACAAAAACAAAAGGGGGAAATTGGGAAATGCTCTCAGTTACTGCTGAGTGTAAGAGATTATGGAAAATGTGCTTAGATAAGGGGCTTGCTCTGAGTCAGTTAAATGGGCTGCCAACTCCTGTTCTAGGGAAACTGGCTGGGTTTTCCTCATTAACTTCTCTTGATAGCTATGGGGTCTGTGTCAGGAGATGGGGGTGACGCTGTAAGATTTTAAGAGATAATGAGCCAGAAGAAGCAAGGGAAGTGAGCTCAGGCTATACCCAAATCTATCAGCAGTAAATCTAGACCATGCATATGCAGGAAACTAGGGTGGAGCTCGATTCAGTGGAGGTAATGGCAGCTGCTACTCCCCCTGCTAAGGATCCCAGTCCCTAGATGATGGTTGCAGTTAATAACTGCTACCTAACAACATTCCTCATTGACACAGGAGCCCAAATATTGATGGTAGATAAGGACACTTACAAAGGATAGCCTCCGTTTAGCTAGCAGTTAGTTTCTATTGTAGACGTCAACGGGGAAAATCACTACTCACCCACTGGTCAGGGATAAACTAATACTGTCTAATGGACAGACAGTCTGCCCAACCTTGCTTTTAGGTTCCCATAATATATTGGTGTGCTGGTTTGACTGAAATCAAGTTAATTTTCTTCATGCAGTTAGAAATTTTTCTTTTTCTTAGCTAGCATGGTCATGCTCTATGCAATTCCTCACAAACTCTGTTTGTGCCAAGCAGTCAGTCCCAGGAAGAGAGCACCCTGGTCCCAAACAGCTGATCCCAGGGAGAGAGAGAAAAGACCAAAGAGGCAGAAAGGTCTAGAGGCTGACTGTAAAAAAAGCAGAATGGCAAAAGGACAAACTAAAGGAACTCCTGAATGGAACTCAACCAAAATGGAACAGAACTGGAAGAGGTCTCCCCAGCTGGAAAACCTGACTCTCATTAAATACATACCATGACGCTAATGGCATGGAATATTCTCATTGATCAGCCTGGATGTCAGTCAAAGTCTGTCCCATCTATGCCTCCCTTCTTAGCTGCCTCATACCTGCAGACAGAAATCCCAGAAAGACCTTGGTCTCTCAGAAAACGGCTAACAGTAAGTTCTTAAATTCTCTTTGTTCCAACTCAAAACCACTGGAAAGTTACTTGAAGAAAAACATTAATTCTGTCCCAAAGTGTTCGTTATCTTATTATTCTCAAACTAAATCCAAACAACAACCTGTAGACACAGGCCTGGCTGCACCCTGCCCCAATGACACTCTTGCCTTCTCCCCAGGGCTCAAGGATTACCAGTTCCCACAGGATGAGTCTGTGGTGCCCTCAAACCCCTTCCTGGAGGAGGAGGAGGACTTGAAGAAAGATTCTCACCTGGCAGACCAGGTGACAACTGCTCATGGTGGTCACCTCCCAACGCAGCCTTTGTAGGTCATTTCCCCTGCTTGAACCTTCTGTCCTAACCTGGGCACGAAGCACAGCTCAGTGCTCACTGCAAAAATCTCTTTCTGGCAAAGCAAAGTTCTGACTGGGGCTGTGGAACAGCTCCATCAGGGCCTGCTTGGATCGAAGTTTCCCATAGACTCTCCCTGCCAGTCTCAGGCTCTTCCTAATTCAGCCAGAGAGACCTTCTCCCCAGTATATCCAGCATGTGATTGGCTCTTGCTCATTGCATGTGTTTCCCAAAGGGAATGCTGCCTCCAGAACCTGTCCTTCACACACAAGAAACAGGTGTGGGGTCATTTCTGCTGGGATCTTTTATTAACCCAAAGTGCTGTATGGAGCAGAGCCTCATCCTGCTGCAACCCTTTACCCCCCCTTCTTGCTCCTCAGACCTGTATAACATCAGTAACACTTGTGGGAAGGTGGGGTTCTGCATCTTTAAAACTGTGTATAAGATCAAAGAGGATATTATTGGGACCTTTTAACTTCTCAGAAGGAGACATCCCATGTCTGCAGGTCAGTGCTGGTTTTGGAGTCATTGTGGAGAGAGGCAGGGGTTTTGGGTGGGGGAGTGAGAGAAGGAATTGAGGTGGCACTGGGCTGCTGTAGGGTTTCTAGTGGGACCCAGCTGAGGTCTGTTGAGTATTGATAAGGATCATGGCTGAAAACATTGTGACAAAACTAGTTCAGCCAGAAGACACATTCAGAGCACCGGGAACTGCGATCTACACATCAACAATGAGCTAACGAGCCACAGATCAGGCTGGCTGACTGACCAGAGATGGAGGATGTACTGGAGGGCACATAGCCCCATCTCCTGATATGCTCGGCTCGGCAAACAAAGGGGAAAAGTTGAGACCCTTTTAACGTGGCCCAGGACTTGTCCAGACTTGTCCCTCTTTCGCAATCACCACTTTTCCCCCCACCCAGACTTTCCTCTACTCTGGGAGCTATAAAAAGCTCACCTAAAACAGCACAGTTGAGGGAATACCAGTCTCATCTAAGGGCCTGTCAGTCTCATCGAGGGAAGACCAGCCTACCAGTCTCACCAAAGGAAATACTAGCTCGGCCTCATCGGGAGAATACCAGCACCCTGAGGACCCTCACTCTGAACCAGATATTGGAGGATGCTGCGCTCCTGACCCCAGCATCCTTGCCATGGAACACCGAAGCTACACATCATTGTACAAGTCCTGTCATCCACACTGTGGGGCCGTAAGAGACTGGATCCCTCACTCTTTTCTTTCTTCCTTTCTCTCTGCTCTTTCCTTCTCTCCTCCTTTTTTCTATACCCCCATTTCTTTGTCTCTCCTTCCATATATATATATATTACTCTCTTTCTCTCTCCCTTATACCTTAGTTTTCCTTCCTTCTCTACCACTCTCTTTCCCTTTTGAACATATAAGGATAACACCATCTTTAAGCTCTGCTCTTGATTTCTGGTTAAATTTCATATTATAGCTACTGATGGTTGCCAATACACCGCTCATAGTAGGATTTTTGCTGTTAATGTGTTGATAAGTTCTGTTATACTTTTGCCAAGTCACCATTCGCTGTAACCAATATTCCAACAAGTACTTTTAGTAAAACTCACAATTGAATTGGACCCCAGAGGTCATTCACTTCACATAACTGCGCAGAATTAACCCAGAGTTAACTCACACCTGGTCTCATCTCTTGAGTCAGGGCGTGTGTCACATCTAGAGTTAACTCATCCCTCATCCCATCTGTTGGGACAGGTCAAGGTCCCCTTGGGGGATGAGGTGGGGAATAACCTCAGTTCTGAGCTCATTTGGGAAATGGAGGCCCCAAGGCTTTGGCCAGGGCTGTGTGAGTGTGTGAGAGTGAGCATCCTGCTGATTGCCCTGCAGTTCTCCATTAGCCTGCAGACAGAGGAGAGCATCCAGGAGGAGTTCCAGCACCAGCAGGGTCAACCCATCTCCTTCAGCATGCCCGCCCGCCATCAGGAGGTCTGCCTGCACATGTCCCAGAGCAGCTTCAGCTTGCCCATTCTGCTCAGCTCTACCCATGGATTCACCAACAGGGAAGGGACCTGACCCTGCTGGTTTCTGTAGGAGGATGGCAATTTCCCCAGTCCTGCCTTCACTGCCCTGCAGGGCTGGGTTGTGTGGGAGGGAGCTGGCCTGTGTGAGTAGGCTTATTTTCTTGTCCCTTTACCAGGACAGCCAGCACAAGACAGCTTCTGTCCCTGTCCCTTGTGGTGTTGGCTGCTGACCCTCCTTTAGCCCACAGTGTCCCTGAAGTGGCAGCTGTACTTTGAGTTTGTGACCTCTGGGAGCCAGTTGGAGGCCATCCTCTGGACTGGGGGGAACAAGTTAAAGTGGACACTTTCAGCTGGGACTTACCCATCATAGTCCTTCCCACCAATCCCATCCTGGCTTCCTATGTATCTCAGTTCTGCACCAACTCCATCGCCATCTGAAGTGAGGAGAGCTGGTAAGGGCCTGTGGTGCTTCAAGCATCTAGTGGGAATGTCAGGCAGGACTGTCGTTGGCATGCTGTGGGGTGTTCACCTCAGCGTCCCCCTGGGTTCATCTGCAATGCCCAGGTGGGCACCAGGTGAGTCTGTCCTGCCTCGTGGGAAAGATGTCTCATGTGCACAGCCCAGTACTCCTGTTACCCTTGCCCAGAGGAGGCTCCTGGCAGGCCAGCCTTGCATTGCTGGCACATGCTGGTGTTATGGATGCAGCCACATGCTGCGGCAGCACGATAGTGATGATCCAAAACTGAGGAGCACTGAGTTCCCCGGGCTGTTCTCTGTCTGTGCTCCTGGGTATGAAGGCATCCTGCTGGTCTTGGGATCCTTGGGGAGCTGGAGTGAATGCATGCTGTGCATTCAGGAGCTAGAATGGAGATCTCCCCACTCAACAGTTAGCTCCCCATTTCTACCAAACCTTTCAAAGAGTTTTCCCCTTTGCATGGAAATCTAATAAACATCTGAATGTGCAAAACTCAGCCTTACAAAGATCTGTATTCCTACACCGTTCCTGGTGCTGGACGCAGCCTGCCCTGCACGACAGTCGCAGGCTGGAGACCTCCTATTTGTTTAAAAACTTTATTGCAAGAACAGAAACATCTACACAAAGCTCTGCACAACACAGTCCTGGAACCGGCTGGGGCAGGCTGCAGCGATTGAGAATGACACACGCAGACACACACACGCACACAGAGTTCTTGTTAGCAGCGAGAGCAGAGCAGAGTTGAGTAGAGCTCCCTTTAATTAATTCTTTCTCAATTTATATTTTACAGCTACAGATCTGGACCAAGAGGTCAAACAGGATGTTTTTTTCAAAAAATGTTATTCCAGACACACCACACTCGTCTTGTGACTGTTTTCAGTCACATTCTTTCACACACATTCCTTGGGCAGTTTTCCAGCTCGGCCTCTCACTCTCATGCATTCTTTGAGTGGTCTTCCAGCCCGGCCTCTCACTCTCATAAGCACACAGTCATCCTGTATAACCTGTCCAAGACCGCTTTGTATTTTGACTGATTGCTGTGATTTAATCATGTTAGTATTAGTCTTCCTTGATCATCCAGATGTCTGGAGTTGTTAATCATGTTAGTATTGATCTTTTATCATCCAGGTGGCTGGAGCTGTATGTTCTGCCGCTCCCACACAGGCTGCCAGCATGGCTGGCTCCACTCTGGTGCATGCAGATTGCTTCAGCTCCCTGAACCCTAGCAGGGCACCTGGCTCCCCACCCCACTCTCCTGCAGCTGAGATAGGGCAGCTGGCATGGATGAGGCTGAGCTCCTCCTGGGGACACATTCTAGTGGTTCCCCCTGCTCGCCTGGCACTCTGCTGCCTGCCCCGGGCTGGCTCCATTGCAGTGCTGCCCAGGGCTATTTTGCAGTGCCAGGGACCCCCTTCAGCCCCAGGATCACGGCTGGCATTGTGAAAGCAAACACCATAAATCCAAGGAAGTGCTGTGATTGCTGTTTTAGGCACTGGGCAGCTTGGCTCCAGCTCCTCACAAGTGCTTTATTTTCATGGAATCATAGAATCATTTTGGTTGGAAGACAACCTCAAGATCATCGAGTCCAACTGTTAACCTAACACTGTCACTCAACCATGTCCCTAAGAACCTCATCTACACATCTTTTAAACACCTCCAGGGATGATGATTCAACCACGTCCCTGGGCAGCCTGTTTGAATGTCTGACAACCCTTTCCGTAAAGAAATTTTTTCTCATATCCAATCTGAACCTCCCCTGGCACAACTTGAGGCCATTTCCTCTCATCCTGTCGTTTGCTACTTAGGGGAAGAGACCAACACACTCCATGCTACAACCTCCTTTCAGGTAGTTGTAGAGAGTGATAAGATCTCCCCTCGGCCTTCTTTTCTCCAGGCTAAACAACCTCAGTTCCCTCAGCTGCTCCTCATAAGACTTGTGCTCCAGACTTCTCTCTAAACAGAAAAAAAAACCCCAACCCCAACATATAGCTAGGCTGACTTCCCTGGTGCTGCCTCAGGCCCCAGGGAGGCTATGGGATGTGGGCACGTATCCTTGCCCAGCACCTTGAAGATACTTCAGCCCCAGAGCCCCCAGGACACTGGGTCAGAGTGCGGGCAGTGTACAGGTAGCATGCAAGCAGCATGCAGGCAGATGACAGCTCTGAGCCATGTCCGCTCACCTGTACTCACCACTCACCAGAACAACTGGACCCTGGGGAGAGCTGAGCAGGGAACTCAGAGAGAGCTGTGCAACCAGGAGCCAGGAAGGGGGACAGGATGGGACAAAGTGCTACTCAGGGAGTGACACCATCCTGCTTCCCACAGCTGGTAAGTCAGATGGGATAGCTTCTGGAGGCTGGAAGTACAGGTGGGATCAGAGCCAACCCCACCTTGACTAAGCAATGAGGTTGTTGGTCTAAAGAGGGGACAACGAAGAGGGGACATGATCAAAACCCTGATGTCACCTTATTCTGCAGGCTGGCTGCCCACTGGATAAAGTTTAGTGCCACCAGAGGAGCATGGGCTGGGAGGAGTGCTGGCATGCCTTGTGTCTCCCACGAGTGTCCCTGAACTTGGCACCCACACCCCAATCCTCCTCACAGGGGAGAGCCATTTCCACCCCATGGATTGGACACAACGTTTTTTGCAGGGGCTCTACAAGCCTGGGTTGGATGGTGTCTGTGGGTCCCCAGCTGTTGGACATGCTCTTTCCACCCCACGCTGAGTGCCTTCTTCCCACTGCTGGTGGCAGGCAGGGCTCCACAGCCTGGGCAACCCCATGCCATGGCTCCCTTGCCCTTTTGCCCTCCCTTGCCCTCCTTTGCACAGTCTCATCCTCCCATGCTTGCCCCCATGCTCTATCCCTCTCCATCATCCTTTGGCACTCTCCTGGGCCATTTATCCCAGCTGTGGCTGCTCCGTGTCAGGCCATGTTTTTGTGCCAGTGGGTTAACCATGCATCTCCGCTGCCCTCAGTGCTGGCAGAGTGCTTCTACACACCCTGGTACCCCAACACCCCAGGTACCCCAGCATCCTAAGTGTACTGCTGCCTGTGGCTCTGCCCAGGCTCCCCTCAAGGTAAATGTGATGAGAGGGCATGGGTTGTTTAGAAAAACAGGCCTTGGCACTTGTTGGCCATCTGTCCTGATTTTGTTAAAAACAAGACCAGTTCTCTTTTAGTGAATTTTCCTTTCAGCTAAGTTCTTCTAAGTAACTGCACTTTCCTGAAGTTAGCTGCACATTTTTTCTCAGACACTGTGCTCGGAGCTGATAAGATGACCAATGGAATGGTGAAGAAGCTCATGTTTAGATTTATTGCTATGACAGCCAAGAAGACTGATAAGATGCCACACATCCCATAATTGAGAGAGGCGTGTTTACAGGAGAGGTGGACAGGACAGGTGACTAAAACTGACCGAGTATTCCTTCCCATATACATCATACATCCTATATAAGAGGGAGATCATGAGGATCTCGGTCTCTTTGACCATGGACAGCATCTAAAGAGGACCCTGCCTGTCTGCCTGCGACCTTAGGCCCGAGACCCTGCATCCCTGAATCCAGTTCCGGTTTGCTGTGAAGTCCCATCCATGACTTCTGGGTGCCTGCCCTGCAACTGCTGAAGCCATGCCAGCTCCGCCCACTGCTCTACCCCGGGACATTCAAGTTTGGTTTTGTATATTTTATATCAAAAAAATCACCCTGACTTCCAGGAGGAGAGCCACGTGCAGAGCTTGAAGGACTTGCTTAGATGGCAGGAGACCCAGATGCAAGAAGTTTTAAAAAGCTATGAAAAGATTAGATGGCAGTGCTGGTAAAACTTCACAGTTAACAGCATATAAAAAGGTGTCAGATGCAATTAAGGATGGGTTGGAGGCAATTGGCAGGGAATATGAAAAATGGGGAAAACAGGAACAGGAGGGGGTGGAACTGGACCTCACTCTCAAGGAGCTCCAAATAAAAATGGAGCGAATACAAACATGGGCAAAGAAATGTGTAGAAGATGGGATGTGGTCAATAAGGGAAGCAGATGAATATTTGAGAGCGTGATATGGAAAAGGGCTAGAGACTGGGTCAGCAGATCGGTTCGCGAATATGCTTCGACTCACTGATCCACAGGGAAACACAAGGGAATTGTATAGCAGTGACAGTAATGATAATTTGGGTGCTACCCCTGTGCATCAGGGTAGAGATATTCCTCGACATCACTCTCATAATGCAGGGCAACAGTGGCAAGGGGTAATCAGGGATGCAACCATTGAAGGGATTATGTTACCTGGCAGTATTACAGCAATGCCAGTGCACATAGATAACAGAGGACAAAGGCAGTGGTCACCCTTCGATCGGAAAATGGTTAAGCAATTGCAAAGTGCAGTTATGCAATATGGTATGGATAATAAGCATGTGATGCAGCTAATCAATTCATTTTTCAAGGGGCAAGTACTAACTCAAACAGATATTAGGGCATTGATGGAGTTATTGCTTCCTCCAGCGGGGTATCTGCTGTTCTTGGACAAGTGGCAGGGGAAGGTGGAATTGGCAGCATTAGAAAATGTTCATTTACCAGCTGATGATCCATTACGATTAGCTAGCATGGACCAATTATTGGGTCGTGGACAATATGCGGATGGTGCTACTCAGGCAGCACTTCATCCAAGGATTTTGCAGCAAACGCAAGGGCTTGCCCTGGCGGCAGTGAAAGAATTACCAAATATAGGTAACCCTGTGCCACCCTATTCTACAATAAAGCAGGATCCTGGGTGTGGCAGGATGCAAACCCCCCTCTCTCCCCCTCCCTCCTTCATCATGGAAGGAGTAGACACATCTCCCTCTCTCTCTGCTACAGCTTCTTTTGTTTGGTCCCAGAGCACCCTGGCCAGGGCCGTTAGGAGAAGGGAGTGCCGAGGCACCAGGGAGCTGCTGGGCGCCCGCGGCCAGTGTGGGAGATGTTTGGAGGATTCAGGGGCACCCCCACAGCCAGGGTGGGGGTGCAGAGAAGCTTCTGGAATGCCTACAGTCAGATCTGATCAGCCAATAAAAAAAACAGGACTCTCGTTGAGACTCCGCCCATTGTCGTGAGTCTCTTGGAGCATGAGCGAGATGCTGCCACCGAGAGCCCACCCTCCCCGGGATGGAGACTCCGTTTGCCTTGCCGCCACGGGTGTGAGTAAAACTTCTCCTTGCGGGATTGCAAGTGTATTTATACTTTCCGTGCACATATGCACGTGTAACTTTCCGTGCTCAATATGAGCACGTGTAAAATTAATCCTCGCACAATCGCGAGTGTATTTTCCTCCCGTGCTTCCACATAAGCACATGTAACTTTCTGTGCACATTTGCATGCATACTTTCCATGTTTAATACAAGCATGTGTACTTTCTGTGCACATTTGCACGTGTAACTTTCCGTGCTCAATACAAGCACGTGTATAAATTATTTCCTCGCACAATCGCGAGTGTATTTTCCTCCCGTGCTTCCACATAAGCACATGTAATATTCCATGCACATTTGCACGAGTATTAACCCTCGCAGGATTGCGAGCATATTATAAATTTACCCTCTCAGAATCGCGAGTGTAGACTTTCCGTACTCACTATGAGTACGTGTATCTCTTTAAAATAATCCCACACCGTGTACAGGCAAGTGTGTACTTCTCCCGGACTCAGAGACGGCTCCGGCATTGTTTTGGGTGAAGCCATGTGCATGCACTCTATGGACCGCCTGTTGTATTAGTTGCTGCCCCTTAATAATTTTCCTCAACTGATATCCGCATCTATATTTAAGTCACTTTTGGAGTGCTAAAACCCTGTTTCTGACCGGTTTAATAAAAGTTGTTTTGGACCCTGTTGTCCCTTAAACTAACCTCGGGGTGCCTCCGTGACACTGGGGAACCCTATATGAAGTTTGTGGACCATTTAAAAGAAGCTATAGATGCTTCTCCTAACCTGACTCCAGAGGCAAAAGCTGCTATGGGGAAAGATTTGGCCATGATGAATGCAAACACCCAATGCCAACAGATATTAGCCGGCTTGGGGAAAACTGCTTCTCTGGCAGAGATGGTGGAAACTTGTACACGGGTACCGATTTTGCAACAGGAGGTAGAAAAGGCAAAAATACATGCTCAGGCTCATGCTGCAGCCTTGGCTGCAGCACTTAAGCCTGCAATGAAAGGCCGAAGCCCTTCTTCTCACGGCCTAGCATGTTTTACTTGCGGACAGACAGGACATATTAAAAGAAATTGCCCTCAGTACGCTCGGAGAGGGGGACCTAGTAATGGCACTAGCCAGTCGCCAGCTGCCCTCGATTATTCGTGCTTCAATGGCATGTGCAGTCGGTGTGATAAGTATGGACACCTAGCAGTGCAGTGTCGATCAAAATTTTAAAAAGATGGGACACCGCTGTCAGGAAACGGGAGGGCCAGCGCCAGGGGCTGGGGTGCGATGACACCACAATACCAGCCGAGAGGGGGAACAGCCATGGTTGCTTGTCCGAGCTCAGGGCAGCAACCTCAGGAAGCGCAGGTGTTGATCTGGCCGTGGGAACAGACGTCACAATAACAGACCAGTCTGTACATGTAGTTCCATCTACAGTAATGGGGCCCCTAGGGTATGGATTGAGTGCGCTTTTAATAGGCCACTCTTCTGCTTCAAGACAGGGATTGTTTGTTTTGCCTGAATTAATAGGCTCTGATTATGCTGGACCATTAGGCATTATGTTGCAAGTCTTAATGCCCACTGTGACTATTAAACAGGGGACCCGTATAGCGCAATTGGTACCCTTCAGAGTATGTGTCCCAAAGGCTTTAGATGCGGAAAGAGATCAGAAAGGTTTTGGCTCTACCGGAGCCCCTGTGGTTGCTTTCACAGAAAAACTGACTTTGGACAAACCATCTAGGGTAGTTTCCATATATGGGCCTGGAAGTGAGATTAAAAGAAAAAGAATGCTTTTAGATTCAGGCGCAGATGTGACAATTATCCCTTGCACTGATTGGCCTCCGTGTTGGCCTTTAGAAGCAGTAAATACCATGGTAGTGGGAATAGGGGGGGCCACTCCTACCCACATCAGCACACATATGGTTAAGATAAGAGGTCGAGGGCTTAGAGGCATGGGTATGGCCTTATGTTCTAAACACGACAATTGCATTATTAGGAAGAGATGTGATGTCTCAGTGGGGAATAGTCATGCAGTCACCTTTTTGATAATGGCCATTGCGGCGAGCGACACCCGGCCGAGTATGAAGCTGAGTTGGGAAACAAATGATCCTGTCTGGGTGGATCAATGGCCATTACCAAAAGAAAAGCTCGCACATTTAGAGGAGTTGGTTGAAGAGCAACTCCGTCTCGGACATTTGGTCCCTTCCACCAGCCCGTGGAATACACCTGTTTTTACTATCCAGAAGAAATCAGGGAAGTGGCATTTGTTACAGGACCTCAGGGCAATTAATGCAGTAATGAAAGATATGGGGGCACAGCAACCAGGTCTTCCTACCCCAACCATGCTTCCAAAAGATTGGGATATAACTGTCATTGATTTGAAGGATTGTTTTTTCACAATCCCGTTACACCCAGAGGATTGTGAAAAGTTTGCCTTTACTGTTCCAGTGCTTAATCACCAAGCTCCCACGAAAAGATATCATTGGGTAGTGTTACCTCAGGGAATGAAAAATTCTCCTACTATTTGCCAATGGTATGTAGATTTGGCTTTAAAGTCATTTAGGCAACAACGCCCTCAGATGATCATCTATCATTATATGGATGATATCCTTTTGTGCAATGAAAAGGAAATTAGTCAGGATACAATAATTCAGTTGATGAAGCAATTAGGTCAGTGGGGTCTGGTTGTGGCACCAGAAAAGGTACAGCGAACCGCACCATGGAAATATTTAGGATATGAACTAACTCAGGCCATGATTAGACCTCAGAAGCTTGCTATGAAAGCAAAGGTAGCAACCCTTCACGATGCAATGAAGTTGGTAGGGGACTTGCAATGGATAAGAAATGTTGTTGGAATTACAGATTTGCAACCGTCGTTTAGTCTCCTTCGTGGGGGACGAGACCCCCAAGAACCACGGTGCCTTACACCAGAAGCACAAAAAGCGCTTGAGCAAATTGCAAGAAAAATTTCACAGAATACTGCTCAGCAGATAAGATCAGAATTGCCTGTTACTTTTTATGTCTATAATACCAATAAGGAGGTGGCAGGACTTTTGGCCCAGTGGAGTACGGAAGAAAAAGATCCGTTGTTACTATTAGAATGGATATTTCTAAACAGTCTGTGGCAGATGCACACCCCCCTCCCCCTCCCTTCCTTCCTTCGATATGGAAGGTGCAGACACATCTTCCCCCCCCTCTCCTGCAATGGGGTTAACAGCTTCTTTTGTTTTAACCCCGGAACCCATTGATCAGGGTCATTAAGAGAGAGAAGGGATGGGGGCATAGAGGTGTCAAGGAGCAACTGGGTGCCCACAGCCAGAGTGGGGGTGCTTAGAAGCTTCAGGGAACCCCACAGCCAGAGTAGGGGTGCAGAGAAGTTTCTGGAATGCCTACAGTCAGATCTGACAAGGCTGTTTAAACAGGACTCCCAACGAGGCCAGCCGCCGGTTGTGCGGACCTCTTGGAGCGCAGGCCAAAGTCTGCAGCCAAGAGCCCTCCCCCTTAGGCAGGATGGCTGCCTAAGGTAATTTCCTGGGACCGGGATTCACCCCACCGAACCACGTGGGTGAGTGATAAAATTTTCTTTAATAATTCCTCACAGGATCACAGGTGCTTATTCCGTGCTTAAATATAAGCACGTGTATTTTCTTTAATAATTCCTTGCAGATTCAGGCAAGTGTATACTTTTCCTGGAGTCAGGGACGGCTCTGGCATTGTTTTTGGTGAGCCATGTGTATGCACACTGTGGATCTCCATTGTTAATATTTGCTGCACCTTTAATAATTACCTCGACTGATATTCGAACCTGTATTTATGTCACTATTGGAGAGCTAAAACCCCGTCTTCCACCAGCTAATCTGCTGCACTTTCTTTACTGAATAAAAGTTGTTTTGGACCCTGTTGTCCATCTAAACTATCTTTGGGGTGTCTCCATGACACAGTCAAAAACAAAAAACCATCATTCAAAGGTGGGAAGCCATTGCCCAAGTGGTAGTGAAAGGACTAAGCTGATATCTGACTTTGTCTGGGTCGTATGTTGCTAAAATTGTGATCCCCATTTCTCGCAATCTGTTTCAACAGATCCTTCTCAAACATGACAATCTTGCCTTAGCTCTTACCTGGATTCCGGTGCAGGTGGACAGTCATTATCCACCGTATCCCATATTTAAAACCAACCTCCCCTTGGAGCCTATGTCAATTGTTACTGAGCGTCCATTAGATGCCATAACCATTTCACGGATGTGAGTAGTCGCTCACGCAAAGGAGGTTTTGTATGGTTTGAGAACGGTCAGTGGCATTCACAGATTGTTGTGGCTGAAGGATCAGTTCAAATTTTAGAATTGCAAGCGGTGATAGCAGCATTACAAAAATGGCATAACTACCCAGTTAATCTGGTAGCAGATTCTCTTTATCTTGTGGGAGTTGTACAAAGAATACATAGAGCACTTTTGCAGCAAGTTTCCAACTCCTTGTATTTGAGGCATTATTAGATTTGTGGAACGTGTTAGATTATAGGACAGCGCCAGTATTTATAATGCATATAAATAGACATTCTAACCTACCAGGTGGGCTAGTAGAGGGAAACAGCATTATAGACAAACTCGTGGCAGTGAGAGATGTATCTCCTTTTGAACAAGCCAGACAAGCTCATGAGTTTTTCCATCAATCCTCAGCATCACTCCAAAAACAGTTTACCCTTACCAAGGAACAAGCTTGATCCATTATTGCAGCTTGTTCTGATTGTGCTCGCATAGTGCCTCTGCAACAAAAGGGAGTGAATCCTCGGGGCTTGCAGCCAGGCCAGTTATGGTAAACTGATATTACTGAATTTGCACTGTTTGGCCGACAAAAGTACATTCATTTGTCCATAGATACCTGTTCAGGACTGTTATGGGCTACAGCTTTGACCTCAGCAAATGCAAAAGCGGTAAAGTATCATTTATCACAAGTTTTTTGCCGTCATGGGAGTTCCTACACAGATCAAAACAGATAATGGCCCCACATATCGTTCTGATACACTTGCAACCTTCCTCGTCCAGTGGAAGGTACAACACCTGTTTGGAGTCCCTTATAATTCTACTGGCCAGGCAATTATTGAGCGTGCACACCACGCCTTGAAAAATCTTTTGTCTGTTTTGAAAAAACAAGGGGGAATTGGTGTGAGTCCAGAAGAGGTTTTGATGAAGACATTGTATGTGCTGAACTGGCTTAATCCTAAAAGTGAGATTGAAATGGAACCTGTTGTTATGCACCATATCAAAAATGTCAAAGATTTTTCTGAAAATGGACCTAAGGTTAGTGTGTTTAATGTGACAACACAACAATGGGAAGGTCCTATGTCATTAATAACCTGGGGAAGGGGATATGCTTGTGTTTCTACAGGTAACCATAAAATTTCGTGGATCCCAGCAAAGTGGGTAAGACCTTGGTTAGCTAACAAAGAAACCACTTGCAATGATGATGACTCTTAACCTCAGAGGTGTTATCGCTTTTAGCAATGGATGTAGCCAGTGTTGAGCATACCACTTCGCAAAACAGAGCAGCGTTTAATTTTTTGTTATTGGCCATGGTCACAGTTATGAAGACTTTGATGGTATGTGTTGTTTGAATTTAAAAAACATTCAGAATCTATGCATAAAAAGATTAAAGATTTGCAGAACATGAAAATAACAGAAGATGTTGGGTTTTTTGGGTTGGATGCTTTGTTTGGTTAAAAGGAATATTGAAAACAGGTCTTTTCTTGTTAATTGTAATTGTATTAGCTTTAATGTTCTTACCCTGTATTTCGCACTGTCTTCAAAGAATGATACAGCGTATTGTTAACATTGTATTAAATTAAAGGGGGGGAGATGTAGTGGCAGAGCCCCCCCACCGGGGGGATGGGGTTGTCGCTGGCCTGGCTGAGAGGTGAAGCCAGAGACAAAAGAAACAAAAGGAACCCTATAAGAAGGTAACAACCAATGAACAATCACTGACACGCGCGTGCAGAGCGTGTGGACAGTGCATGCAGCCTATCACGTTATTGTATAGCACGTGCTGTAACCAATCACATTGTTGCAAGGTATGTGAACGGGGCAGCTCTGGTATAAAGCTAGCCCAGTCGGACAATAAAGTTGAACTCTGTGAACATCATATTGATGTGTCAGGTTCCATCTCTTGCATGGAAAAGCAACAATGAGCCTCAAAAACTCAAGTACCAGCACATCCAAACCCAGCTCATCCTGTGAACCCTGCATGATGGGGTGGTGGAGACCCTCCCCCAGGGTGTAGAGGGCGGGACAGGGGCACAGGAAATGCCAAAGGGTCCATCCCTGGTGGGAACAGCCACAGGCAGTGCCATCTCTGCAGGGTGCGTGCATGTCCCCAGTGGCGGGTTATAGGGCCGTGGGTGCATATGCAGTCCCATTGTGGAGGTCCCAGGGCTGAGGTGCCCCCATGCATGTGGCTGTGGGTGTACTAAGGTACACCCTGACCGATGAACCTGGTGACCAGGCCAACCAGAGCAGCAACAAATATTCCTTAGCTGTATCCCAAGATGAGAACCAGAAGGCCAACCACCTCAAGGGTATTTATGGCTATGGATGATCCTTCTGCACCTCTCATGGGAAACCTGCATGCTCGACTACTCCTCCGAAGTGTCTATATACCAACACATGTAGCATGGGGAATAAACAGGAAGAATTAGTTATCTATATGCGGTCACAGGGCCATGATCTTTATGCAGTTACAGAGACATGGTGGTGGGATAGCTCACATGACTGGAATGTTGTCATGGAAGGCTATGTACTTTTTCAGAAAAACGGGCCAGCAAAGCGAGGTGGAGGAGTTGCACTTTATGTGAGACAGCAACTCCAATGTATCAAACACTGCCTGGGGGGGATGAAGAATGAGTAGAGTCCTTATGGGTAAAAATTAAGGGACAACTTAACAAGGGTGACAATATTGCAGGTCTTTACTACAGGTCACCTGATCAGGAAGAGGAAATTGATGAGGCCTTCTACAGATAGATTAAAGTAGTCTCGCAATCACAAACCCTGGTTCTCATGGGGGAATTCAATCACCCTGACATCTGCTGGAAGCCAAGACAGCTAAGCACGCACAGTCCAGGAGATTCCTACAGATCATTGATGACAACTTCTTGACACAGGTGGTGGAGGAGCCAATGAAGAGAGGTGTGCTGCTGGACCTTTTCCTAACAAACCAAGAAGAAGTGGTTGAAGATGTGAGGATTGGGGGCAACCTCGGCTGCAGCAACCATGAGATGGTGGAGTTCAGGATCCTGCGTGGAGGAAGCAGGGAAATAAGCAGGATTGCAACCACGGACTTCTGCAGGTCAAACTTTAGCCTCTTCAAGGTCCTACCTGGAAGAATGCCATGGGTTAGGACTCTAGAAAGTAGGGGGATCCAAGAGAGTTGGTTAATATTCAAACATCACTTCCTCCAAGCTCAAGACTGATGCACCTCTATGAGCAAGAAATCAAGTAAGGGAGAAGATGGCCAGCATGGATGAATAAGGAACTCCAGTAAAAATTCAGGTGGAAGGAGGATGTTTATGTAATTGGAAAAATGGACAGACCACCTGAGAGGAAGATAAGGTGACTGTTAGAGTGGGGTGATTAGAGACGACGCATACCAGGACGCAGACAGAAATTCACGCAGAGGCAGAGATCTTGTTCAGGAAGGAGCGCAGAGCCTGGCCAAGCAGAGAGCTGATCTAGGCCTAGCCTGCCTTCTTTATTCACCATTGATGATTTATAGGATTTACAGGTACAGGCCTGGACTAAGATGTTTACAAAAAGGTGCTTTTCCACTAATTGTTATTAAGAACACACTAAACTCATGCGATGTTTGTCTCACTTGTTTTTCCACTCGTTCGCAGATCAGGCCCAAGGACATTCACACATCCCATGCACTTGGGGGCGGTTATCTGGCCCGAGATACCATTCTCACGAGTCTGGGCTATAACTTTTTACAATTACGAGAAACGTACTTCAAAGTAATCTCTCCAAGGCCCTTTATATATTATTATGTTATTATGTCTTTGACCGTCCACATGGTCATGTTAGTATTGATCTTCCTTTATCATCCAGATGGCTGGAACCGCACATCTTGCCTTCCCACATTTTACTTTCCAACATTTCCCTCTTTTTTGTTTTAAACATCAGGTTCTCAATGAGTGCAGTAAGGACCCTGGCTTTGTTCTTCTTTGCATTCTGTATCATTCTCCAGATGATTCGGAGGACTACAAGAAAATACATCACACAAGCATATCCAATTCCTACAAAAACCCATATATGCAGATTGAGAGCTGAAAATGAAGTTTTAGGGTCTAATCGCTTTATGCTATCAGATAATGTTAGCCATTTTGACTTACAGTCCTAATTCCTACAAACTATGTAATTATTTTTCAGGGTACTAGCTAAATCCTAAATCAGGCCTTACACATTAGCTAAGACTGTTATTTTACTTCATAGCACTCATAAACACTATAATTCAATTTCAACAGTATTACACATATTTAGCACTCTGATAACAGAAAATACAGGTTCAGATATCAGCTAAGGAGATTATTTAAAGACAATATCATAAGAATAATGAGGATCCACAATGTGCATGTAGTCACTCGCAAGAAACAAAACTAGAGGTCTTTTACTTCAGGGTACTCACAAGAAATAGTCACTCACTC